>NC_055668.1:8384147-8699917 GCF_017976325.1 Chelmon rostratus | reverse complement strand
GGTCAAGCTTTTAAAACGGGCTTTAGCTATTCATGAAATGCAGGAAATCTGTAAAAGTGCTGTTGACATACATGCAAACACGATTAATATCACTACCACTAAGTTTTGTTTCTTGTTGTGCACAGTGTAATGATCTACATAATGAAATCATTTCCTCTGATAAGGTTCTCGCAATAAGATCAGGCGAGATCATTTCTGTTACCAAAAGCGAAGCTGGACCAGCTCCATCTGAATCATCTTTCACAGTAATTATGGTTTCGGAGCACAATGATGAATGTAAAGTGAAACCACGGCTGAACGCTGTGAACCTCCCAAGGCAAATGAGGTCACGCCAGCTCCAGTTTGTTTAGAGTCTTTCCCCATCGCAGTATCAACACGACGGTCTGGAAAGGCGACACCTGGGAGGCATGACTGTCATGAGAAGCGGAGGCAGAGCTTCACATAATGACCGGGCCACACCTCCCACACAAAGGAAAACAAATACAGTAGAGGAGCTGCATTCTTTCCCACGTTTACTGGTAGAGTGAGGTAAGGCGAGCCGGATTAGTCGCAGCGCAAACGAACGCCACCGTGCACACACAACTCCACACCCACCTCAACCTTTCACTGCTGTCAGGTTAAAATGTCACGCCTTCAAAATGAAAATGTCCCTCTCGGGCTAGGAAGCGACCAGGAGTTTCGTGGTATTGCTTGAATTTTTAGATTACATTCAGAAAGCACTTGTTAGGAGCTTCCAAGGCCTGTAAAACTTCAGAGCACCTTAACTCACACGGACACACCTGTTCCCCAGCCTGTTTGCAGAGTAAACAGAGATGATGGCTGATCACGTCTGTCTCACTCTTCCTGACCTGACTTCCACCAGCTGCAAATGAGGATCACTCGAGAAAGCTCGCCAACGTTCAAACAAGCCTTAGCAACATTTCTGGACTTTGTTCGTTACATTCACCTGCAGTCATGCTGGAAGGTATTCTGGCTGCAACTGCCTGTGAGTGAACGCTGCGCATGTTGTAAGAATATCATTCATGACTTGCACAAAACAGAAACTGGAAACTGAGCGGTGACACACACCCGCTGTTGTCTCCTGCAGGATAGTGGCAGTGGTGATACATGACGATCCCCTGACTCTTTGTCTCGCTCCATTTAAGCTGCAGATAGTGTTACACACTCTCTTCCGGACCAAGAAAAGATCACATTGTCCTCTTTGACGCGCTGGGCCGCATTATCCGTTCAAACGGGTCCAATTCACCGCCGCTCGCACAGACGTCGGCCTGTTCGACAGAGACGGCACGTAAAACACATGCAACATGTGACTCACATGCTGACATGCTGAATACATTAGCGTGGAGTGTAACACAAGTAAGTGGGCTTGGAAACAGAGGACCTCTTTTTGCAGAGCCAAGTGGAGTGGTGATGTAGGGCTGCAACTAATGATTTTCAGAGGAAGAGGATCGTAAAAATAGCCCACGGTGAGATCTTCAGATGTGTTGTTGTTGTTGTTTCATAAATTAAGTTCATTTCATAAATTCAACGTATATTGATATAAAACAGAGAAAAGCAGGAAATACTCACATTTAAGAAGCAAATGTTTGGTATTTTCACTCATTTAATTGATTAACCAACTAAATTTTGCAGCTCTATAATGATTTATTGTACTTTTGAGCGTCAAAATGATATATTTTGACATATTACTAGTTAGTTCAAATCAGACAATGTGTAGTAGTGCAGCTTTCCACCTACATCCTCTCACTGGATACAAAATGGCGGAAGCGATTTGTGTGTCGTGAGGGGCTCTCTCTTAGCCGAAAGATAAATAAATAAATAAAGAGGTAAGCAAATCATGTTTGAAAGGATTTACCCAAAGGGCATCAGCTGACTGTCTACAGCTGCTTTGGGCCCCTTGAGTGGTCTCCATGGCAACAGTCCTTCCAAATCTGGCCACTGCCAGCCTCGCTCCATCATAACAACAAATCCCATTGATGCGTCTCTGGAATGCGCTGGCCTGTTTCTAAGGGAAACCTGAGGCCATTTGCGCAGCTGCTCAGCGCTGAGTGGATGTACAGTTTCAGTGTTGACTTCACCTCACACACACAGAAAATACAAAGGTGAGCCTATGACAGTCTCACTGGCGTATTTGTAAAGCTCAGAAAACTCTCTTTTTAGAGATTTTGCTCCGTCTGCTGCCCTTCTGTCTTCAGGTCTTATGTGTTTCTCTTCAGTATTTATGAAATGTGTAACTTACTGAGCACAGACTTCAGCGGCCCCCTCATAAATCACACCCTGCAACCAAACGTTTGAAGATGAAAATGTGTATTTAAGCCTTCACATGTTGTCACTGTTGGCTTTTCTAAGGGCTTAAAGGCTATTTAACACCAATCCGGCTGCATCTCAATCATTTGACACTAAGCTTTTCACTCATTAAGATGTAATTGCTGTTGTTGAGCAACTGGCACATTATTGGTCAAAAATTAATTACATCTCTGTGTAACGCAGCCTCTCAATAACAAGTCACTGTGTAAATAAAGACTAAAGGGGGCCTTGAAGTCAGACTAGTCAGGGCACAGTACATCCACAAAAGGATGAGTGACAAATTAGTGAGCCTAATGAGAGAAAACTGAAGTCAAAGCAGTTCAAAGATGGTTTGTTTGACGGCTGTGACACGTGGTAATTTTTATGTGTACACTTACTGAAACCTGCCTCAGATCTCTGGGGAGAGCACATTAAACTCTGTTGCCCCTTTTCAGTGTAAGCTATGTGATTGCAGCACGAGGCTAAGGTAAATATGTGTCACTAGGATTCCCGTTGGGAGCGATGAAGTCAAGCCTACGTTTAGGGGTTTATTCATGGTGTGTGGCGCTCGGCAATGATTCTGTCTGCTTACGTGAGGGATGGACAGAGAGGGCCTGATATAGCCGCTCTCGGCTTGCTCTAAAAGCATCTCTGGAAACTTAAGGCGTAATATTGAGTTACTCTAATCATCTACTTCATGCTATTGATCTTGTTTCCCTTGCTGGCTGCTCGAGCAGTGAATGGATGTGCACAGAACAGTATGGCCTTTGTGTGAAGTTCCCCCTTCCCCCCGCTCGACCTCCCTCTAGTAACCCAAGCTTCGAAGTCACGAGCTCCCCTCCTTCCCCCTCTAAGCAGGTAACAAGACCAGCTGTCGCCATGGTTACGAGCCACAACCAGCCTCAAGATGGAGGGGGGTGGATGGTGAGAGAAGGGGAGGCCTGGTTCCAATCACAAGGACGACTCAATCACATCCAGCATCAGCTCGGCTGCACACAGGCAATCTCTTTCTCTGTGCAGCGTTTCTGCAGCGCAAGATTTAATCATCTCGCTGCCATTCTGCTAAACGCCATATATCAGGGGAAAGGGAGAAACGCCTGACCGCGACTCAGAATAGCATGATTAACAGCCTGTAGCGGCGAGCAAAGCCTCTGCTACCAGTTACTGTGAGTCAGCTTTAGATGCACGCAGGCCATCTGGCTGCTAACTCGCTAGCAATCCTATCAGCCAAAAAGAGAAAATATGTAAAGGGCGTCATGACATGATGAGAGTGCAGCAGTTTCACAAGATATTGGTTCACCAATCATCAGGTTTGCTTTTTCACTGTTTAATCTTTTCCCACCAATTCATTCAGGACTTTCATGTTTGTTGATATATACTATATCTCCATAATTCAACTAAAACACGATAAAAATACTAAAAAAAAATCAATAACCATCTGGGTAGCACTATTTCTGCGAAAAAGACTCACTTAGCATACTGCTAACTCTTGCAGATGCTGGAAATGTGTGTAATCGCCCAGCGACAGCAAACTGAGCTGAGCATCCATGAACTGTTTATGCATCAGTTGTGGGTGGATTTATAATTGTTGACAAATACATTAATGAGCACAAAAATGCAAAAGTAATAGAGCTTAAAGATGTCTTAACATTTGCCTGCACCTACCTCACAGTGTGTTAACCGTTCTTTAAACGTTAAATAAGAAGGCTTTAGATAAATGTTATTGTGTCTTGATAAGGGGGATTAAATAAATCATTACCAACATCTGCAGTATGGATCAATGTTCCCCGCATTAGTCCGTCCATCCACCCATCCATTTATTTCTCCCCAGCTCTGTTAGACTGTTGCCATGGCAACTGGGAGAGTGAGCCAGCTTTGAAATGTGATTCTTCCATAAAATTACAATGAATCCTATTCATATGGATTTCTCATCGCCACCACAGTGTGCGACGAGAATACACATCCGTCTGTGGAGGTGATCTGTATTCAGGGTGTAATATCAGAGGTGGGGATGTATGAATTCCTATCAGCTAATTATCCCGGTGTTTGTATTTTACTCAGTCATAGTTGGAGCATCTTCCACCCGCCTACAACAGCAGTCCTCCCGCAGATGTTATGATCTCCGTAACATTTAAAGACAAATAGCAGAAATAGATGAAATTATGAAAAATTGATCACCTCTAAGAAGCCGCCCTTCTCATTATAATTTATTCAACCACACAATTAGCATCGGCTAATTAGCACTGGTAACATACCTCCATCAATCCTAATAAGAACAATGCCACCGATTCTCTTTGAAATGCAAAACCACTGCAAATGCTTTGTCCTGAACATGAAAGACATTTAGACAGCAAAATAATAAATTCCCCACAATGCTTGTCTCATCAGTATTATCATTATTCTTGTGAATAAGGAGCTCATGCAGTCTCTTGCCGACGTGTATGAGGGATGGATCACTTCCATTCCCAACCCACGCTTCCTCATGCATAAATTCTCATTTGTTCTTGCATTAGGGTCATTCTGCAGTAATTGTTTGTTTTACTTCTGATGATTGAATAACAACCTCGCGGCGGTGCCATGCTGTGTTTACCACATGTTGCTATGGTTCATGGGCTCCTTTAATTGGATTTTGTTGTTTCCTGGGAAACAAGGTAACCCACTGCATTGCTCAGCAACCTTACCAATTTACCCTGTGTGTGCTAAGATGCACGCTGATGGGTTTGTATTTGAGATTCATCTAGCTGTTCCTAAATATAACTCAACGAGGCAGTGGAGTGCAGAAAATCAAAATTTAGACAGGGAAATGCAATCTAATATTTGTTACACTGAACTGCATGGTCAAGGCCGCATCCATGCATTTAATTCCTGCAGTGCATTAGGTGAATTCAAGCAAGAGCGTGGAGCCAGTGTTTTTTGTGCACGGAGACAGGAGAGTGCTATGTCCATGTGAACTGATGGGTGAATCATTACAAAGATAGCGCACAAGCTGTTAGCTTTTTGCTGGCAATGGTCAGGGCAGAGAGAGAAAGCGCTGTGACGAGTGGCATGTAATTACCATGGCTCACTGCCTCGACTCGGCTGGACACTCACGCAGCCCTCCACATAAACAACTGCAACAAACAGCAACAACAATGCTAAAACGTCCTTGAGTTTGTCACTCTGGCTGCAAGCGGTCCTCTATCAGAAGCTTCCAGACTCTCGGTCCACTCGATGCCTGAGTGACTAATCGCTTTAGAGGAGCGGGGACCAGCAAAGCCCAGGGGCAGTTCTGCAGTTCTTGAGTTTGAGGGGGGAAAACACAAGGATAGTGTGGAGTGTGTGTGACAGAGAGGCTCTGAGAAATGAAGGGCTGGCAGGAGGAGGGGGGCGAGATGAGTAGGATATGAAAGCAGGGACTGTTTGGGGTGCCAGCAGCATATCAACACCCACCTGACTGCAGGAGGTGATATCTGCCCATCTAGGTGCTCAGTTTCTCCCCACTTCTTCTCCTGCCCCATAATGTGCTGCTACCTCGACTTGGAATTGTTAAATTCTTCTGAGGAAAAAACAAGAGACTGTGCACGTCGTGAATCATGCAGGATGAACGCCATGCAAAATTGATGCCGCTGCCTGCAAACTCCTCAATTATATAAGTTTGCCTGCACGTATGAATCTATTAATGCGTCTGCAGCGCTCTGTTTACAGCTCTATGTTCATGTGTGGATGTCTCACGGCTCTGCACAGCTGGTGTTTTGAGAGATGAAGAGGAGTCTGTCTCTCCCCTTTATCTGAAATAGGAGATGATTGGAATATTAATGGACTACACAGAGCAGAGCACAAGCAATGCCCAGGCAGATTTATTCAGCAATCAAGAGGATGTGATGCAGCAAAGAGTGAATGTGAATGAAGTCAAACAGTGTTGTCAGTGATAGTAAAGCTGGGTTTGGTGTTTATATTTGAGCATCACTCCAGAGTATTTACTTCAAGTTTGGAAAAATGTTAGAGGTAAAGGACTAAATGAGAGATCCCACTTATTCCTCGGGGCTCTATGCCGTCTGAAGATTGTTTTTGGCCTCAATGGAAACACACAAAAAAAGTTAATAATGAACCCCTGAGGCAGGAACAGAAATAGTTTCCCTTCAAAGGCCTTGTTTCATCACCTATTCGTTTATCATATGCCACCTCTATCATCTTGCGGCGCCGCATGCTCCCTGCTCCACGTTGTACCAGTGCCGCCGGCCCCGCCAGTATCAATCATCCACCCTCCCACACTCCACCCGTCCCTGTGAACCATCCCTGCATGGAAACACAGGGACAGGAGCGCTGCTGCCATGACAGGCGAGATTAAATGAAGGGGGATGAAAGAGTAAAACCTTCAAAAGAACAGACACGGACAAGCCGGACAAATGACACTACTGACATGGATAGCAGGCTTAAGTACGGTGGCGCTGACAGGATTTCACTTGTTAGGCTCCCCCAGTCAAACAACACGGTGTGATGCTGGTGACGACTGAACACACAACACATTATTAGAATGTCATCTGTTTCTAATTGTTTCTACTCGATGTGCGCACGCCTAAGCTATTCAACACAAGTGTATATATAGCGCACATATGTTCAGGAAGTGAATGTGATTGTGTTTATCCTGCGTGTGCCTGAATCGCCTTGCTTCTGCAATGCATTCAAGCAATCGTTTGTTTGTCTCTTTGTATAAATTTGCACATCTCTCATTGTTCCCAACAAGAAAATTAATAAAGGTAATTATGTCACAAGTCCTGCACACAAAGGACTCTTACTCCTGCGAGTGTGTTCGCCATGGCAACCGTCTCCTCATCCTGCTGCATCATTGCTGGCAAGTGACCACTAGACGGAGAAAACAAAGCAGAGAACATATTTAGGCAAATTTGATCGTAAAATATGTGAGCCCAGCAATCTCAGCCTGTTTTATATTCACTCTGCAGACTTGATCAAGTTAACATTTGAATTGTACTTGTCCAATTTCATAGCACCAATCTATGAAGCAATCAGCTCATATTACTTGACAAGTTCAGCTTCACATTTGACATCAATTAGTGAGCTCTTGTCAGGGGTATTTTTAGCAGTGACAGACAGTGACCACTTTGGAACATTAACAGCTGTGAAATGATACTGAATGGCGGCATTTAACCATAACACAGTATTAAGCTGCAGACAGACTGCGGAGTGTTGCTGTGTGTGTGTGTGCGTGTGTGTGTGTGTGTTGCAGAGTGAGCTCGCTTCAGAGATGCTAGCCACTGCACTGGTCTTTGCTGGAGCTGGGCCAATGTCATTTCACAGCACTAAGCCTTGTAAGATAAGATGGGGGACATCAGACCCTGAGCAGCACAAATGAATGGGATGTCACTTCTGCTTAGAGCCACAAGCCTTGTCCTCTATGCCGGTGAACACGTGCGTGTGTGCGTGTGAGTGTGTGTGTGTAGACTCTAAACAGAGAGGACATATCCAATCTGAAGGAAAAGATTCTACTGTCCGTACCCCGCCTGGTGAGATGTAATAAGACAATAACACCCCCCTCCCCCTTCTGGGAGAAAGAGCCAGGACATCTGCTCAATGATAGTTGATTTTTAATCTGGCCGGGGTAATTGCCCTGAAACAATGGTGCTGCCCTGGTCCTGCAGGATTTCTCTGTTGCCTTGGGCATGCACAGGAACAGGTGGGTACTCTCTTTGCTTTCTCATTTTAATTTTCCACACACCGATATTTACACATAAAACAGGTATAATGTGAACTTGGCAGAGACGTAATTAGTCATGCCGGTGGTGCCAGCAGAACCTCAGCCTGACCACAGATCATCTAAAGGTTACCCTCCTCAGATGAGGTTGAAAGGTTGTTTATTTCAGACTGTGGGCCAGGGGTGTTGCCATGGCAACCTTTCATGGATCTGGCACTGGCGGGCACCAGGGCGGAGCTTGGCGTCGGCCTGGGAGGCAGCAGGCACACAGGTGCCCCGGCCTGAGCAGCTGCCTCCCCTGTCAGATAAAGAGCGGTTTGTTGTTTTCTCCCTTTTCCCCCCAACACACACGTCAATCTCCCTCGCCCTTTTCACTTCTCTGTCTCCTCTCTCTTCTCTTCCCCTTTTTTCTCCTTGGCCTTTGATCAGGGATTGGATTTGCTGGTAGAATGACAGAGGCAGGAAGTGCTCTGAGGCACAGGAGGGGCTGGGGGGGCCCCAGGGCCGAGGCCAGGGCTGTCCACAGTACTCTCTGTTTCCCTGGGCCTGCGTCATCCATGGCCTGGCCTGGCCTGGCCAGGCAGTCACAGAGCCTGGCTTTCAGCCTTGACTCTCATCATGGTCTATCTGTCAGACTGGCCCAGTCACAACAGCCCAGGCCCACTGATCACAGGGGGAGGGGGCTGCAGATTGAAGTCCTGCCTGGATACGGCCCAAGGCACAATGGCATCATGTATTTCTCCACAAATCACAAAGGTGACCTTCTCTATGTCCTCAGGCTGGATGATGACCTCTGACCCCCTCTGGTCTGTCCAGTAAGATCACACGATTTCACTGCACTTCTCCGACCTCTTGTTCAATACTCTCAAACGACTTAAAACTCAGTAGCTGGCACCACAAACAACAATAAGGAGCGCGAAATTAAATACTGTCAGGGACTAGACTTGACTGTAACAAACCAGTGATTGAACTCAAAACGCTCACCAACAACAATTTCAAGGACCCAACTTGAACTTCTAGTGCAAAAGAAACTGTAAGCAGCTCAACTGGAGCCAGACTAAATTTCCGGCAACTGTGGAGAAATACTGGCGTCTACAGTGTAAGATAAATCCACTTGTACTGCACAAACAACAGGAAAAAGGCAACATACAGGTGGACTGGTGTTCTGTACTAGTTCCTAGTTGTGTACATAACAAAATGCAATATATTTCTTCGTCCTCTTCTGTCCCACATTTTATTAAAGGGATAGTGCGACATTTTAGGAAATACATTTTCTTGTCAAGAGTTCAATGAGAAGATTGATACTACACACCAGTGTTAATATGGAGCTGGAGCCAGAAGGCAATTAGCCTAGCTTAGCATACAGACTGGAAACAGGTCCCAACAGCTAGCCTATTTCTCTCTAAAGCTGTAGCTTCAATAATTAACATGTAGTAATTAACAGATGAAAATGAGAATTTGTAGTTTTAGGAGAACTTATGTGTTCTTATTATGTCTTGGTGTATTTGTGGAAAGAGCCAAGCTAGTTATATAGTCCCCCTTTCTTCCGACGTTAGCGCTCTAGCTCTGTGCTTCATCTCAGACATGAAAGCGATTAACATTTCCAGAAATGTCAAACTATTCTTTTAGGTCGTAACACTCACACCACTGTTCAAAAGCCCTTTGCAGCTACAGAATTTCTAAGTGGCAGAATGAAGCTACAGTAGCTACTTGCTTTTGTATCAACAAGTGCTATTGGCACTTGTCAGAAATATGCACGTGCCTGTGTGAAAGTGTAACACCGTGCTACTTGTTCAGCTTGTCGACATTACAGTACATGTGCATGGGGCCACTGACAGCAGGGTGGATGACCTACACAGACTTACTGCCTCGATGCTGAGGGTGGAGCAGCACCTGAGAAGCCTGAGATCTCCTGCGATGCCTTGCTCTCCTTCCGCTGTTTACCGGCCAGCTCATCCTGTTTATTTGATTCAATTACAGAACGCACTCTGTGACGGATCTGTTTGACGTGGCTCGCTGCCAGGGAAAACAGTCACGTTCCCAGCAATTCTAAGAAACCTAGCATAGTGGTCACAGAGGCCATGATGATGACATGTCAGCGCAAGGCTAACACAGCACAGCTCTTATAGCCACAACTCAGCACAAACTGCAGCCTTGACAGTTTGCACAAGCTGTACTCACACGTGCTTTCACTGATTCGAGCCAATAACAGATCGTTGGCAGAACATAAGTGGTGGATTAAGATGAAACACGTGAATAAATGAGCGACCCGCGGGAAGGTACTGTTTGACCGTACCGCCTCACTTTGTCTAACTCTAAATTAATTTAAGCCTCACAGATTCTGGCAGCAACTGTTTCCCTTCCCTTCCTCTGAGAGAGGGTAAAGTTCAGTTGATCTCCCCTCGAATCACTCCAAATATCTCTGGCGCCGCTTCAAAATAAGCATGAAGAATTCCTGCTCCAACATTGTAAAAATCCAAGGCAGCTGTTTTGTGCTTCTAAGGCTTATCTTCCCCATGTAAAGACATCTCAGGGCTCCCAGAAAACAAAATAGCCAGCTGTGGCCAAGTTGAAATAGAAAGCGACAATTTAAGATCACGAAATTACTGTTATGTCCCCTGCAAAACTCTCTCCAACAGAGTGAAACTATTTAGTTTATATGAACGTAACAGTATAAGTGCGCAGTAATTTCTTTGGCAGCAGCCTGAGCTGGCGTGTTTCTGAGAGCCATCTAGCTGCTGAGGGATTACAAGCTGTTCAAAGCCTCTGTAGGTATGTGGGTTTGGACGGCTGATGTTTTTCCACAGCAGTAAATGGTATTGCAGTTAATTCTGTATTTTGGCACCGATCTGCAGCTGGAAAACAACTTCTCGGTGCCAGAAGCTGTTTATTATTGCAGAGAGCTTTTACCCAAAATGGCCATTCAGCTACTGTGGTGTCCATGTTGTTCTGACCTGGTTGCATAGTAACCAAGCAAGAACATGGCAGACTGGAGGATAAACTTGAGCATGAGGACAGGCTTGCACGTGCACAACGCAGACACACACATACACACACACACACACACACACACACACACACACACACACACACACATTCTAACAGAAACAAACAAAGGTCATATGCATTGGAGAAAATGTGAATCTGTACAAAATGAATCAGAGAGGGATATGAATTCTAGCTCCATCTGACACAGCATTTTTCCAGTGAAGTCATCCCAAGCTCCACATTAAGTAGACCACAGTTATTATCTTCAGCCATGGCGCAGCTTATGCACCGTGTTGTATTTGGAGCAGCTAATTATTGCTCGTATTTTTAGGTGAATCTTCTCTGCAGGCTATTTTTTGACCAAGCCATACTAGAAAAGAACCAACATGGCTGCTGCCTCCTGATATAGACGCAAATCATCATCAAAGCATGGAAAGAGCAAGGTGAAAAGCAGCAGGAATGCACACAATAGGGGAGCAAGGTCCCAGGAATGGGTTAACAGTGGACTCTGGCTTTCATTTCCTCTTCTGTTCCATCTGAACAAACAAGGCGGGTGACCTGACAGAGCACAGAGGGGCGGGGCGGGTGGGGTAGAGGAAGAGTGGGGTGGTGGTGGTGGTGGTAGAGGGGGTGCCGTGACTGCAATATAACCAAAGAGAGGAGGGGGAGGAAGGGGAGGGAGAGGACAAGCAGACCACGTGACGGTGAAAAGCCTGCAGGCTGCTGTGCTGGGAAAGGCAGACAGAGACATCCCCCCATATTGACGCTGCCGTTTCACCACAACAGTTCTGGGAAATGGCCGCCGTCTGTACTGCAGCTACTATTTACATGGGACTGATTCAGCCCGCTTATCGCTTTCATCATCAGCTACGGTGGCTGGTCTGACCCTCACGCTTCACTCCTCCCACTGATTCCCTCCTCTCTTTCTCTTTTTTCCACGCTCTCTGTCGAGGCTTACGGGGCTTTATCTAGCATAAATGGAAAGCCCGGGCTGAGAAAGACTGAGCAAACAATGAAAATAAGGAAGGTGAGATAAACACAAAGCGAGTTGCAGGGTAGAAAAAGGCAGTGGTGCTAAGGGATGATGAAGGAGGGAGAGAGTGCAGTCTGGACCAGAAGCACAGGAGACATGAGTCATGGCGAGCAATCTCCCAGGGGGCTCGTTGGTGCAGTCTATAAATGGAAATAGCAGAAAAACAGCGGCTTCCCTCGCCCACCCAGGACTAGGTTATGCCTTATTAGAATTTGATGGCTTGTGACAGCGGCTGCTTTGTTTAGCCCCAGCCTGAACTTCTCTTCCTTTTTCTTGACCTGGCAAATGCAATGGAAAGTGAATGTAAATTAATAAATAAATAAATATAAATACACACACACGGACACACACACACACACACACACACACATATATACACATATACATATATATATAGTAAGATGCTTAGTGTCAAAAATCATTCTGGGTCTGAGAATGATGTGTTACTGAAAACAGGTCATGAGGTGTTTTTAACTCGAAACTCTTCATGCCAGTAGCTGCCTTATTTTTCACGGTAAATGCAGCCCATATTTGTTCAAAAAAGTTGATGAGTGACATGAACCAGTTAACTTGGCTCCTTGGTTTCCCCTTGGCTTTCCTGCTGTGGAACTGGCCTAGATCAAACATTACCAGATATCTGGGACAACCTCTGGGAAAAAAAAATGTCTTGTGAAGTGACCATGAGGGAAGCAGCAAATATACAGTATATGTTCTTGAATCTGTAAGAATTCACATTAATTGGTGAAAAGTAACTAAGTGCATTTACTGAAGTTCTGTAATTAAGTATATTTTTAAAGCACTTCGGCTTCCTTTGGTATTTCCATTTTCTGCTGCTTTATGCTTTTCCTCCGCTACATGTCAGAGAGAAACAAAGTGCGTTTAACTCCTCAACACATATTTAACACCTAAGTCACTAGTTACTTTTAACATTAAGATTTTACATAGAAAACATTACATAAGCTTATGAAATACAAAACACTGTTAAAGATTAAACAAGTGATTTTCATAGTTTTTATGGGCATTTCCATTTATTATTTGCTTTTTGCTTTCTTTTCTCTGTAAAGCACTTTATATCCATGAAATGTGAATGCAAATTAAGTTTGTTATATTATTATTTATCATGTCACGACTCCTCAGATTTGCTTTGTGAGCCTTTGGAGGGGACCCGATCCATGGGTTGGGAACTAAGTATAAGTAACACTAGATAGATAGATACTTTATTCATCTCCAAAGAGAAATTTTCTTGTGCGATGACACATTTGACCCAATAATCATCAATTTTCATATTTTAGTTATTTTGTTAATAAGACTTCTGCACTTTAACTGAGGGAAAATGTTGAATGCTTTTACATGCAGTGGGGTATTCTTACAGTGTGGTTGTAAAGTAAAGGATCTGAATACTTCCTTCACCACTCATGAATGTTAAAGCTAAAAGTACAGATGACTGCACATATATTACATATGTGTTTTTGAGAAAGACCCATAAATAAGAAGCACTGGCCTGTGACAGAGCAGATGTTATATTCTCAATGTGTTTGCAACCCTCTACACTCACATGCCTTTGTCTCTCCTGCTGAAAGGGTGACTGGCTACGCTACGTGGATCACGTGATTTCATCAGCGGTGGCGTCACTTCAACCTGCTCTACCTCCCTCCCCTCTTTTCCACCTCTGAGTGCAATCTGCCCACCTGCTGCCATGGTAGGCAGACACACCCTGCCCACCGTTCCTCCCTGCTAGCCTGTAGCTAAAGTGGAGCTAGTCTGCACAGGAGCACCGACGCAGACAGAGCTCCAGCATGCCTGGCCACCATACCAGAGGAGGGAGGTATCCTCGTCGCTGTAGGCCTTTTGTTTAGCTGCCACCACGAAAAACTCCCCGCCAGGTCGTGTTTGCTCTTTTCTTTTTTCACCTGTCGTCACTCTGCTCTCTTTCATCTGCAGGGCTCATCCTCCAGATCATCCCTCAAGGCAGTGAAGACATTATCTCAGTGGAGTAAAAGCGAGAGGTAAAGTGACAGAGGTAGTTTTAAGAGCCTCGCTGAAAACACCACACAAGCCCTTTGGCTGTCTTTTTGTCAGGTATAGTAAAGTTTTCAGGTTGGACTAGCATGAACAGAAGGGGGATGCAGGTGAGGGGCCGTGGCTCCTCGCTGAAGGCTACACCTGTGTTTGTTGTTGGGGTTGTTGTTTTAGTCATAATACTGTGTGTTTATATGGAGCTGATGCTGATGTTCCCTTGGTGACTGATATTAGACAGCTCTGCTGTTTCATCAGTGGCTGTTGTAACGTTTTGGACAGAAAAAGAATAAATGTCTGTGACAGCTTGCCAGTTCCTGGTTCTGTGTCTGTTTGTGTGTATGTGTTAATCCAGTTTTAATTAAAGCATTTAAAGGGGAAACCACTGTCACTCATGTATATACACATTTCTCATAGCGCTGATATTTGGCCTTTAACCTGGCTATTATAAAAGAGATTATAGAGGTCATTGTTTGGCCTTTGACCTTTGGTCAACGTTTTTTAATACAGGTTATTTCTTTAAGAAAAAGTCAGAATGGACTGGTGGAGTAACTCATTTCTAGACTGGAGGAGTGCACTCAGTAGAGTGTGGATCTCCGCCAGGTGTGCATGAGAGTAGTGGAATGACAGGGAGACAATTTGTCGGTTACATTACCAAGGTGTAAGCAGAGTACAGTAGACAGGCTATATGGAGACGAGCCTCGGACACAATGTTCAAGTAAAGCCATCAAAAGAAGGTGCCAACCCTAATGTGAGCGCCATGTACGTCCCTGGCAGATTCCTGAAGCAGTCGCTGACCACTTGTGGCCCCTGCCGGCCGGTTAAGAGGAGTGATGAGTCAGCAGTCAGTGGTGCTGCAACCATGGGAGGGCTGTGAGCATATAGTCATAAAAATATTAGGCTGATGGGTCCAGTGGTACAAGAGACTAGCTGCAGATAGAGATACACACACACACACACAGATATATGCGCACACACACACGCACGCACCCAAATACATGATCTCCTCCAGGCTTATGCGTGGTGGAGATAAAAACTACTGAAGCAAAACAAACTGCAAACAAGTGAAATTATCTCACCAGAAAATGAGTCTTCAAAAACGAATATGAGATAACATCGCATGTTAAAATGGGTTTTCAGTGGATTTTTATGTCGCAGCAAACACCAAAAATACCCCAAAAATTGTCTTCACACACATCCTCAAACATCTCCTGTAATTTCAATAAAGCCTTTAACAACAAGGAAATTCCAATAAATGCACACACCAATAAACTGCTCCCATTTTGCAGTATATTTTGCAGATTGCAAACACACTCCATACAAAATGGCAATGTAGTTTGTGCACTATATGATGCAACTGACAGCAACTAGTAATAATATAGCAGGACAGCAGTAATCACGTGTTTTTTAGTTTCAGTTTATAAGCTTTATTTGTTTTTCCTCCAGCTAAATGAGAGTAGTGCTGGTTCAGCACGGCGTAAACAGCCCACAGGGGCTCATTCTTAAACATAGTCCTCCTCCAGAAACTGATCTCACCGCAGGGCTTTGGCTTTCCATCCCAGCAGCCCTCTGGCCCGCATGACAACGGGAGGCCTGTTTTTCCCTGCAACATAGCAACACCGCCCTGAGCTAACTCTGACCCTTGACAGTCAAAACATATTATTGGCTCAGGTGACAGGAGCTTTACACTAAGCAATACAAATAGTCCAGGAGTGGGATGCTGTAAGTGTTCACAGCAGCTGTTGAACTAACATGATGTCATTGGAGGAGATTTGAATATACAAGGTGAGCAGATACCACATATTTGTTTTATTAAATAGCAATTTTCCAAAGAGCGACTGTAAACAAAAGAGCTCAGAGTGTGAGCTCAGGGCCACGGGGAGAGCAGCAGAACCAGACGTTTGAGTCTCATATTTCAAAGCCACAGAGACAGTTCAGGCCTCAGCTGGGCCACATCTACTGTAAGTCTGATTCATCTTGACATCTTTGCAAGGTTAAAGACTCGGCAAAACAAATCTACAGCCCCTCACACCCGGGCGGTATCCAGCCAATCTCTAGCCGCAGGAAGATGGAGTTGTTCTTTTTCATTATCGCCGCAGGGGTTTGAGAGTCATTGTGGAAGACTTCTGGCCCACTGTAGCGCCTCTGCACCACCATAAGTCTCAGAGAGACAGAAAAGAAAGCCGAATAGGTAATTCACCATCATGTCCTTACACCTCCTTCAGCAGAGCCTGTTGTTTGTCCTCAAAGACAGCGTGCTTGTGTTTATGTGCCCTCATACATATCAATTACTTTACGACTTGGGCAGTGTTATCCTCAAGGTGCTTGAAAATTAGGTTTCAATGTCAGCTGAGAGGCACATTCCAGACAAATATAACAGAGCTTTCACCTCCAGGCTGTTCAGCCTCCCAGTCAGCATGCAGTGACTGAAACTGAAACCCTCCCATCTAAATAACACTGAAATCCAGGCTTGCACAAGCAACGTATTCCTCTTGCATCAGCAAACGAACTTCTTTCCACATAACAGTTCAGCTGTCAGCAACTACGGTGAGTGTTTATGAGGGGAAAAAAAAGGAGGGGAAGTGAAACCTCGCTGTTGCTAGAGCATATTGGATTGGATTGCGTTGGATTCCTGAAAACTCGGACAGCAAAAATGGCGTCACCCTCGTTCTGAGTCAGAGACACAGAGTGTGCCCTGGATGAACTTCCTGTTTCAGTCTGCCACAGATATAGGGTTTCTCCAGCCCAGCCACACACAGGAAGTGAGTCACACTTATTCACCAGTCGTCTGCATGCTGCAGACTCTTCAAGCCCCAGAGTGACGGGCCGTGGAGGGGGCCAAATTAGCTTCTGAAACTTTAATCTCCTGCAACTCAATTATTTAATATCTGAGCCACCCACTTCAAAGGAATACCTCAGCTCCCTCCTCCCTGGCTGCCTTGATGGAGGCTTTCATTCCTGTCTCCTGAAGGACTCACCCATTTTATATCTCTACCCTGCGGTTTGAATGACGCTCTGCTGAAATGTTACAGTGCTCCCTGAAATCAGAGATATACTGCGCTAATAAACCGCAGTGCATTAAGAGCCTGGGTAGCTGGAAGTGAAATTATAGCATGAAACTTCAGTTTTGTCACTATGTATTCACAAGTCCTAATTTTGGATTCCCCATCCAATTGTAAAACAATCATTTGCAGCTGCAGAGTGTAATCTGCGTGGACTCAAAAAGGCAGGAGGAGGAAGCAATTACTGTGATTTGGAATGAAGCGTGAATACAAAAACCTAATGGAAATATGTGAAACAGGCTTATGTAATAAATAGGAGATGAATTTTAAGGCTAGCTAAGCTAGAAATATATTGTACAGCTGTATTTGTGAGGCAGTTGTCTGTACCATGATGAATGTCCTCTGAATGTAAACGGCGTCCTTGTTTACAGCGAGATCCGTAATGGAGATGATGTCATCGCAATGAACAGGCAGCGAAGGTAAGAAATAGAAACAGAAATAACCTTGAGGCGGGGGTCGTAAATTATTTTGGAATTGGCCTTGATTTTTGTCTCACCCAGCCACATAACACATTTCCAGACCTGCATAGCTACTGGCTCCGTGGAAAAGTGGATCAGAGAAGTGGAAAGTTAATCCTCAAGACCTTCCCAGTCAGAGCCGAGAAGAGGGGAGGAGGGGGGGGGGGGGGGGGGGGGGGGGGGGGCTGCTGGCAAACGCAAAGAGGCGCGGGGCTCTGTGTCTCTGCGGATTCACACGCAGGCACGCATATCCTGCTGCAGTGACATGTACAGCCACAAAAATACAGACGGGTGTACAGGCGAGACACGGCAGAGATATGAAACACCTCCTGATACGCCAACCAAACACAATTTGACAGTTGAATCTCATTTAGCATGTCTGTGAGAACACAGAATATCTCTTTGAAACCACGGATAGTTGTAGCATCCATAGCCAGGTCTTTGTCTGCACAACATTCATGGTCTGTAATTTCAAAAGCTGCATGTTATTAAGCATAACTAGCCAGACACAATTCATTTGAATGATTTTTTTGGTAATGTTACAGCAACAGTAGCAAAATTGAGATAACCTGCACGGCTTACCCGTATGGCTAACATTAGCTAGCATGACGGCTAACCAAGCTAGGCCTATTTTCTCGAAATGAAGCATAATTTCTACAGTAAAACACTTACTGTATTATCCTTTGTGACCCACCTATTTTATTTAAATGATTCTAACACTACAGGGAGCTTGACATTTTCAATTGACAGTTAGTTTGAGAGTCAGCTAATTAGCTATTAGTTAGCCTTTACTGACATTTCAACTTAAAGCTACCTGGCACGTTCACACGCGTATGTTCTTTTGCAATGCTCATGCTAAAGAAACATAGGTAAGTGAAGTGCAAGAGAAATGTCTAAAAAAAAGAGTGCTACCAGTCTGGGTTAGCTGAAAACAGAGCCAGGCTAGCTGTTTTCTCGTGCTTGCAGTCTTAATGCTAAGCTAGCTAACCCGCCCCCGCTAAGGTAAGAACATGGAAACGAGGTAAGGTAAGAACAAAGAACAGGATGTTCCTTGTTTGGAGGGATGGAGGCCTTGGGTTCCATACTGAACCTTTTAATGAGAGGATTTTTAGGAGTATAGTCTAGCCTAACAACACATAACAACCATCTTTCAAAATGGTAAACAGGAACATCCATGCCTGCCAGCATCACATCATATCTGGCACCATCCACATGGAACAGATGGCTTTCCAGGCAGACTATATTAAATGTACCTAATGAGCCAGAGCATGCATGATCTCATGCTACCCTACTTCCATTCTTAATCTCCCTATATCATGCACGTGTGTGCAGGCGTAAGCGAGCGGTCCCGCCAGTATTTATGCACTAATTCGCCTGGTGCATGCATACAAATGCAGATGTGTCTGTGTCTGTGCGGGTGCAGGATGCAGGATATTCTATGCTCCCTTAAAAGCCTTTTCTAAGTGGAATGACTCTATCAAGGGAACAATGGGTATTCTGAGCCCGGCAATGTGACAAAGGTTCACACTGACACGCTTTCCGAAATTAGGCTGTTCATGCACAGGAGGGAAGTGAGCCCTGCTCCTATTCTTCTCCTCTACTCGAAGGTCATTGTGTAGACAGGAAAGGCTACACAGACATATGACTTGACACGCTCACTAAAGTAGGTTAAGGGTACTCTACTTGGCAATGCAAAAAATGCAGAGGAACACTATTTAAACCATGCATCAAAAGAAGAATGAAGCATGTTTAAGCTAAATGATTCTTTTATTGTCAAGGATGGCATCAATCCCTGAGGGGTTTGGCTAAATTGAGGTTTATTGTTGCAGGGGGATGTATTGTCATGGTCAGACGCCAGCAATTAAACTGACAGTTTAGACATTTAGCTGATGGTCTTATTCAGTGATAAACTAATAATTCCCAGATCACCAACAATACAGGCGACCAAAAGTGTGCAGCTCTCTGAGGCACAAGTCGTCTGTCTCTGACAGCTGGAGAAAGAAACCCACCCACCTCTACTTCACCTTTTCACCTCCAAACATGGAGGGACCATCAGCATGGGAAAACCAAGACCTTAACTGATGCAATCTATGATAACCCTACAATGCACATCTTCCCCTTCATGTAAACACAAGCTGCTCATGAAGACGTTGCAACATTGCAACGGGGAGCTGCAGATATGAACAGAGAGGCCTTTGAAGGAGCAGAGTCCTGGCCTCCTCAATTCCACCACCTTCTCTTCCTGGCCCGAACTCCCACCGCACAAGTCTGCTTCCAGGAAACCAGCTGTTGGACTGGTGAGAAGGGAGGAGGTGATATTCTATATCAGGGCTGTGAATCACAGTTCCATGGTCTGTATTTTTCCTATGGTGGTTTGGCTGCCTGGCTGCCTGGCTGGCTGGCTGAGCGGCTGGCAGGGTGCACGGGGAGGAATGTGTTGTGGAGCTGGCCCCAGCGCTGAGGGACTGGCTGGGAGACTGGGACAGGGGGTTGCTGGGTTATTACGTGGCCCCGGGGGTGCTTATTTAAACCAAAGTCCTGTCTGGACTATTGCACTCAAATACTGTTATTGTACTGCAGCTGCATGAGACACAAAGACAGAGAGTTGGAAATAAGGAGGAGGAAGAAGAAAGGGAGGAAAGAGAAAGAAAGAGTTACCATGGGAGGGGGAGACGTGGAGAGAGGAGGTCTGGACAGTGTCATCCCTCCTTCCCAGGAAACAGCACAAACAATCACAAAAAATGAGCGAGCCCAGTGGAGCAGAAGAGGGGAGCAGCACAGGGACAAGCCATAATTAGGCATTGGATGATGAAAGTGTTATGTAGAGTTAAATCTGGAACTAGAACAAACCCACTTTATAAAGTTACTGCAAACTGTAAGTGCAGGATGTTGGCGGTGAAAACAAACACTGCAGGTTTGACCGAGTATTTAGGTATGACACACATTTTGAATAGCATCCGGTCTGGAAAAATTTATCATTCAGATGCAGAACAAAGAGCAACAACCCGGCAATCATTTTAATGGAAGGAGATGGGCCTGTTTTAGAGATGGAAAGTCGTACGTCACGCGAGACTGGGAGCTGCAAGCGTCAGCGGGGTTGAGCTGAGCCGGGGATTCGTGCAAAGTGAGAGGAAAACTCAAAGAGTCTGGCCCACGCTGTGGAATGGCGGAAATCCTGGTCTGATTGTGCAGCAGTGTTTGCTTGTGCTCAGACAGCTCCTAGGAAAGGAATGTGTGGCCTACATTCCCTCTCGAGCCCCCACCTCTGCTTCTCCAACACCAACGCTCACTGTCAGCACGGCAAAGTTTAAGAGGCTGCATACCAAAAACAATAAAGGAAGGAAACATTCGAAGCGCATGGTCCTGATTTACTGGCGTGTTCCGGCGAGTGACAGGGACGCAGTTTATAAAGAAACACACGGCCACGAGACAGAGTCTGCTCTGCAGGGCTGAAAGCACCGCTATGCAGTCATTTAAGTCTGACACATGAGGCAGGAACGGGTTAAGTCTGCTGCAGAGAGAGAAAGGGGAGAGGAGTGGAGGTATTGGGAGACAGAAGGGGTAGGAGTGGGGAGGGAGTGTGTGTGTGTGTTTGGGGGGGGGGGGGGGGCAGTGCTGCATTCAGATGAAATTAAATGGAGGCTAAAGTGCTGACTCATTGCGTTCAGGCCCTTTATTACCTGCTCCGTCACCCAGGCTTTATGTGCTGGGCTGCCAGAAGAAGGCTGGGGGGATGCAGCAGCAAGCAGGCAGGCAGCCCTCATTTACAGGAACCCTTCTGGAGGCAATAACACTGCAGTCAGCCAGCCAGCCCAGCGGCTCACCTGCACTCTGCAAAAGAACCCTTCAGGACAACACCCCCTGCCCCAAAAGAAAAAAAAAAAAAAAAAAACACACACACACACACACGTCTCTCCCATTTTTGGCGAAACAGGAGGAAGCCTGCTTTTGCCGCTAATGAGACATCAAGGGGAGCTGGGGAATCTGGGCTCGCTTTGTACAGGCTGGTCTGGTAGGCCAGTCTGTCATACTGTGTGTGTGTGTGTGTGAGAGAGTAAAGAGCCTTTGTTTGCTTTTCTGTACTTCCTCGTGATGTAGTGGTGCTGTGGCTTACACCACGAGCAACGTGAGAAATGCAATGCCGAAAACGCATTCATCTTGTACATTTGGAAAAACGTGTCGTTTGAAAAGAAGAGCTGGCTGCAGCTCATCTCGTGTGCGTCATCGCCCTCAGCAGCCGATTGCGCTTCAACACCGGCGGATGTGTAAGCGATCACGTCAGCATCATTTGCATTGGTTATCGCTCACCGAGCAGGCTGATGGAGTTGTTCGCGGTGTGAAAACAGAGGTGGGGTGGTGACACGAAACACATTTTGGGCAGCAGACAACAATTCATTCTTTTTTTTTCCTGGACACAAGTCGTTTAAAGCACTGAGGGAAAGCTTTGACTTTCAGCGCTGTTATATCCTTCCGAAAAATCAACTTCGCTGTTACATTTCCTGTTAGAATTTGATATCTTTGGGTCAAGATTATCACGCCTGAAAGTCAGCGTGTGCATGTGCATGATGGAGCACTCACTGGCTGTGGAAAGCGCTTATTGCTGCTGATCAGACGAAATGGACTCCAGCACTGTGTCAGGCTCCAGTTTGTCTCAAATGGTCTGGGCAATCAGAGCATACAGCCAATAAATGGATGCATTCTCTCTGTCCTGGCTCTGCTTCTCCATCTCCCTCATTACTCTCATTACTCTGCAGCTTGTGGGTTATCTAATGCTCTCCCCATGGCTTACGGTTTGGCTGGGGATTAGACTCATTTTTCCAAGGGCATTTTATAAACAACCCTGTGTGCCTCCCGTTCCCGTGGGCTGAGCTGATGTAGCAGCAGAATTTACGACCTCGGAGGCCTTGTGGCCTCACTCCCATTGCAATACATTATTCAAATTCATTCTCTCTCTCACACAGAGCGGAGGGCAATTATTTGAATATCCGCAGGAGTGCAGCTGGAGTGCCGCGGCTCATCTTCAACAGCAAAGACGGTGAAATTGCCTCACTCCGGTGGATCAAGGTTGTAGGCAATGAAACACTATAATTTATGACACAGTTTGATATTTCAGTGAAGTCATTGATTCCCTTGTGTCAGACCTTGGCAAGGACAGCTCCAGAATTCACAGAATGTAATTCCAATGAGGATTTTTTTTTTTTTTACAGCACTAATTGGACACTTGGCTGGGTGCACATACTGTAAAATGGATTTTCCCCTGAATCAACAGAAACAGCCCTCAGACATTCAACATCGTGCCCCTGCTCCGCAAATTATTTTCAAGGCTTCTGTGCAGGGTGTAGCAGGCGAGAAGCAAAATTTGTGTACTTCCTGGAGGAAAAAATGGGGACTGAGATCGTGCATGCAGCAAGTTATTGAAGCTGTCCCACTTTCAGCAGTGAACAGATGCAGTGTCCTCATTTCTTGTATGGCAAAGCTCTTCTCTGTCACACACCTACCTCCGTCATGATCTAAGTGTTGTTCACACCACAACAACACATGCGTTAGTACCATTCACAGACTCCATTGCTGGGCCTCACAGAGACAGACTATAAGTCACACTGGATTACACACCTCCTCCTGCATGAAGACTCATACTGTAAACGCTGCTCATGAACAAAGAGGAAATCGGTCCTATAGTCTTTTTGGCCTCACCCTCCCAAACCTCACTCCAGTTTCCTCTCATAGCCTCAGTCACATGATGAATTCCTGCTCAAAATAATCAGCTATTTTAGACTGCGTCTTTTCCTCTTTTTACCTCCTTCCCACTATGTTATGCATTTGTTTTTATTGTGAGTTTTGCCGCCCGCTTTCAGTATTGACAATTCTTTTTGTTGCCCCTCCATCGCACAGGGAAAAACTCGAAAGTTAAAGCTGTGTTACTTAATTATTTTTTTGGCAGCTTGAGTTGAGAACCCAACAGTGTCACCTAATAAAGCTGTTGGCGAATTTGTGAGCAAAGAGCTGCATATTTACACATCCAGAAGACACTGAGCAACACTAGCAAAATTTTAGTCCCATATTCTTGCTATTTTTTGGTCTCCACCAACTCCTACGTGAAACATCTGTCTTTTTTGTTTCTTAATATTTACACACAAGGCTGTTTGGTGCTGCTCAGGCAGTGTACAGTGGATTTATCAGAGCTGTTTCTCAGAAAAACAGCTGCCTGCTGTGGCCGAAAACAAGGCTGGTGAGAGCGAACCAAAACACTGCATCTGGGAGCTGAAAGACACTAAAAAGCTCCTCAGAGCAGAGGGGAACTGCAGAGCTGGTTGATAATTCTCCCTGAGTTTTCCACTACAATCATCACATTACACAGTTATTTGATTCATCATTTACATATAAATATTTATTATTGCATCTTTAAAAACAGTTTCAATTTTCAAGCCTTTCTCCGTCACATACTCAACATATCGCTACATCGTGCTGCGAAATGCCTCTGCCTCGTGTAGCTTGACATAAAGTCGATGATATATATCCTGCAACAGACCACAAAGGAAAGAATTGTGATTTCAGTAAACATTTGGCCACGCTATCGCACTAGTGCGTGGCAATGGGGTCATGTGTGAAATCTTATGACTCACTGTGTAATTGTGTCTTTCTTTTGCCCTTTTCCTATCACACTCGCCACAACTATCATTAGACATTAGGTTAAAGGTCAAGTTTTGCACAGGAAGTGACACACTGTCCCACTGTTGTGACTTTTTTCATCGAGGTGACACTCCTTTGGTGTGTGTGTGTGTGTGTGTGTAGCACATCTGCCTCTCATGCGGCTGTATCCATTTCCCATCACTGACACCATGAAAGCAATCGCAGGGATCACAAACCTCATTCAAAGACTGAAAGCAGGACAAGGACAGGTAAGAGCCCATCTCTCCCACAGGGGCAGTTGTTCTACCCCTTTGGGTGTGCCTTTGGTGTTAACTGATGAAAACCGCTATGATGCAACTGCGTCTTTATTCATGACAGTACACGGTGGGAGGATTTAGCTATGAGCGCCTGCGGCTCCGCAAATAAATCACCTAAACTCACTGAAGAGAAAAGCTCCAACAATAAAAGATTTTTCTTCTTCCCCGACGGGTGAGTCACCATTCAAAGGACAAAGGAGGCCCAGATTCTCCGCCGCCGAGCGCTCAGCCACCAATTTCACTAGTGTGAAAAGCCAGCTGACAATAGAGCTAATTGATGAGGATTATCCAGCAGAAATGGAGGAAGCCTTGTGACGTGACTCATCGCAGCCATCTGTGCGAGTGCGCTGTATTTTCACAACCATGCCTTCAAGAGCAGAATAACTTCCTCTTCGGCACAAAGCCCCAAACAAACATGGGCCTGCCCTGCCTGCCTCTGCCTCTGCCTGGATGATACTTTCTTACTTGCACCTGTGCTTTAAACCGCCCTCAACGTCTGACTAGCTGTTGCTGAGGGAAGGCAAGTACACCCACTGAGCGCGATATATTGAGGGAAATGTGAGTCATAGCGAGCATCAAAACACCTTCCTCAAAATGCTGAGACCTGAAGTCACACATTCACACACACACACATGCACACACTCACACACGCACACTGAAATTCCCAGTGAGTTGACTGGCTAATGACATTTCTCCATTACCAGCTAATCCAGACACAAAGGCACGACAGAGGGCTCTCAGGAACCTTTTTTAATTATTAGAAAGTGTCTCGGCCTCACAATTAAAACTTCTCCAGTGTACAATCATCTCAGAGCGCCGAGAAGCCAGACATCTTAAATATCAGTGACATATCAGCCAAGAGGGCAGAGCTGAGTGCCGTCCTCTACGAGACAGCGTTAATGAAAGTCGGACTGAACGCCAAGCGTGTGGTCAAGATGTGCAGCCGAGCCTCAGTCGCATCTTTATCTCAGTGAGTCCAGGCTCTTGTTCTTACATGCATTGTTTTCACGCTTCTTCTTTCTATTTTCCTTTCGTTCTTTCTCGGGGACGTACATTCGATCTCCATCATGACATTACCACACTCTGGTAACGTCTCCGTCACCGCAGTTACATCATTTGGCTTGTGAGAACGACGCGTCTGGTTTCAGAAACAAAAGATCATCGAGCCATTAGATTTTGTGTGCGGTTGCTAAATATGCTCCGGCTCAGAGTGAGACATGCAGTGACACAGCTGGCTCTCCTCACAAGGGGAAATTACAGTGTTCAGTGGGTGATTTTCTGATTCAGTCAAAGCGAAAATACCCTTTAACTTCAAAGTTACCTTACAGGAAGATCAAACTGAAACACCGGAGGAGGAAATTCATGTGTCTGAACACTTAGAAACAAAACTACACACTTGCATCTAATGCGTATATGCGAATAAGGGAAAGTGATGAAATAAGAAGCATAAAGCTGATCTTCCCACCCCCAACACACACACACACACACACACACACACACACCCAGCTGGTTCCCTTCTGACTCATGGGGGATTACTTGTCTGATCACTTTGATCTGCTTGCCGGAGCCAAAGCTATTTTCTCCAACCAGCGAGCAGCATGCAGGCTGCTTTAGCCCACAGGCAGGAGACACACATTCAGGTTAGAGTTTCATCTGCCCACTGACACCCAGACTGCTCCTACCAAACCCACGCTGCACGGCTCACAGCTAAACAGGAGGCGGAGTCAACGCGGAGCCAATTTCAGTTAGGATGGCTAGGAACGGTATCTGGTTATTCGAGGATGTTGCACAACGGTGATGAATAACAGTCACTTCTAACCACAAACAGTTTGCTCCTGCTGCAACAGGATCTCCCACACATGACAAGTGCTCTGATATGAAAGGAAGGTCAAAAAGCTGACACAGAGAGTTGCAATGGAAAATATGGGCTGTATCGTCACTGCCAAACGATTGCAGAGCAAAGAACGCAGAGGACAGGAGGAAAGTATTTTGATGCTTTGACACTCATCTGTTTGAAGAAGTAGATAAAAGAGGGCAGCAGATGGTGGCGCATGAGCCTCTCCTCAAACATTTCTCTTACCCTCACAGCCAAGGCACAAAAATTTGATGACACTTTTTTTTTTTTTTTTTTTATGACACACGTATCAACACGAGGCACGTGAATCATGCCGGCCCTGATGTGGCTGAGAGCCGCCTCATCTGGTTCACGGTGTTCCTGTCGCCGCCTGCTTTGCTGCCAGGTAAACCGCTCCAGCGGGGAAGAGCGAGCTGTGGCTATGTGACTCAGTTTCTGCAGGAAATAATTGTCTTTCGCTTTCTCTTTCTCCATAATTTCTCTCCGAAAGCCCCCACCACCGCCACCCACCAGCCCATCCATCCATCCTCCCTCTCGGAGGCTCGGAGGAGCCAGCGTTATCAGTGGGTGTCATTTCATGAGAGCCATCATCAAAGGCAGCTGCCTGGTTTCCATGGAAACAGCCCTCTTCAGGGGAGGTAGATCGGAGGAGGCATGTGTTAGAATGCTGCGGGTTACTATGGAGACTGGGCCGACAGCTTACATAAGTATTCACTGTGTGCGTCTGTTGCACCACGGCACATTCCACCATATAATTAATGCTCAGAGTGTTTGCTCGCTGCTGTCGAAAATTACAACAACGTCATTTCAAGTGGCAGGCAGCGGCGCTCGTCGGCCGCGCCGCCGCAGTCAAGGTCAGGCTAATTTCCCCGCCAATTAAACCCAGCTTGTGCAAGGAACAGCTGTCAACTGCCATCCTCCAAGGTGACACATCAAATTATTCTTTTTTTACCATCCAAAAGCCACTCATAAACACTTTACCCATACACCCAGATGTGGTTCACGTCCAATTTAAACCACCGACCAAAAACTCCACTGAAGACACCCCTCATGTATTCTCGCTGAATGTGGACATAAAATGTGTTCCCTGAAATGTAATGGGGGGAACATGAACCATGGAAGGGCTCAGGCAGGAAAGGAAATAGGAAGCAAAGGTTGAAGTCAATGTGTTTTATTGGCCCTGAGCTATTCTGCCAATAACTAATGGATCCTCTCTGAAGAGAAACACTGTAGTCAAATTGCCGTGAGTGCCTGGACTCCAAATGGAAGTAGACAAATGATGTCCATCTTATCTGAACTCTGCATAATGCATTTGCTCTATCTCTGATTTATGCACTCATCACATCATATATTCTGCCTTCTCCACCTAGCAGCAACCTTTTAAGTCCTGATTGCAATTAGGTTCTCCATATATGCTTCATTTTCATCTCTGGTGTGTAAAGCTAGCCAATATTTTGCTGCTGCTGCCGTGACAGACCAGCAAAACAGGCGGCTTATGTGAACAGCGAGTGTTGGTCTCACAAACTAACATTTACATTTTATGTATATTTGAAATGTAACAATGTTGGTTTTCAGTAACTTGCGTGGCATGAAATTAACATCACATATTTAGATTAGTTTCGGTTTCAGCTAGCTGTTATTATCATGACACACAATCTTGTAAAATAACAAATAGTGGTAATTAAAGCTCTTAGCAATACATTTCACCTTTTACCCACTTCCTCTGAGTCACATAATCATGGTCACATGAGCAGACGCATCACCAGACACAACCAAGCATTTGCAAATGCATGGGAAGAGCACCCATGCAAAAATTGGTATAAAATCTGCAGGATTTGCATAGCCTCCACCCTGCTTTTGCTTATGATTTGGCCTGGAAGAAGCTGTGTACACTGCTTCTCCAAAAACTAGGCTGCAGCCTGGTTGTAACCGAAACCATGTGCTGTGCGCATTGTACCATGTGGTGCCTTCTCAACTGCTTCTGAGACTGTTGGAAGATTTGAGGAGGGGGTGAAACACATTGGTTAGGAAACCGCAACATGACAAATGCTGTACTAATAACACTGTCACACCAGCCGGTGCCAGGCGGGGAAGTCTCAGTTAGTGTGGAGTAATTGTTTGACACTAAAACAGCTATATGAGGACTTCCTCTTTGTACTTCAACTGGAGACTATGAGTAGTAGCCTGAGTTACTATTAGCTCACCATTAATGACAAGGCATATTAACCTTTCGGCTGTGATAGAGGTGGACTGGTCTCATGCAGATTGTAATGAGGTTGGTGGCTGGAGACCATCAAGTGCTGGAGCTTGTTTGTGATTTTTTTTTTTATGACTTCCAGCTGCAATTTTTCATCATAACCACATTCAGGATGTTTAGTGGATTGAGCTAAAAACAAGTATAATTTGGACACATGTAGACACATTCGATGTTAAAAAGAAGACTGCTGTTGTTTTTGTGGCCTCAGGATAACGCAGTAAAGCATGTAGCCACCTCAGAGTACAGCTTGAATCTCTGCGACTTGAATAACTATCGCATGCGACTGTAATACCAGGGACAGATGGCAGGAGGGGAATGCCGTCTGACTACGGCAACCCGGAGTGTGACAGGGACACGCTCGGCTAAGTGAGAAGAATGCGTTGTGACACTCCTCCAGGGCACCTTGTGAACAGCGTGACAGTGGCATGAAAGCATCAACATGCCAGTTTTCACAGTGCACCCCTCTCTTGCGCAGGCCTGCCAAGGCTGCCGACACTTCAGTTCAACTTCCACACCACAGGAAAGACTAGTGCTGATGCCGCTGAGAGCGTCGCTGCAGCATTTTACCATCAGGATGTGGATTTGTTTTGTATTAGTCAGTCTCAGAAAGGTATGACTCTGTGAGCAGTGGGATGGTAGATAAGCTCATTAGTTGCCTGAGGTTGTTGTTGTCATTGAGGGCTGTAAATGGCTTTTATAATTCAATCAGCTCCACCTTAGCTGTGCAGTCAGTCAACTCTCTGCTCTCCTCACAGAGCAGCTGTTGCACCAGATCATATTCTGATGTTACGCAAAGACCGCAGCAGTAATGTGACTAGCACACAATGGCATTTTCATGTTGCGCACCAACAAAACAAAGATGACTCTGTTGGGTTTGCCTAAAACCACCCCACTAGCACAATTCCACAAAGTGTGTTCAGTCACCGGTAGCTTTCCAAGCCCAGCCCTTAGGAGTTCAAGGTTGCTTGTTTTGGCAGAGACAGCATTTTGGCAGACAATAATAAACCTGCTCACCTGTAATCAAACCAGAAAGGCCGACACCCTTCTTTCAAGTATTACAGTATCAGCCTCTATCTCTGCGTGTTTGTCTGTTACATAAGTATACGGGTAGCGTGAACCATTTCCAGGTTTACCCAGTAATCAGTCCTGCGCTGCCTATTTTAAGCAGGGACACAAAATGACCATCAATGTCATTCAGAAAATAATGAGACTAGTAATTTCCTTGTCGTTTTTATTCCAGGGGAGCGACTCATGGAATAGGCTGCGATCTCTCCTGATGAATTATTGCTGTTCATTCTGGTGCCCTGCAGGCGGCTTACACCTCGCAGAGGCCCATGTTTCTTGGCAGAAAACATATTAGAATTTGAACCCCTGTCATGCCCACTCTGCAACCTTACTGATCCTCCTCCAGTCATAATCAGAATGTCAGACTGGTGCAGGGAGGGTGAATAATTAATGCTGTGTCTTTTGGGTTTGCTTATTTCACTAAGGAAGAAAGAAGTTTCTTGCCCTCATCGCCTGTGGCAAAATCCTTAGCTTGCCTGGCACTGCGTTTGGCTTCTAAAGGAATGATGCCTTGCTCAGAGTTTTTTTTGTTTTGTTTTGGTTTTTTTTTTGCCAAACCATCACCCAAAATATGACACAGGAAAAGCAAACTTGTGCAGCATCAGAATGAACTCATATGGCATTACAGGAGGAGACATCAAAGCAATATTTAGGACCTGCAGCATCACTTATATCTGCGAGGCAAAATCATGTCATTAGCATGTGAGGTGACGTTTTCTCGTCAGGAGAGCACACAGTTTAGTAGGTAGATGTGGCTGCAAGGCTGCAGGGCGTTGGCAGAGTCTTCCATGCTGTGACACATGTTTATCCAGGAACCAGACAGACAGACAGCGGATAGCGGCTCAGAGCTGAGAAGAGCGGGGGCTGCCCTGTTGTTTCCATGCTGCCAGGAAACTGGCCCTATCACAGTGTCCTGAAGGCTATCTCCTTCCACTTTGGAAAAAAAACACTATTCACACACACCATCTTAGAGTGTGCAAGATAAGAAGGGACGTTATCCATGACCTCAGCTTCCCGACGATGGAGATGTTACAACTGACCATAAAACATATTCACACGTTTCCTTCTGGCGCCCAACCTTTGATAGAGCGGACACACTGTTAATCAAATGCTTGCACTTTGGAGACACCAGCCTCTAAATGCATGTATCTGTGTTACTACAGCACCATGCACAGCATTTCAACATGTGGAGAAATCTGAAGCTTCGCCTGTCGTGCTGAGCTGCTGGATCGCTGCTTGAGTGAGGACTTTAGCAAATGGTAAAATGTGGGCGTTCTCCCGAGTCTAAAACTGACATATACCCAGAGAGGGTACTTTTCGGAAACCACCTCCTTCTCCAAAGCAACAGCAATCCCAGCTTTTCTTTTCTCATGTCAGATGCTAAAGTTAGCCTTTGTAGCTTATCTACAAACAGCACCACAGATGACTGTCTTTAGCCAGCCCTATCTCCCTCTCTACATGACTACAGCACCTGCTGCCTGTCACAGATAGACTTAGCCCACACTAAACCCATCAGGGCTGTCCACGTTAACGCAAACACACCACAAAGTTCAGCAGCATTATATGTTGTGGCAGGCGAATCGATGAGAAATCTCAGTTTTCATAATGAAAAATGTTCAGGGAAGTACTTACTGCAGAGCAATAATACTGAGGATGCGTTATTGTATTTTCTCTATTGATCCTGCAGATTTATGCAGCCGCATTTGGATTTGTTGTCTGTTGTCGAAAACAAATAAAATGTGTCTGGCACAGTGAGTGAGATATTTACACAAAGCCTCTTTAGTTCTCAGTGGGTTTGATATTAGCTCTTAAAATGAAACATAAATTCACACACACCATCATACTGTCACTGTCCATCAGGGAGGGAGATCCATGTGCTTATCTGTGTTTGCCTTACAGTTGCAAGTAAACATGAAAACACGGCCTCAGCATCAATTTGTCAGCTTGTCTGGATGGGTCTTAAAATGGTGTTATTATCACAGCAGGCGCAAATCCTCCCCCAGATTGCCTGAGGTAGCACTGCTTAGGCCACCCAGCGACTTCCAAAGCCATGAACTTATTACAAACATTCAACAGGTCCACGTCAGTCAGAGGCTCGGGCCGAGCTGTTGTTTGTGCTGACCAGGAATCTGGAGCCGCTTGTGTAATCACACAGAGCTTATGTGCAACTGCAGTCATATGATCCGGAGCGGACGCTTTTAACCTACATGTTGAATAATCAGAATCAGGTCTGTCATGGTTTTCTGAGGCTTTAGGGAAGCCAACAAGTAACTATAGGGAATCTTTATGATATTTTATGGCCTCTCTGTTGATTTACAGTCACTGAGATAAGAAAGTACCTCTCACTTTATCTTCCACAAGCATCAGGAGATTTATGGCGGTCCAGGCTCTCGCACGACGGACTCCGGAAAAAGGCGACCGAGCATTAGGAAAACTAAACAAACTGCTTCATTCTGTAATTTCTCCTATTACATCACCGGCTATGGTGGAGTCAGCTCGGTGTCACATGACTGGTCATCTGTCAGAGATGACGCCTGCTGCAACTTGTTCAAAACAGAAACTGAGTCATCGGGCAAAGCATCCACACCTAAAGCAAGTGCTTCACTCTGAGTTTGGTTTCATATCCTGAAAACTGTCTTGTGTTTAACCAGTGCTTTTAAGGTTACAGCCACTATCAACACGACCTTATTTAGTCAACAGAATAATTCACGGTGAGCAACAATAAGTAATAAACCCGCCTGATTTGAACATTTCTGAATAAATGTGGCTGCAGTTCAGGCTCACTGAAAAGATTTTCATAAGCAGTTTTTGTTGGGAATTAATATTGATTTAAAATATTTATTCAGCAGACAGCTTCAATTAACAAAAGATGATTTTATAATGATTTTCAAAATAAAAGTTCACTGTTCTGAACCGCTGCTTTTGTATTTTGAGAACATGATTTTGTAAAATTCCTCAGCACGGTGTTCACCTCATTATGTGCTTTTTTGACTCACCTTCACCAAAGCATGCCTGCGTTTCTGGAGGGCACTGTATGGTTCAAGATGAGGGTCGGGAGAGCAGCTTTGGTCTGCGTGTGGGTGGCTGGTTTTGTGTCTGAATGAAGCGGCATGGGAGAAGAGGGGGGAATGAATAACGTGTCAGGCTTTTTAGTTGAGAGACTTCTTGTGTTGATGAATAATTGAGCTGTAGTCAGGCGGAGAGCTGTTTCATGAGCCCCTCTGTCTCCAAGTTAAAATTAGACCCTTCTCTCTATGCAGACAGTCTCTTTGAACTGCTACTGTCTCAGAGCATCACTCAGCTCTCTCTGCAGCCCACTTGGGCCTTTCAGTGCAATATGCCTCAGTAGATACGAGGAGAGGCATAAACATACTTGGCGAACAACGGGACAAAATCTGCGTCATGCAAGCCGGGGACCAGCACTATTGACATGACGAGGGAAATTCCGGACTATAATTGGCTTTGTTGTACCTGAATTTCCTCTGTTAAAATGTATTAATAAAAATATGAAAGGAAAAACATTTTTCTTGTGTTGATCAGGGACATTAATTTGATATTCAAAGCTCCCCTCTGCAGCCGTTATAATGAAGTTCTGTCCCTCCTCTGCCTACCTGTCATACCAAGATCCCCCAGGCTTTCCTGTCTTCGCCTGGCCTCCGAGTACCAGCAGCCCATCTCAATCTGTCACTCCTGTCAGGCCCACAACGCCACCAAAGAACCCAGAAAGTAGGACACCGAGAACTCATCTCACACACACACACACACACACACACACACACACACACACACACACACACACACTGTGAGAAATGCTTTATGAAATGTAGTAAAAAAAAAAATAAATACACATTTTGCGACAGAGGCCTTAGAGTCCGTAATATCTGCTGTTATCTATGGACAGCCGGCTCTAAATGGGGCATTCAGTGACTCTTCAAAGCCCCCGTTTCTGCAGGGCAACTCGGGCTGCATTGTTACTGTTTTAATTAGAACTGCTTCTTGCCTGCTCTCTGAGATCCACCCAGCCTCAACATCAAAGCGCTGCTCTGAATAATGATGTACCCCTCCATGCCTCAGGTACAGCCTGAATCTCAGAGCCCCCCCCCCTCCTCCTCCTCATCTCCCTCCAACCCTCCCTCCACACCTCTTTGTACCTCTCTGCTTCCCAATTTACTGCTATTTCTCTGCGCGCTGACATAACACTTTTTTGTCGTGTTCAGGGCAGCGAGTTGACGGTAAGCCTTCTGTGTTTGTGCTCGATGTGGCTCCACTAGCCGAGTGGTCACAACAGTCTCAATTCTTTTCATTTGTCCCGTGTGTTTGTCCTGCAGCCGATGGCCACTAATCAGTTTTGCTGACATTTAAACACACTTTCCACATGGCTCGATATCATCTGGGAAAGGCAAGAGATAACAGGGTTAAAACTGAAGTGCCAGCTGACACAGACAACTGATTAATTTATCACTGTGTGCAACAGATTTGATTATTTATTTTACAGTATTAACAGTCTGGGGAAACAATGACAGAAAATAAAGAAAAGTTTATTTCCAGATACACTTTTGCAGACTCCTCGTGTTTAAAGTAAAGGTGTAACATTAAGCCTGATAATATATTTAAATGACAGAACCAGCTCATAATATTGCAGTAGTCCCTTTATATCACAATAAATAGGTGCAGCAACATACTGCAAAGAAATTGAGCTATGAAAGAAGTAAAGAACAAATCAATAAATATCAACAAGCTTAAATAAATAGATTACTAAAACAACATCAAAAGATAAGAAAACTAAATGTGTATCTATAGATTAGAAATAGGCCATAATTCATTACTTTCAATTAAAGCACAACATCACCGGCAAGCATAAAAGATCATTCTTGACTTTGGAACAAACCGTTTGACAAAACAGTCCCAACTCAACGTTGACCTGTAAGATTTTTCTGGAGCTTTCTGGAGGAATCTGTTGACCTGCGAGCTCAGGAGCGAATCAATCAGTCGGGAAAATGATCAGCATATCAATCAATCATGCAAATAACTTTTTGACTTCGACACAATTTTGACATGACATCACAACATGTCAACAGAGCCACCTCCACGACAAGTGAGCAAACTGATGAAGACCATGCAATATGGAAAGCTCGGAAAAGGCTACTTTGTCAAAAAACAAAACAAAACAGTGGTTTGCTCTAACTGGACAAGTCGCGATTGAAGAGATCTAGCAGCCTTTTGACGCAGAATATCAGACAACCACGCTAGCTTCATGTGGAGCTCCGTGCACCAGGCCCTCAGTAATAACAGAGCTGGATTTTATCCTCCGGCACCACCTGATGACCAACGCTGCTCTTTTATGTCCTCCGGTTTTCATTTCATCGTTTAGATTTTATTTTTCACATAATAAAGAGCAGCAGACTGCTTGCGGGGACATCATCAGGCTCTCTCAATGCCTATCTGTACAAAAGCTACTGTGTGTCACCTGTTTACAGATCATTAACGGCACACATGGTAATGCTATGTATCAACTCAGCTACCTTTGTGACAGGAGAATAAAGCTGCATAACAGAAGCCAGCAGGCCCCATGAAATGTTTCAGTCACAGTAAAAGCATGCATTGCGCATGCTGAACTGATGACGTTACTCTTTCTGTCAGACATCACCTTGTATAATCAGATTTCGGCCTCATACTGACTTTCGCTGGCGTTCCTGTGCTGACTCACAGCTGCATTCCTCATGTGCTCCTCCTGTAAACACTCACAAGAGTGAGGCAACACCAAAGAACTCTCATGAAACACAGAGGTTATGTAATCTCTTGAATCATGGTGCACTCAGCTGATTATGCACTGGATGTGGTGCCCGTTACGGCAAATCACATTTTAACGAGATCAAAACACAGTATGTTATTCTTTACCTCCCCTGCATTGTGTTGTGCATTGTATTCAAAGCAGACAAGGACCATCCTCCAGACACATGGCAGTTCGTTGTCGGAGCTCATTTTAATTTGCATAAAACTGAAAGGGTTACTTAAAATGGCACAGCCTACTTCATGCAATCCTTCGGCTGGCACGGCGTGACTTTGCCGGACACAAGCTGAGGTCAAGTTATATTTTAGGACGTATCAGATACAGCTGTCACTGTTATCCACAGAGGTCTCGCTCTTTGGCCTCTTTTTGGAGCTTTGTCAGAACATTTTACACATTACAATATTTCTTTTTATACTTTTAACACTTGCACTTTGTGCACCTCCACCTCCACCTGCACCTTCTGTGTACTTAACATTTAAGTACATACATGCTTAACTAAATGGTCAGCTATATGCACTCAGCACATACATTTTAGTATATTTCAGCAGCTGTTGGTACATTTTATTGTTTATTGTTTAGTATATTTTTTTTGTCTTAGTATATTTTCATTTCTGGCATATTTTTATTCAATTAATTTATTTTATTATCTTTCTTATCTTTCTTATTATCTTGTTTCTAACATGGGGGTTGCAATGCAAATTTCATTGACATGTCATGCTCAATGACAATAAAGGCAATCTTGAATCTTGAATCAAAGTTGGAAGTTCAGTGAGCTTGGCTGTCTGGCTAACTAACTCACTAATGTGGTACATTTAAGCAGTCATAGTTGTGCTCAGGACTTATAGGACTGATGAATACTTGATCAACAAATAGTTAGATTTTTTGTCAAAGAATTGATACCACCCTCATATCTCTACAAGAAATATATGATGCCGGAGCCGGTTACCTTAGCTTAGCATAAAGACAAACAACTAGCCTGGTTCCAGGGAGTCTATTTACATTTAGACAGAGACAGACAAGCCATTTCCTTTATTTAGTTTTACATTAAGATAAATTAACTGTCTCCTGACTGCAACTTCATAATTAACATAAAAACATGAAAATGTATCGTTCCTCTCATCTAACTCTTGAACAGAACACAAATAAGCGTATTTCCCAAAATGTCCAACTAATCCTTTAAGAAAAGAAATGTCACTTTTGCACTGTGAATGTTACATTCATCTTTCAGGTATCTTTAACCTCCAGTGTTACATAAATTGAACCTGAGTAGCGTGGTAATAAGGTCAACTAAAAAAAAACAACATCCTTTCCAGAGTGAATCACATTAACAGGCGTTGCAGAAGGGGGTGAAAATACATCATTTTTGCAATGTTCATATTCCACCTCTTCCTTTGTTAGACCAAGCTTAGCAGAGTAATCCCACTTTGATCACACTGCGTTTGAATTTTTAATCTCAGGTAAAGGCGGTGTGCAACCTCGCTTATTAGGATGATAACTGCAGAGCTACAGCCAAATTAGCATGTCGCCCCCGCCGTCATCATCGGCAGGAAAGTGCCTGTTTTGTTTGTTGTTTAGATAAAGGTCTGTCAACTTGTTACAGGGCCAAGATTAACTGCACCAGCTGATGTGATCCAGAGCGCTGCTGCGTCGTGTATTGATGGGGAGGGCTCCATTCGCGGGTTTAGCCTGCTGGACCCTCAGGGAGTAGAGCGTTCAGAGCAGCCCATGGCCAAAGCCCAACACATCTGTAATGAGGATTACATCACTTGTGTCCTCAAAGGTCAGCTGTGTTAGGAGTTCATAGTTTCCTGTGTGAAAGAGCTGCTTCACTCCTTTCGGGCATGCTGTGATTTTAAGAGTTAACTGTAGAATGTCAAATAGCATTCTTCTCTCTTTTCCCTCAGATAATGATGGCGCACAGATAATATAGCACAGATCATAGAGTTTTGTGCAGCTCTAGCAAGCAGAGTATATATGGCACTGCTGGGAAGCAGACGAGATTCAGAGAAGTCACTGATCTATTTTTGTGATATTAGATGAATGCATGCATGCATGTTTCTGTTTGTGTGTGTGTGTGTGGGGGGGGGGGGGGGGGGGGGGGGTGCGACAGTGAAACAAAATCAATGCTCTAATTGGTGTGAGCCTCCTGATGAAGCTGTTTCGGAATCGTCGGCCCAGAGGTCACAGAGAGGATGAACCATGACGATGACATCAGAGCCCAGAGCGCAACAACAAACGGCGTCCTGTTTCTTTGAAAACAAAAGATGTTTGTTTGCGGCCCTTTTTTTCTCTTTCAGGATTCGTCCTGTGAGTTGAAAATGTGACGACACAGTACACTGACCTTTGTTTCTCTGGTAACAGACTCTCTCTGTGTCAGTCTGCGCAGGATTGGGGGGGTCGAGGTTGAGAGTGGCCCTTTGGTGTTGAGCACTGATCACATGAGCGGCTAAAATAACAAAGCAGTCCGATTTGGGCCTTTGTCTACATACAATCACATGATTCAGATCTCCAAAGAATTGAATCAATGTTGACACATAATATAATGAGCAATATTGTGACCCGAGCACTGGCTTTGGAAGCTTTGTCATCTGATTGAAGGGGAAAATTGGGTGGTATCCCCACTAAGGTCTGCTGAAATCACAATGCATAATGTGCTTAATGCACACGTGCACACACACACAGACTTTTTTCCTCTAAGAAGTAACCACAAAATAATTCCACAGAACTCATTAGCGCATTTTGTTGGCACAAAAATAATAAAAAATGTAATAAAGGATCAATAAATCCTTTACAGGCCTGCTGTAGAAATAATGTCAAGTGACTCTCTGGTCTATTAAGCTAGATACAGAAATTTGCATCATGACTTTCGTTTTCAACCTGGTGTAAGTGCCTCTTTAATGTCCCAGATGTCGAGGATAACGACATCAGTGAGTCAGCACAGTTATCCATCCGTCTAAGGTTACTGTCAAACTCCTCAGAGAATAACACGACAGTGATCCTGCTGCCTTCACACGTCCTCTGTCTTCCTGCCTCTTCACAGAGGTGTTCACTGTTATGAGGGGAACAAGATGCAAATTGCAATGTTAGACCAAGCATGAAAATGTGAGAGAAAATGATTTATGGAGCAATCTGCGAGTATCCCTCTTAATTAATATAGTGTCATATCATGGACGAGGCTCCTCTGATGAAGTACAGAATGAGGAAGGAGCTGGGAATCCTGGATGATTCTCAGCAAGTGGCAACCAAATAAATCAAGTATTTTTCAAGGTGTGAGCCATGGGGGACATGTAATTAAGTCAATGACATGGCATCTTTCTCTCACATGCCAAGCCAAACAGGCTGTGATATTACGAGCACGTGTGAGCTGAATGTAAAAGGGAGCGTTGTGTCTGTGCAAAGATCTACAATAAGATACAGGCAGCAGACAGAGTCGATGCTGGTATGATGTCTGACATTAACATTTCAGGCATGTAGCAGCTGCTGTTATCCAGCGAGGCTTGGAACAGATGCACAGTGAGTTAGATTGAGGAGAGGGAGTTCAAATTCATGTTTCACCGAAATTACAAGTCAGTAATACAGACTGCAACAGCAGCAATAGCAGCGCAGTAACAGACCATGTAAAAACATTGCTGCGCTGCTCAAATATTTGGATATCATCAGTCGCCAGCGAATGCGAGGAGAGAAAGAGAGCCGGTCAGAGAAACAGCACACAGTTGTGGTGCAAGTTGAAACAGAGAAAAGTGATTTCCTTCCCTTCGCTTCCCCGTGAAGAAATACAGACCGGCTGTCTAACACTATGAACAAATGTAGAAAAGTTGATGCCACTAACAACAGGTTTGAGGTTCAAACTTCTTTTCCTGCGCACACACGAGTGATGCGACGTTTATTCCTGCTGAGGGTTTCACGCGATGCCACTGGAATGCACTCGGCTTGTTAGAGCTCATGGACACACTGAATTTAACCTCTGTTTAAACAGGGCGCCTTTAATTCCCTGGGTTTGCTGCACAATGGAAAAGGTCTTTAACTTTCGTAATTAACCAGGAAATCGTCTTATTTGTTAGCTTTGCTAGCTTAGTTTTTTACTTTTATATCGTTGTTGTTATACTTTATATTGTCATTTGTCATATATCTGAATGACACTGGATTGGACTGGATTGTCTAAGAAACGATGATAAAACTCTCAAACTCTTGACTCATGAGTCTGTTATGTTAGTCATGTCATTTACAACACGAGTATAAAATTTCTACTGCTCCTCGTAGGCTACTGTTATGACATCATAAAGATATAATGTACCCAATAAATAGAGTATTTGATCATGCTATTATTCATAGTATAATTACGATTACAAGACTAATATAAAACACTTTATTGATAACATGAAAGCTTCTCAGATTAAGAGTAGTTTTGAAAACAATCTCACCTCTACGTCTGTCACGTAGGTGTTTAGAAGTTGTCTGGAGCTTTAAATCACATCACATGGTTTTTCATCTAAAGTGTGTGTCTGGTTGTCATGGAAATTTCTTGCCTTAAAAGTTCAGTTTCAAAGCTCAAACTCCATCTGTTGAAGATGGTGTGCTGAAATGACTACTCAACGGACTTTGAGGGGAGTTTGTTTTGTTTCCAATGACAAGAATGGCTTTGAAACTCAAGACAACGTGTCGCTTGGATCAAACAATGTGTAAAACTTAGAGCATGACAGGCCATCAGCAGCCCCTCCCTTCAAGTACAAAAGACAGCCAGAAATACCGCCAATCATCAGAGACATCCATCTCCGAGCTCGTGTCTGTGCCCATCGCTCAGCCTGGTACTGTCAGCAATTCCACACCCCCTCAGGATTCCCACTGCGCCATGTGGCAATGAGGGTCACATTGCATTCTGGGAGAAACTCTCAGCTAAGATCCCCTCTGGGCACGGCCCCACCCCCACAACCACCCCAACAATCTTGCCCGGTCTCCTCCAAAAATTCCTTGGCCTCCAGGGCACCACGCAACCCAAAATAACAGGACACATCAGCACTTTCATCTGCATCCCCGAGCAAGCTCAGACACTGCAGCAGCAGCTGTTCGACCACTCACAGGCACAGATAGAGTTCTGAAAAGTACCAAGGCGCTATAGTTGGCACACCCCCTTTCCCCTCCAGTGATACGAGCGCAGACGGAGCCAGACTTGGATAAGAGTGCCAGGCTAGGTGTGGCTGACGGAGCTGTCCTTTAGCTGTCCTTCAGGTACAAGCAAATATTCCCTCAATGAAAAAGACACATGTACGCCCGGAAACAGTCGCCTTCACAGAACTGTAGTTCAGTTATCATCAGGAATTTAGAGGCTTTTGTTCCAACAGATTTACATTTCTACAACATATAACCACAATAAAAAAGTTGAATTCATTTTGTATTCATTCATTTATTCATAAGTTATGGCCTATTAATAAAATACAACAACAGAGGCAGAGCTGAGAACAAGCAGAGAGACAGAGCGGAAGCAATTTCTGGCTGAGGTCACTTTAGACAGCTTGTGTTACAAAGTATAAGCTTTAAACTGAGCACAATACAGGCTGTTCCAGAGTGACAGATCGTATCACAGCACAAATAAAGCATTGACATATATATTTTACTTTATCACTATCAAATGGGGGGGGGGAAGCATTATAGTGTCCACAAGGAGATAGAGAGGGTATCTCTGACCAAGGTCGCAGCACAAGAGACTGATTAGGTTGCTGTGGCACTTTGTGGCTCAACAGACTAAAACGCATGACTTATGTTGCAAGTTGTGACTTTGCAACAGAGCCGCCGCGCTGCCTGATGTATCTGAGGTCATTCTTTCACAATGCCTGATGGAGGAGTATACCCCTGCCAGTAATAACTCACAGCCAGGCTGCCTGCTGCAGGGTACAGTCTCCAACCTGATAACATGTGCAGTGAGGACACAGAGAGTCACAGCCTGCAAAGCCCACGAAGGACATATTTTGACAAAAAACAAAAATCATTTTCAAACTGAGTAATGTTCATGCATGCACCAGTTCAGGAAATAATTACGGTTTGTGTTAAAGTAAAAAAAAAAAGCTACTTCCTTAAAGCAATCATTGACTATTAGTTTAACACAGTCTCCTATGTGGGGGTCCTGTGTATGAACTATCCATCCACCTTGCCCACCTCTGCCCAACAAGGACATTGGTGTTCGTGTGCACAAACTTTGTGATTATTTTACGAACTGCTCTGATCCTGGGCTGGAAAGCACCAGCTGGAAAAAAGTTACGGTACCTGTGAGTCTCAAATTAGGAGCTGAAACCTTTTAGGCCTCCACTGTGAAGATGCCTAATCGATCCGCAGTAGTGACACTTTGGATTTGATCACCTGGTCAATAAGCACAATTGTTCATGTTCGTCAGTGGGAAGCCAGTGAGGGATCATATTGTGTTGTTGGTTTCATGCTGGTTTGGTGAGGCCCCTGTGCAGAGGGGGCTTTAAAGTGAACTCTGTGCGCATCAGACCCTCCTTGCTGGACAGAGCGGCACAATTTTATTCAGCATTTTAAATTCGAAAAGGGTATAACGGTAAGGCTTTCTATGGACTGTGTTGCTGTGCAAGTCCTCTTCTTGTTTCCCTGGCAACGGACATATTGACATGCTGCAGTGCTGCTGCTGGAAGTTGGCAGGCAGCCAGGAAGCCCCCCCGCCTGCACACAATCTCACATTCTGTCTTTGCCAGCACTATCACTCCAGCTTCACGCAATTCCCATCTCACTTTTTTATTCTCCATCTTGGTGGGTTTCTTAGACCAGTTGAATGCCAGTCTGAAGACTAATGACTTGGGTGGATTGTGCGGTGTGTGTGTGTGTGCGCGAGGGAAAGAAAGACAGCACGACGGGGAGGGAGAGCGAGTAAGAGCGAGAAAAAACATGGAGGAGGGAGGGGTGAAGTCTGTGCCACGCAGTGCTTGCATGTTAAGATGAATAGAGGGAAAGGCGAGCCTCGTGTTATGTTACAAGAACATAGTAGTGGCTGGGGGGTTGGGCTCTACATCAACAGATGGATAAACCCGGGAGAAGAATGCGTGCCAAGCGCCAAATGTATCAGCGGCGTGCTGGGGCATGAAAATGTCAGGTGTCAGCGGAGAGCCACGCGGTCGCTGCTATTCATACAATCCACCATGTGCTGGATGTACACAGAAGGCCTTGTGGACGAGGATGACGGGGGGGTTAAGGGTAAAAGTATTGCCGGGCAGAGGAGGATGAGAGCAGGATAGATGAGCGGGTGACTCACCTCTTTATCAGCCATGGATACAGACAGCGCGAGAGAAGCCTCCACGGCGCTATGTGTTCAGACAGGTCGGGCAGGGAAATGTCAACACCAGGGAGGGTTGTGCGTGGCGAACAACCTCACGGATGGATAAGAGCTAGCATTATCTCACCTGCAGAGCAATGCTCACACGCTGCTGGTGAAGCTGTGCTTACACCTGGGACAAGTGCTGACTGGTCATGTTAGAAAGGCATAGCAATGCGCACCAGCTAGTACGCGCCTTTTCAGCTGCTTTGCTTCGCTGCCGCTGTCCACGCTTGAGGGCATATATGACACATGCAGCTCGGGAAGGAAATTTACAAAAGCTCCACGAGGACTGAAAGCAATTTAGTGGGTTCTTACTGTCCAATTAGTGACTGGCTGGTGAACAAGTAACCCCATCAAAACACATCAGTTGGCATTTTGTTACACAGCCTTTTCCAAAGCCCTCAGGGTCTGTGTCAACTGCGTCCTTGTCCGGACAAAGCCTCCTAAACCCTGGATTTCATTTCCACATTGTGCCCCGTTGTCCCCCTCATTGTTGATTTTTCCACTATGTGCAAGGCCAGGGCATTTGTACCAGTCTGCTAGGCCCACGTCAAAAGAAAAAGTATCCGCTGTTGACGGCTAGGCCATTCTTGTTATTCATGTCATGCCTGGTGGTTTAGTAGGGCAGGGTGCAGAATTTTCCAGAAGCAGCTGTGTGCTAGTGAAGCTGACAGTGTGCCAGCCCAAAAGGGTTTCTATCTCTCTTCTTTCTCTCTACAAACCCCTCCCGCCCCTCCCTTCCCCTCCATCGGCATGCTTGGCTTGGTGCCCGGACTTACTCAAACTCACACTCAACCAGAAATATCTGCCCCCCCCCTCGCTCCCCGCCACCCTCCCTCCCCTGAACATATCCCTCTGGCTCAACAGAGAAGCTTCCATCACTCCGGATGACATTGGATCATTTTTCTCCCCCTGCACATTCCAGCCAAAGAGGAGGACAAGGGAGGGGAGTGGCTGCCGTTTCTGCTCTGTGATTATATCATTACAGAGCAGCAGACATGTATACAGTATATCAAGCACAACCTGTCATTAGCATAGCTTATTTGATGATGGCTAAATACAAGTGTGCTTTTGTTGGATCCAACCAACTGGATCGCCCTTGTGCCAGTACCGCAGAATTAAATTCGGGAATGCTTTCTCCGAGCGCTCCAAATTTGAGATCAGCCTTGAGCTATAAAAACCCTTCTCTTATTTACTGTACCATTATCCCTCCCAGACACCTGTTGTGACACGCTCTGCCCGAGTTATCAGATACTCCGAAGGCTCTGCTGGCGGTCTAAATAAACCTGTCCGAAGCGACACAGTTGTGTAATACACTTGAAGTCGCCGGCTCCAATAATAGCGCACACCTGTCAAACACAGGCCCTGCTTGTTCTCTCGGCTGACCTGACCTCCTCTCGCTCCTTAACTCCGACTCAAATGTTCCATGGCTGGGAGACAACGTAAACACCGCTCAAGAAAATTATTTCCAACAAACGCAGACACAAAGAGAGGGAGGAACAAGAGGTGGAGGTAAAAGCAAGAGAATGGAACATTTTGACTGGCGAGGCAGAGCGAACAAAGGCGATAAAAGCTTTATTCTGCCTCTGCAGAGATTGTGCGGTGGCTGCCACTATAAAGCCTTGATTGACAACAACATTAGCACTCAGAGGAGAAATAGCTCCCACTCACAGTTATGTAACATACAAAGAAACTACAGCGAGGTTGTGGATGGGTATTAGTGTGCATGGGCTTATGTGTGTGTGCGTGTGTGTGTGTGTGTGTGTGTGTGTGTGTGTGGGCACGTACACACATCATATTCCCAGATAGAAACAAAAGTGACAGAATATCTAAGAGTTGCTCTTATCTTCTGACAACTGTATGCCTTCAAGGAGATGAAAGGCGATGTACAACACACTGAGGATCTCTCGGGAATCCTGGATTTATGCAGCACATAAAAAGTTGTCTCAGAGATTTTTTTGTGGCGCTTTGTTGTTTGGCAAAGTGATGGTGAAAGTTTAATTGTGTGGTTGTGGTGGAGGCAGCTGATTTCCTTGCATGCAGACGCTGAGCGCCGTGTCCCGGCTTGAACTGCCGATAATTGTCCGCGGCCGAGGCGCTACGGAGGAGCGAGCGAGGAGCAGACAGGGACAGGAGGAAATGAGCATCCCATAATACATCACCGCAGATCTGCTGACACACCCCGGAAACCGAGCCATTCATCAGCCCACCAGCTCTCGCCAGGGCCTCCACAGACCAGCAAAGCAAAGCGTTCAGATGGTCAGCCAAAATATCTGATTACATCACATCGCTGTAGCTGTTTCCTTCTGATCTTAACATGAAGCTCTGCACCAGCCCGCTATTTGAAATGATCCGCTTCACCTCGGTACGGCGGTTTCAGGCACATCCTACGCCTCCCTACATGCGCTTTGTGTCATTATTCAGCTTAAAAGGCTGTGCACAGATGGCCCTCGTGAGCCATCCACATCCATTTGAATCCAGGCTCTCAGCTGACTAAACAAGCACCTCGGGGGTGAAGAGGGACAGACAGTCACCTGCCACCCCCTCGTATGCCTTTACACACACACACACGCGCACACACACACACGCCACAACCGCCACAAAGCTGACAGCTCAGCCAAACGTCCGCTCACCGGCCGCACAGAGAAAGACATCAGCAGACAGTCAATCGCTGTGATTGCATCAGTGTTTTTGAAAAGGTCTGGCTCGCTGTCTTTCAGCACACACACTGCATGTTGATGATCTGTAATTGATTCGTGATTTGCCAAAGCACTGCGAGTGTACAGCGGAGCACCTGGCCGAGGATCCTTCCAGAGCAAAGCCGCGCTATGTGCTCGCATGTTTACTTTTAGCTCGGCTCATATTGACAGCTAAATCTAACTTTGGCTCTGCATGTCAGAGGTGGCAACAAGCATCTTACTACTGTGACTGGCATGCCCCTCCCAGAGGCCCAAAATATATGTCTAGAAGGTAGAGTTCAGCCAGAGAAAAAGGGAAGTCACGACTTCTGTTTAACACAACTGGATCTCTGTGGCTGTTCAAATCTGCTGAGGTATTTTTACATTACAAATTTCACAAACGGAGTAAATTTAGAGCCCCTCGTGGGCTATATTCTACAGCCATATTGTTATGCACAGAATATTCTCGATCGCAGGAGACAACACTCCCCTCTCTCGCCTCCTATTTTTCATTTGGCACAGTAGCAGCACGCCATCTTATCAGCTGATCCTGAGCCAGAAGCTAGGAGTAGTTGCTCAGCAGAAAAAGGAGGGATTGTGCTGGGCTCGGCTATGATAGGAGAAAAAGCCCAAATGCTCTTGGATCAGTCCCATGCTTTGTCCTCATCTCTCACGTTGCCTCTTTCCCTTGTTCATTTTTCATCCTCTCTCCTTTCATCTTTTTGTCCTGCGCCCCCTCTCCTTCCTCTGCATTCTGCTCACTCTCTTCCTCCACCTCTCTCTCTCTTTCTCTCTGCTCCACTTATAAGATTTGGCAGCACTCCAAGATCTGAGAAAAACATTGGAGGCATAGCCTCGTTTTGATGTCTGGAAAGAGAGGGAGGCTGAGAGCGAGAGAGAGCGAGAGAGACCTCATTTCCATTTCACAGACTTGATTCACAGCAACACCACAACAGAAAGAAGGAATATCGAGAGTGTGAGCGTAACCGCCAGTCAGAGACAAAAGGAAGGATGGGGGAAAAGGCAGACACAGATCTTACATTGCATGAAGAAAATGGAAAATTAGGTTCACAAAGTGTGATGACGGTGTGTGTAAAGAAATGCAGATGCAAACATAAGGGACAAAGGAAAGAAGTGCAAAGGAAAAATATGCTTTTTGCTTGTGTGACCTCAGGAACACACTGTTTTTGTTGCTCGACGATTCTCTACGTAGAAAATAGCTGAACTGCTAAACAAAAAACACTCAAACTCATTGAAGTCCAGCTCAGAAAAACACCAAACCATCCGTGGGCTTTTTTGCAGCAACCGGGTCTCATACCAGTCTGAGAGAACACAAATCTGGCACTCTGCATTGTAATCATCTTAACTTTGCAGGCCTTCATGGTAAACAGGCCAGAGCAGTCGAATGTAAAAACCCCCCTCTGTGGGCCGAGCCAAGAATCAGAAGGGAAATTTTACACATCCTGCGGATTCAGCCGTGCTCCTCCTAATTGCTGGTTGGAGCTCCAGCTTCTCCCCCGGTGCTGAGAAGAGAAACCGTCATTACTAGTCTCGCAGGAGCCCGAGCCCAACTCCAAAGGGAAACTTTGATTGATGAAAAGAAAAAAAGAGGCAGATCCGAGCGTGTCCTCGATACAGCATTTGCTGTGACCTTGTTTTCCCTGACAGGTCTAAAATTAACCAAGCGGATCAGTTATACTGGGAGCGGAGAAATGTGGACCAGATTCTCCTTTTGGCGCGTCCCTGTCTCTGCTCGCTTTCAGGGGATTACAGCAGCACGAGCATGCCTTTTGATTTATTGGGCTAAACATAGATTCATTAGTGAAACAGCTGGCTACATCGAGTGCTTCACTGTATCCCACACAGGCCTTCCCTCCCTCCACCCGCCCCACTGGACCATATTCAACATTTTAATGTAAAATAAATGCCTGAGGATTACAGCATATAGTGCACTTCAATGTAGAGCATTGGTGTTATCTGCTCGTTCTGACTAAATGTAATAATTAAGAACTACTGGAGCATTTCTTCATTTTATCAAGATTAAGGCGGCGCAGTTGTACCAGAAACATCAAACACATGCTTGTCTGATCAGGGAAGTGCACGAGAAAACGCACCGCATGCGCCAAAGACAACAAATATGAACTCTGACCAGTTATGGCTTTTCTTTTCACATAAACATCTCTGTGTAACACCAACACTGCATACCAACCTACAGTTCAGTTAACCATTAAGAGGAGAGGCAGGGAGGCAGCAGACTCTCTGCTTCACCTATCTGTTATTGCCTTTCACTTAGCTTGATTAACAAGACGGCGTCAAGTAAATCAATCAAACAGCCAATGAGGGATTTTATGACCATTGATTAGGCTGTGTTTTGCAGCTGCCTGGCAAAGAGGGTCTGGGCTGCAGAGATATTTCACGGCTGGAACCTCCGCTCTTGCAAACTGCATGACTGCAAGCCAACCTGTGCTGTAGCTTCAGACAAAAGCTATTATCATAAAGCAGCGGAAGGAGGAGGGATCCAAATTAATCTTTGCCCGAGGAGATATCAGTTTCACCTGGACTTCACCTGGCCCAGCCTCAGATGACACGTCTTACTAGGTTTTCCATAAAGAGGCTCCAGGGTAAGTGCACATCAAAGTCAATAAATGTTTGTCTCATAAGCAGGAGCTTAAACATTAAAAATCCCCGAAGGTTCTTATAAGTAAACAAAATGAAAGCCTGTGAGTCATTAACCACAAATGGCTCCTGCTTGATTATACTGCAAACAGAGGAGATGTTTCAGTGGAGTAGTAGTATAAACAAAAAAAAAAATATAATCATAGAAATTAAAGCTGCACTTTATGCCATCAACTCTGTGTGACCTTGTCTTCGCATGCTGGTTGTTTACTGAAATCTCTCCATTATGTTCCCCTCCCCTGCATATGAATCGACAGGCTGCACCGGAGCATCTGCTGTGCACCGATTTCACTGGTAACTATGCAACACCAGAGCATTGTGTTATGACAGAGCCACTTCCAGGGACACGTTATCACTGTATTAGATACGGTGCAGGTTATTTTAGTCAGCACTGAACAAACAGGTTCTGGCTCCGCTGCGATAAATCTTTACGGCGTGGGGGAGAAGTGTTCCTTTGTGTCTCCTTGCATCATATTTCATGCCAGGTTCGTCTACGATATTCTCACATGTGGCGGTTTCTGTTTGGCTCCCGGCACACTGTTTTCAGGAACAAGTAGGTCAAAATGTCAACTAATATATATAAAAAGAATATCTCTGAGAACAGTATATAAGATGGTAAATGGAGTGGGTGTGTTGGTGAGCTCAGTAAAGTGTTTCCCTTTATCAAACTGGGTCTTAAAGTCCAACTGATAAGATAATAATTTTCGAAAGAGCGGAAAAGGACTATAAACAAACAGCTGTCTTTGAAAGGCGCACGCATTAAAAACAGGCTTCTGTCGGTCAGAAGCTATGCGGCCTCAGATCACATTGTAAAAGCTGCTGTTTTGCTGAGGGTTCATTTTGTCCGAGGCTCCTTTTTTAGTGTTCTGAATTGGTAGGGGGAGGGATAATTATCCATGCCCTTCTTAGTTGGCTAAACAGTGGGGTGCAAAGACTATGTTTTCATTCAACATTATGAATCAATCAGTTCATCAGGACACCACGCCGCTTGTTAAGGAGCGGGTAATCCCTGTTGAGACTTTGAGGTGGCTACCAAAATACGTCTGCCAGTGCAGCGAGATCAATAAATCCCCAGTTGATGAACAGATTCACGAGTGAGCTAAAGCACAATAAAGCAACATTCAAGCCATCTGTGGGCATTTAATTAACAAAAAAAACAACCTGCTGTTTTGAGGGCTGCACTGACAGCTTGATAAAACATGAGCAGGAAGCAGATTATGTCTCAAATAATTATGCAACTGCCTACTACACCAAGTCTCCCTCTCTGCTCGATATTAATCTCCATGTCAGTGTCTGTTTGGTGCAGCGTCAGCTACATGGGAGTGACATTTCTTTGTCTGAGGGAGCAAACACAGTCTCAAGATTGCTTCTCTTTTGCAGACACAGTAACAACTGCAGTTTGTCTCTTAACGACCCCATAAGCTGCTCATTGCTTTGTAGAGATGAGTCTGGCTGCCTACTCGCCATAACGGAGATTGCTGTTTTTATGGCTGTGCTGCTATGAATCTGCAACAATTACATTTGCATCTGGAGATACAGAGCGAGGTTGGTATGTAAGGCAGCAACAGCGTTATTGTTTACTCTGGAAGAGCACACGCTGCATACTGAGGCAGAAATCTGCTCCGAGCATGTGGAAGAATGTGGTAGTATCAAGGGTGGTGTGTGTTAGTGTGGCACAGTGCACCATGCTAAATGCTAAAACTGAAAATAAAGGGGTGTTGCTGCAGGGCTACCGTATCTAACTCATGCTTGGACGTACTTTGAAATACTGATTTTTATTCATAATTTGTTAGCTGCTTAGTGAATCGAACATATGGTCAAACGAAAACAACAGATTTGTCTAAAATAAGCATCTTGAGAATATGCACACAAGCTTGAAAATACGTTGCACCAGCAGAAAAGCTAAGAATGTTGTTCAGACGGGTTAATTTCAGCAAAAGTCCTAATTTGTGGTTACACAACATGCCTTCACGATGGTATCATGTTGACAATCATGCACTTCCTCACATTACTGACTCAACAGATTCCAGCTGACTGAACATGACTTGGCACCTCTTCCTGTACGCTGCAATCACTTACAGCGCTGCACAAACTGGAGCACAGTTGGGACAATGTGTCTGGTTTCTTTTTCCATCCACGCTTTTCTCCAAGAATCACGAACAGGGCATGTGTGCAGAAAAGCGGCCGTTCTGCAGCGTGAAACAGTAGCCTACTTATGTTGTGCAGCGTAAATCAAGTCTCCTGAGCTGTCACAACAAGCCTGCGTATCAGAGCACAGAGCCCTCGTCTCGTCATCCGTCCACAGCCCCGTGTAGCTTAATCACTCAAATGAAGCAAGCTCAGACAATAAGTTCATACAAGATCAGAAATTGTATTTGGCAATTTTTAAACAAGTGCATACAAGTACAGCTAAAAGCATTTCAGTTTTGCCAAGTGCTCGTAGAGTAGCATTAGTCACATTCTACGTTAAACAGGAACTGCCACCAGACCTAGAAGTACATCAAGAATTTTGTTAAACATCAACAAAGAGGAACGTAGTCCATTATAATGAGTACATACCTTTATCTTCAAAAATATAGAAACACAATGTATTCAAAAATCAAAAATTATACAACCATGTTTACGAAGTATACTCTTCCCTTGGGTCCAATATGTACAAGTCCGTTAGTTTGTTTGAATGGTATGTATGTGATATTTATATATTTATACTCATATTTTTTGCTTCCCCTCCCCAAAGAAGTGTTCAAACAAAATCAAGGGTCCCTCTCCTTTTTTACTTTGACATCTCCTGCAAGGATGGTGGCGATTTCTCCTTGCATGAAAGCCCATGGTACGTTCGAGCCAACCAGGGGACATTTCTCTCCACTGGGACAGTACACTTCACCCGTGGCACCTTGCTGCTTTATGCTTTCCCTCGAGCACGGGAAGCAGAACTTGTGAGAGGGCACAGACGGGCACTGAACAAAGTGTGTGTCCTCCAAACGCTCGTGGCACAGCGTGCAGCACAGGGGTATGCTGCCGGGTACCGAGGAGTCCGGAATGCTTTGGGGGTGCACTTGGTCCATGCCTGGCACGTGGGGGGTACCTGCACCAGATGCATCTCTCTGCGCCAGCCTCCTCTGATTCATGGAGGACGGCGACAGGGGACTGCTGCTGTTCCTCCGGGTGGTGGAGTGGACTTGGTTGGCGTCCTTGGGAGAGCTGTTCCCACCTGCATTGTCTGCCGCCATGATGAGCGCCGCCATGGGGGACTGGCCGTTCTGGGCCGCCTCAGGTGGGGTGGTGCGGGAGTGGGGGGATATTGTGGAGGGGGGAGAGGCGAAGCTTGGCGGGGGAACTGGAGGCATTTTCAGTCCGTCAGTAGGTGGTGGTAACCACTGCTGTCCTTCTCCATTGAGCTTGGCAGCTGTCCCCTCTCCCTCTGGTTCAGGCGATGCTTTTCTCTTCATGTTCCGGGGGTGTTTTCCTCTGTCTGGAGGTGGGAAAGGGTTAAACAAAATAGTTGAGTTGCACAGCTCAGACAAGCATCAACAATTACACTGGAATGGAGACATGCATTTCTGCTGCTCCACGCTGCACCACAGGACACAAAACAACAACCCACGAAACAAATACCAGAAAAATAATCATTTGTGCAACTTGAATTTTGCAGACAAGGCACTGTATTCATCGTTTGTCCATTATTAACCCATTCCTGGACTCGCACAAAGACAACATAAAAACGAATATTTGCACAAAATGCGCACAATATTGTTGAATTTAAAGCCTGCTGGATGCTTACCTGATTTGGAAGCCGTGGCGCTGGCCTCGTAGCCCATAACCCTTTGTTGCATGGCCGCATGGTCCTTCTTGAACCTGTTGTCGAAAGTGTGCAGAGCCATCAGGTCCCTCACCGTCTTGCCCTTGCCCATCCAGTCCGCGTCTGCCCTGTTTTTGTGGCTCTCGGAGATCTCCGGCGTCAGGCTGTCCGGTCTGTGCTTCTCCTTCACCTCCCTGTCGTGCTCGGTGCTGGAGACCGAGGCGGGTCTCTTGCCCAGGTCGGCGGGACTACCGCCGGCCATCGCGGGGGGAAGCCCCATCTGGCCCGGTCTGCCGTTGACGGCGTGCACCGGGGGCATGTTCCCGTTAACCAAAGGCACTAGATTCGGGGGGACCGTGCTATTCCTGCGCGGGTTGGGGCTCTGGCGGTTCAGCTCCGGGGGCTCGTCAGGCTTAGGAAATCCATTGGGGACGGGGATGCCGTTCGCCTGCCTGCCAGACTGATACTCTGGACCCAGCCTGGGCGGGCGGTCGGAGGAGAGCGGGTAGCGGTCCAGCGGCTGCGGCGGCCGCGAGCCGGGATCCCCCGCCGCAGCGTGGTTGATCGCCTGGATCTCCTTCCCGGAGAGCTGCGACTTCCCCGGCCCGGGAGACCTGCCCTCCTGAAACCCGTGAGCCCTCTTGAGCTGCCGGGCCGTCTCGATGACAAACTCAATGCGGTCTGCTCCTTCGTAGTTGACACATCCCCTGCAGACGGGCTCGGTAAAATCCCAGATCATGGCCCAGGGCATGCGGGGCAAGTCGCACAAATAACACGACTGCCTCCTGGAAGAAGCAGCGACCGCCGCGGACGACATAGCGCTCGTCGTCGACCCCCCGAAAACAAACCCACAAAATGTGCCTTCTTCTCCCGCTTCCCTCCGAGCTCCCTTTAAAAGCCAACAAAGAGCAAGTTCCCGTGGTGGATAAAAAAAAAGCCCAGAAACTGGTCTTCTCCCGACTTTTCGAGCGACAACGCTGAAGTTTCAGAGGGAGAAGTTCATGTCGGTGTGCGCGTTACTACGGCGCTCCTCTCTCTACCTCCACCGACTCTCTACTACTGGCTCAATGTGGAGCAGTGACGTCACCACGGGGCTCTAAACGCCTGCTTCCACTTCAGTTTCTATTGACTTGATTTCTTCGACAGACCCCCCCACCACCACCACCACCAACCCCCTCCGTCCTCCCCCCCTCGGTTTACTGCAGCCTCTGTCACTCACTGCTTTTTTCATTTTAATTTAATCACTTGAACCCCTGCCAAAACTGCACCCAGATCAGCTCAGCTCAGCTCAGCTCGGCTCAGCTCCGCCGCCGCCTCCTGACTGAAGGGAATAACCCGCAGCTCGTGTTATTATTATCAAACCTGCAGAAAAATATGACTCCGGGTCCGCCGGCACCAGCCTGCCTGCAGCGACAAACAAAAAAAAAAACACAACACACCGCGGCTGTAGGTTAGCAGCGGACCGACAGGGGATAAAAAGAGGGAGAGATGGAGTCGCCAGCTCCTCCGGTTGACTGCTGCTTTGTCCTAAATTCAGAGCGTTATCCGGTTCAGGCTGAGAAACGCTCGCTGCAGCTTGTTTTTCTCAATGCACAGCGCCTCGACGCCATGAGCTGCTACTACCGCTGCTGTGCAATGAATGAGGTGGGTCGACCCTCGAAAAACTAGACTACTGTGATACAATGGCATTTATTATATGAATATATACATACGCGGAAAGGCAGAAAATGTGCAGCAGCATAATAGTTTTTAAAAATAGGGAGTATTTTGGGATCCTCGGAGGGATTTAATACAGTTTTGTGTCAGCTCACAAGCGTGGATTCAACATGCGCCCGACTTTTGGATGATGTTTCCCTGCAGCGTTGATGTGAAGAGAGACAGAGAAGGCGCCTCCATTAGCCAGCGAGCAGGAAGCTCTGTCATGAGATGGGGATTTCCAGCCACTGTGTTGTAAACTTGAATGGATCTGGGGTTACAGCATGAATATAGCTCTGCCCACATTTTATTCTAGTGCACTGAGCAGTCAGTCATCCAGATCTGCCACCACTAAATGAAATTACACTGGAATGAATCAGCCATTCAGACTCTGTTTTTTTTTCTTTTTTTAGCAAGTTAACCATTAAACTCAAGCTGAAACAAACAGAAAAAAGGGACGTCAGAGGGGTGTAACAAGATTAACGATAACACTTTTATGTTGAATGTTTAACATGATGGGGGGGGGGGGGGTGACTAGGAACGGGTCACATGCCAAAAATCCCCTGAAGTAAAAGTTTAGGTTTGAACCGAGGGGGGAGTGTCCCAGTGGTTCAGATTCCTCCCTCTCATCTGGGCTCATTCCAGCTCATTGCAGCTTAGCCCCGGGCTTTGGGTGAGGCAATGCGTCTGTAACCTGCAGACACAAAGCAGGATATGTTTGTGCAAGCCCATGTGACGTTGGAAACAGGAAGCAAGATGTTTAGTCACGTACCCTCATCCGCCTCACCCATCTACGGGACGTCAGGCCAGTTGGCTCCCTGCCTGCGGCCGTGATCGCGTACTTTGGAATGAGGCTTTTCTTCAAAGGCTTTCCGTAAACTAAAGGCGGCCATGCTGCTCATCTGTTGCCACCCGTCACATTTAACCGTGCTGCAGTCGCCATGTGATGTTTCTGTAAGGCTGCTCACATGTGAATGAGGCGCCACACAATAATATTCCCTTCAGAGGACGTCACGAGGAGGCTTTAGTGCCCTCGCTGTTACTCTCACTGTACGCTACTGTATTGCTGAATCTCCACTTTCACTCACATCTCTGTGGGTGAACAACACTGGGAAGTGTTGTTAGGCTTTATGACTCAGTTAGGAAACGGCTGCCGCGAGGGTCAGAATAAACAAATTCTTTCCTCAAGATCGGTGGGAAACCGTTGCCTAACGCTTTGATCCTTTGGTTTCCACTCCGTCTATGTTTGTGCAAGCGAATAGCTGCACGAGGTTATGCAAGGCGGAGGCATGCTGGGATTCAATTAAATCCTAAATGACCTGGCTCTACAATAGGAAGATCCACTTGTTTAGAAAGAAGGAAAGAAAAAGCCACGGTGGCTGCGTAGCAGAGGAGCAGTTTTACGGAGCAGAGGCGACAAAGGTCTGAGAGGAAGCCAGACATGCACAGATGGCTCTGATTGGCGATATGAAGCATGTATACAGTAAAATCAGCACAGTGTGACCCTGCTCATTCGAGTCTAGCCACTAAACCAGATGGAGCGGCTGTATAATGCTGTCTTGAACTTTTTTTTTTTTTCGAGCTGTATGTAAATTGAGACATGAAGTAGCTAAATAAAGAGTGAGAGGTAGGTGACGGCCAGGGGAATACCCAGCATGTGACAGCATCGCGGGCCTGACGAGATGACGTTATTTTTGTTCTACCGCTTTCTGAGGCTGTTAAATTTTATATTGGCCATCTTTTATTCATGGAAGCGGATCATTACAAATTCTCTCTGAAGTTTTCTGCCTTAGCGGAGCGCAGCCCTGGATGTTTTCCCCTGCTTTTTCTCTCCTCCATGAGAACAACATTTGTGTTATATAACCTTTTAAGCACAAGTGCCGCGGTGCGCGTTAAGCTGAACTGTAACATGTTGCACAGGCGTAAAAGGAGGTTATAACAGGACAGCGTGAGGACATGTTAGTGAAGTTAAGCAGCTGCTGTAGTGACCTGCCTTGCAGATTAATAGCCGCGCAGAGTGGCAGAGGCTGGAAACCGTCAGGAGAGTGAATGTAAAGACTACAGGCTTTTCCTTTGTCTCTCACAGGCAGAGGTAACCATGGTGATTATCACAGTACCCCAACTACCATATATATCCTGTTTACGCTGCTATTTTTAGCCACAGATTTGCACAGCAAGGATTAGAGCACAGATAAAATTTGGGGAGCTCTGACAGATAATGTCAAAACATCCCTCTGCCGTATTAGCTGCTTCCTGTCTATTTCTTTTTAACGAAACACTGGTTTGCATGTCTTTTTGATTGATTTTCTGAATGGGTTAAGTCCGTACCCTGGTCGCATGATGCAGAGAAATGCCGTGCAGCATAGGCACAGAAACGCCAGCAAAAACATAAATTAGGCGCCCGCTTTGATATAGGTATAAAATGGTGGAATTCAAATAAAATGGAGGGTCGACGGCGAAAGGGAAAAATGTGCTGGGCGGCTGGAATCTGGGGGCTGGAGGCTGCAGAGGTGATGTCATTGGGCCAGAGCAAGAGGCGAGTGAAAAACAAGTCTCTCTCTTTATTCTGATCCTCTTTGCAGTTCCAGTGGGTGTGTGTGTGTATGTGTGTGTGGAGGGGGGGGGGGGGGGGGTTGGCGGTCAGCCAAGGCAAGGGCTGCTGGGAAATGGCAAAGGATGCCAAGCAGGCCCCACCGCCAACATTAGAAGCTCACATCTTTGTTCTCAGAAACCTGGTGTGCTGCCAAAGGCCTCATTTCGGCTCCATGGCATGATTACACTGGATGTAGGCCAACTACTGAGAGCTCGCTCCCTCCCTCTCCCTCTCCCTCGCTCTCCCTTTATGCTCCCTCCCTAGGCTCCCTCTCTCTCTTTTTCCACTGCCTTCAAAAGCTTTCTGCCAAACATGCAGCAGTTGCCATGGCTGCAGAGAATGGAACATAAAAAAGTGAGTAATGAGTCAGGCTTGGACCCAGATGTGCCACATGTGTAACCATTTAGAAAAAAAAAACGACGGTAACATATCCCCTTAATCTGCGGGGCTTGTCACAGCACAGACGCCGCGGTAAAGAGCAGAGGGCCGAGAGGGGAAACGATCCCCGCCGACAAAATGTAAATGAACGTTTTTTGGTTTTTTTTTTCACATCCATTTTTAAGCAGAAGGTACTTTCAGGAGTTTGCAGTGCAGAGTTAATTTGGGTAGCCTGAACACTGCCTCTGTAATGCTATGCTTAAGCAACCTTGCATGCATTGTGGGCTGACAGCATCATTTCCTGTCCAGTGGAAACCCCCCCCCCCCACCAAGATATTTTCAGTCACAACCAGACGCTGATGTAAACAAACTTTCCCCTGGCCTCTTCGAGCAAAATCAGCACATAGCTTGAACTCACTCAGGTCTGGGTGGTCCGGTTCATACGCTGCTATTAGAATGAGTAACATTACCTGCACACGTACGTGCATTCACACTTATTTACCTTAAAAGGCAGCTTCACGCCTGACTCACAGTTTCTATGTTAAGCGTACTGTGCAGAGCCGTGCAGTCATTCCAGCTTTGCGACCGACTCAGACAAAATGTTCAAAATGTCATTCTGCTGCATTCTCTCTAACACACACACACACGCGCGTTTCTAATTCCCAGAAGCACAGCGTCGTCCACAGCCACTCCTACATCAGCGCTGCACGAGTTTCTGTGCGGCTGGTTTGTTCTTACGCCTTGGCTGATCCTCAGGCAAACTCCGGAGGGACTTCCAGCTTCATTATAAGGCTCTTTGTAGTGCATACAGTACTATGAATATGTATGTTCAGCAGGTGTGTGTGTGTGTGTGTGTGTGTGTATATATGTGTTACAGGAACATTTATCTTTGGACACACAGTTTTTTTTTTTTTACCCCTGCATCTTATCTTGACAAAGGTTACATATTTGTTTGCTCCTTTCTCTTGCTGAGCCAAAAGGAAAGAAAGAGCATTTCACGTGTTATGTAACCTCTTCCTCTGAGCCAAAATAAAACTTTCCCAAAGTAGGCTTATTTCTTACCGGAGCTCCTGTCTATTTTTGAGCTGCCTCGCTTGAAAATGGACTCTGACATCCCCGGCACAGCAGTTATCGCAGCGCTCGCATGTCATGCATTCGAGAGCGGGCGTCATTTTCACATTGCTGCTGTCCTCTTCTGCCATTTGGTAAAACGCCCAAGTGATTTGAATTTACCCCTTTGCATATATTAATTCAGCCAAACAGTTGCATAAAACCCTGGTGAATAATACATAAAAATATGAGTGAACATGCATATTTATAACGCCTTTATTTATTTCAGGGTTGCTATTGGAAAAAGATCAAAGCTACTCCATTTCTAGTAACGTTTGCCTTGAAAGCAAAAGGGTATATAGAGACATTTCTGTGATGTATGGAATACTAAGTAACATGACTGTGAGAGGAAGGAAAGCCAAGAATAGCAAATACTGACCCAATTGGAAAACCTCAAGTCTCTGAATGTTGGGGGGAAATGTTCATAGATAGCGTGTGGCTTGCTCCCATCAGGAAAGTAGGGAAGATCACGGATAAATGTAAGTGTAATGCAGTGTTTACAGATGTTGTGGTTACGTTTGAAAAGTGATATTTCTTTTCCCGCAATTAAGCTCTAAACACATTTACTTGGAAACAGCCCTTTTTTGGTAGTGGCCATAATTCAGCCGAGGTTCCCGTCGCGGATTCCACAGATGCCTCGCTGCCCTCTCTTTGATTGTCTGGTTTATGGAGGATGTTTCATCATGCGCTGCGAGCGTCCGTGCCAGAGACGTCCTTCCTCCCCTTTCCATAAAAGTGCAAGTTGTCACGATGGCGTGGCATTCATTATCCGCCTGTGGTTTTGCGGGCCTGGCCCCTGAGCAGCTGGGGAGCATCGGTTGTCACATCCAGCCTCCCGACACAGTGAAAGATGGGAGGGCAGGAGATGAGTGCTGTCCCCCCTCGTCTGTGTGATAAAGCCCCCTTAAAACCGCAGCGTCGGGGCATCTGGGCACACGATGCCTCGCCTCCCTCATCCACTTCAAAGCCTTGTCTCGGAAAACAGCTCGCTGCGAGGAGCTGAAATAGAAAATGGAGCTGGAATGACAAGTGCAGCTGTGTGTATGCAAATTCACTGACTGTCAAGTTAAAGAGTAATCACAATTTATTACAACTTGTGCCCTATTTTTTCATAGCTGTGGCCATGAATTCATACTATCTGTTGTGACGGTATTCCACTCTCAAAAGTAATAGCTTAAATCTGGAACATGGCCCGATTGCTACAGTGAAGTCTGACAGGGCGAGAAAAGACCAGTCAGACTGGTTGTAAACAAGTCGAACATTTGTGCACGACTTTATCAGAAGGTAAAATCAAATCAAAAGTGATGCATCAGAAATTATCTCTTATCTTCTTATTGCCATGCTCCAAAATTCCTAAAATGCACTGTTCTGACCCTGCAAATTTTAGTTTAACTTTGTCCAAACCCTTTTTTTCCCTGTGAGTAAAATTTTATTACTGATGGGAACGATGGCCAACACTACGTAAATAAGACCCTTTAATTAATAAGTACATTTTCCCCCCAGTGTTTTCATGGAAGCACTCCCAGCCTTTATTTTCTACTGAAAAGAAAGTGATGACAGCTCACATTACCTCAGCTTGAACTTCATCTATGACAAACTAGTTTTGCAACAAAGGCAGTGCTAGATGTTGTCATGTATACAGTCATTATTCTCAGCAGGCACATAGTGGATAGTTTAGTCATAGTCGCCACAACAAGCCCGGCTGAAGTGGGACGTTAATACTGTGGGAAGCACACGGGATGAATAGCAGAGTCTTGACGCAACACTGAAGTCCCGAAGGGACAGGAAAGAACAGAGCGCTGTGGGAAAGTTCAGTGCCCTTGGAGGAGCCTGATAAGCCCAAGGTGATATGAACCCGCGTGTTAGTATTGTGCAAATTTGTAACGACTACAGGCTGGCTGCTGATAGACAGCCGTCTTACACCATCTGTTTGCAGAAAACCTGCCTGTCCAAAGGGCACATCAAGCTGGGAGTGGTGCATGTTATCTGTGCAGTTCCAGTTTGTGATGGAAATGCAACACTGGGTGTGTATTGGGGTTGTTGTAGACAGTCGACATACAGGTTTGGGCAGGTTTCAAACTGTTTTCACATGAAAAAAAGGTTGTGATTACTTCCCCCCCTGTCCTCGTGTTAACTGATGGGATCCACATTGTTCGGCAGACACACAGATGTGTAACTTGACCTTGCACTATGCAAATGATTTGAAAGCTCTCTCTCAACAAAGAGGGATAAAGTTCACCTACACCTCATTGCCACACAATGGGAGGGAGGAGTCAGACAGCCTTGAAGCAGAAATGGTTTCACACTGACTGGCGGGTCTGGCTACACCCTTTGTTGCCCCGGAGCACGACACACCACCCGCCGTCATTTCCACACTTTTATTTTCATATCTACATATCTACTTTGCTCATCAAGAAACATCTTTGCGGAGAACTCGTTTCTGTCTTCCTTCCTGAGGCTGTGTGACGTGCTCCGCTCCCTCCCCGTCTCTGCTCACATGATACAAGCGCTCTGATCAAAAACGCTGTTGCCTAACAACAAGACGAGCAAAGTTCACCTCCTATGTAACTGCCAAAAGAGAGAGAGAGAGAGAAAAGCTTTCCAGCTCTCACATGATCCCTGCCAAGTTAACCATTTACAGTGGGGAGGAAGAGCAGAGAGAGGCTTATTCTGGGTAAACAGGGTGCTGTGCTCGCTGTTTGAACGAGTCAAGCGTGCTCATTAACACACAACATGCAGCGACATGAAACTCGTCAGGCTACAAGTCATCCTGCACCAATCTAAACAAAGCTCCTTCCTCCTGCCACAAAACAATGCACGCAGGTCAGAGCAGTGCCCCCATTATGAAACCGCTCTGTCACAAGACGAGTGCCTCACAGGAATGCTGTTGTGACACATTCACACTGTTGACGCAAGGGTTAAACATTGAACTGCTCCCACACACACACACACACACACACTTCAGCTGCCAAAAGGGCGGGAGCTTTAACCGCTCCAGCACCGGTCGTCGTCAGTTTGTATTTATCTTTCCACTTTGGTTTGCCGTGTCCGCCGCCACCTCCCAACGGTCGTCAGGTTTATCAAAGGAAAGGCGCTCTCTCTTACTGCAGCCAGGTGCAGCACAGTGTAATGATTCACCCAGCAGACACAATTCTCCACGGCAGATTGCCGTGCATGTTCGGAGCTTTGCAGAGGTCACTGGGTGCACGTGTGCGTGCTGGATGCCATGTGCTGATCTCTGGCTCGGTGCTGGTGCAGAAGGTTCAGCAGGAGTTCAGCACACATTCATTATTCATGCATTTCTGTGTATCGAATGATGGCACCGGGGAGCCTCTTTTCTCTCCGAAAAGGTCCAAGCGCTCGAACGTTCCTCCGCTATTTTCACTCAGTTGTTTTTTCTTTATCAAATGTGAAGTAAGAGAATTATGAGGAGGTTTATCTATTCATGCTCTCAGTGGAGACAGATTAAAAAAAAGTGTTCAGTATTTTTTTTCTTGAATTTAGACGTCGCCATGTGCGATAAGCACAGGAAGCATATCTGTGTAATTCTTTACAGAAGGCTTTCTTCAGTTTAATGTGTGTTGGCAACACGTTGAAAAATCCCTGCTTAACAATTCGAGGAAAGCCAAGCCACCTGGAAATCTCATGACTTCCTGAATCTAATTCCAGGCCGAGCTATCAGACTGTCTGACTAGCAGCTTGCACTGGGGGGTGTAAACATTGAATGTCAGGCATGTTTGCTAGAGCCGGTGTTGAATCAGACATTAGTACTCATGTAATGCTGCAGTGAACTCAAATGCTCCAGCAAAGCCCTGATTATATTTTCTCCTTGTCCGACAGATTTATAGCACACTGTGAACTCCGAGTGGAAACTGGCACTGGCTGGACTCAAGAACAGGCCTCTACGTGGTCTATTCTTGTTGTTTTCGGTGCAGTCTGCACTTTGCTCCAACCATATAATAACAGCCGTGAAGCTCAGGCTTGCAGTTTTGATAACCTGCAATTGCAATCTGAAATGTGCACAGGGGTAACGAGGCAACAGCAAAACAGAGCAATGGTATTACACCACCAAGGGAGAATCCAGAACAAAATCCCCTCTCATGTCACAGCGTGCTGCGTTGGCGGACCGTGACCTCATCCAAAGTTTACACGCAGCCGCCTCACGCTGCTTTGTTATCTTCAAAACTTGCAAACCAGCACATTCCAGCCCTCAGCGGCAACAAAAAAATGTCAGCGTGCAGATCCTGCTGCGCTGTGAGAAACACGATAAGCAAATAAATGAGCACTTCACCGAGTGAGCAGCGGCACAGCACACTTATTTTTACAGAAAGTAAAAATAAGCAGGCAGATACACTCTTTCATAAGCAGAGATGTATATAGGTCAGTTGTGGACTCCGATTGGAGCTTTGCGTGTCTGCTTACTCAGCAGCCTGCATCAAGCTCAGCTCGCTTTCAGTCTTTTTTTAAACAGACCACGGGGTAGTAAATAGCTACGAGGAGGATCACAGCCTTCACAGCTGATTGGCTTGATGCTCGCCTGACATAAACAGGAAGCCGGCCGTGCGAGTCAGAGAGGGGAGCGAACAAAGACGGAAGGACCAGAGACAAGCAGAATGTGGTGGCAAGACAAAGAGAGAACGTGTAAAAGCCTGAGGGATTTAGATTTGAGAAGAGGAAAAAAAAAAAGGTCTTTCTGTTTGTAGCGTGCCATGTGACTCATGGAGGAATTCAGCCTGTGATTCAGACCTCTGCATTGTCAGCAGTGTGCAATTATGGTGATGATGAGGTGGAGACAAAATGCTGCCACTCATGAACTGTAATATCATAATATTCATTCTGTACCTGCAGTGGTTTTACATCGCTGCATGTTTACATATTGTTTGTGTTTTATCTGAATCTTTGCATCCAGTTCCTTTAACTCGTAATGGCGTGAGTGAGATCCAACTTGAAATACCTGCTGTGAATTTAGAAACCAAGCACCTGCATGGGCTTACACCTTTTCAGAAAAGCACTGCACTTCTAATTGCACACTTCTACTTCCAGCGTTATATGTGAGACCTCGCTTTTACTTTACTTTTATTTTTATCAGGTTGAACAACTGAAGCGTACAGTGACCAAAAATGATTTCACTTCCCTGTAATTCAACCTTTTGGGCAAACGTTGCGCAAGTTCCCTTTTTAAATCCGCTTAAACATGATATTTGTGTATTTTCTGATAATGTCAAGAAGATATACATATTTAAGAGACTCCTTATCAGTGGTTAGTTTATAATCAAACAGCCAGGAGTTAATAATATAAGCTGGTGGTGATAAACTGTGCTAAATTCGATTATCTCCTCTTGATAGCAAGCCATTGTGAAGCCTCTGGTAGCTCTGCGTGCAAGGCACAGGGTTGTTGCATGCCTCTCAGAGGGCCGTGACAGAGCCAAAGCACAGAGTGGAAATAATGAGTGACATATCAGCCCTGCTACCCAAAGAGCTTTTAGAAAAACACCCCTCCTCCCCTCCTCCCCTGTCAACCTACTGTCCCCATGCCTGCCTTTGAAGGTCAGATGAGAAACAAGAGCGAGCACCACCGCCACCTCCGACTGACTGGTTCAAACAGGCCCTGGGAGGAAAGGGGGTGGTGGTGTGTGGGGCGTGGCCCACTGAGCATGCCCAGTGAGGAGGAATGCCTTGTGATGGCAACGCACCGGGCTCTCCCATCTGCTGATGGAGTGTGCACTTCTCGCCCCAGGCTCTTTTCCATCCAGTCTAGTGAGCAGCCAGATCAATTTACTGTGGAATGAACACAAAGTCAGTGGCTGACACACACACACACATTCACACATTCTTTATGTACGACAGCAGCGGCGACGCAGAGCCCTACACTGCAGCAGGCAGCTGCGCAGACGAGCACGCATCGGAATTTACTCATGCATGCAAAAAAATAGCAAAAAAAAGACTGAGGTTGAATCAAAGGGCTGATATATTATTCAGGGATCTCCCTCTGTACTCCGACTGAAGTTTACAATGCCTCGTCTTTCAACGCCGCTGCACGCAACGCTCTAACCCAGTGGAGTCGATCCTCTGGCTACTTTCTCTCCATCCAAATTCCTGTAACATACTGCTGAGTCATCTGATCCACACAGGCTGAGGTGCCTTCATGATGGTGCTGGCTTTAGGATCAATGTCGCTGACTGACATTTTCATTGGTGAGCCGCGTGCTAGTTCATCACCCCCGTTTCGCTAAACTGCCAAAACAAGACACATCGTTTCTGGGGAATCATATAACCCCCCCCAAACACACACTGACACACACACACGCAAAGTGAGACCACATGTTTTCCCTCTTATGAATAATTGAGTAGCCCTGTCCTGTGTAGTTGAGCAGGCGCTGAGTAGGCACCCAGGGTGGCACTCTGAACTGCTGTGACAAAATGGTGTTGTGTGAAAAGAGACATTTAAGGAATATTGACGCTAAGGCGTATTGCCAGGCTGCTTAATCGCCTGTGTGCGGCGGGCCAACACACTCACGCCACCGGCTCGACTAAAACGTCTCAAACGCGGGCTGGTGTGTTCGAGGGAGAACTCAGAAAATGTTAATTTCCTCAGCCGAATGCCGATCAAGGTGTGATTCGGCTCACTCTTACATTATATGAATAATTTAAACCCATTGCAAAGGGGGGATCTAATGTGTTCTTTTATTTGCAGAGTCACGCCTGTGCTTTCTGATATGCTAATGAAACTCCCCTTGAGTAATTGAGCTGTGCTTTAGAAAATCAGCCCAGGCCTAATGGCGCATTGTCTGGAGGATGATCAAAAGGCAGCCGAGATGAGGATGAGATGTTCTCCGATGATCCGCGGACGACACCGATAATGAGGCACTTGAAGGAGTTTTCAGGCGTGGCGGACACTGCGGCCGTTTTAGTCACGAACCAGCCAAGGAAAGCCATCTAATTTCATTTGCAGATTCGTCTCTCAAATCTCAATCGGATGAGAGTTTTTCTGAGTGAGTGAGATGCCCTTCGCAGTCATGTCCTTCGTCTCCCTCCCCCTCTTTGACCCTCAACCCCAAACTATTACAGCCCACTCCAGACTGAGCGCCGCAGCCTCTTTGCCACCCCACCCCTCCTCATCTCTGCCTCTTGCTTGAGGGTTTCTAAATCAGGAACATCTGACATACTCGCCACCTACTCGTGTCTCTCTGCAACTCCCTGTGACCTCGATCCACCCTCTTACACTGGAATATTGTACACGCTAATCTTGCTACAATGCTTCATAGCAGCCCTATGTTCAAACACAACCCGTGACCACATGTACACACAAATTGTGCCAACAAAAGACAGACAGCTGCAGTTCAAATCTGAGCAACAGCTGTGTTCCATTGTCTCACCGGGAGCTGACTGACATTTGAAGCCGGCGATGGCTGCCTTTAAACGCTTCTATTCTTTCTCTCGCCTTCCCTCCTATTTGCTCCCACCATCCGTCCCCCTTTGTCCTCCACCGCCAAACACTTCTCATTCCTGTGATGTTTTCTGGTATCGCTGAGGTCTGCCTAGACACCGCAGAGTCTCCGATTCTCACACAGTAACCGGGGAAGCGCAGAATATGCTCCTTATTTGCCTCCCACATGAGGCAGACACTCAATCCAACCTCTTCACTGTCAGAAAGGCGTTGGAGATATACTTGGCAAGCTGTGTTTTGCCTTCCCCCCCCCCACTCTCAGTGTGTGTATGTATGTTTCTTTCAAGCCCTTCATTTCCCAGAAAGGAGCCCAGGATTTATGAGTGCATGAGCTGCCGCGAGCGACATCTCCAGAGAAGGATGAGTGTTTCCTGCAAACAGTTGGGAGGGGAGGTGAGGGAGGCGCTGCTGTATGTGTGTGGGTGGACAGCTCCCATAGAAACACTATCCAGTAACACTTGAAAAGCGTCATCAAGGGGAGGTGTGCTGTGTGTGTGTGTGTGTGTGTGCATGGAGGGGGCGTCTTTCTGAGAAAAAGCCCACGAGGCCTGCAGACCTGTGATTGACAGTTACCTCTGCTGATTACTGCCCCTCAGGGACAGACTCTCGACGACAGCTGCCGCTTCAAAACTCGCCCTGAACTGATGCTAACTTCAGGTTCACTAAATATGTCCAAACCCAAGTTGTCAGCTTAAGCATGGTATCCAAATCCTCCTCTCCGTCTTTGTTTCGAGGAACGCTTTGCAGAAATCTGACACGAGAGGACCGCACGTTGCCGCACAGTCCTGCTGAACTGACATGTATTTGCACAGTAACCGAGCCCTTCATCACCACTCTGTCTTTATCCTAAGCCACTGGGTGCGGACGTGAGGAGTAAAAGTGACTTCATGGTGAGTTGTGCAAGAGCGTGGGGCGAGGCTTGAAAACCGAGCCATGTGAGGCAAACGAAAGTGCTGATGCTCCGAAAAGAGAGCCAGTGTTTCTGGAGGCATGCAGAACCAAAAACCCCCGGCAGAAGTCAGATGTCAGAGAGGACAGACAGGGTCCGGAGTCATCGGGGCTGTGTGGACAGTGCGTGATAAAGGGCCAGATATGGGTGGTGGGGGGGGGGTTAGGTTCAGAGGGGGAGATCTATTCCAGTAGAGAGAGAAAGGTCACAGTGTAAGCTGATAAAGGCAGGAGGCAGAGCATGGGGCTGCTTCCAGGCCAGCTAGTCAGCTGACGCCTGCAGCTGTGTTTGGAACATCAATATGAGCCTTGTTCAGCACCCCCCCTCCTACTCCCTCCAAAACTCTTTCTCCCTCCACTCTCCTGCTCACTCGGTATCCCCTCTCACCCCTCCTCCTCGTCTCCCCTCACGCTGTTTCCTTTTTTTCCAGCTCTGATTTATGAAAGTAGGGCATGTGCCCATAACTGCTGCATCAAGGCACATGGCTGAGCCTCCAGAGGCACTAAGGCTCTGTTTACATCAGCCCAGACAACTGCACCGCATTGCACAATCGCTACAGGCAAGCTCTGTTATATAAAGATGGGGCCACGCTGGCTCCATTGTTTTTGTTTTTCTGGTTCGTCCTGTCTGTAATTTCTGTGCTGCACAAATCTGGACGGACACTGCGTCCTCTGATCTCTGACATGTCACTTAGCGCAACCCTTAGCCGAGGACTGAATGTGTCAGCCGTGCACGGAGCGTTAAATTTCACATTTCCCAGGCTAAAAAATTCATCAAGCATATTTGGATCGAGCAGCTTGGGAACAGCTCCAGGAACTTCAATAGCTGTTTTGTTTTGTGGAGTTTGTTGTTTTCAGCTATTTCCCTCACTCTTGCGCAGGATTTCGGGGGCTTTGTGTCGGAGGTTTATTGTCAAGAAGTACTGGAGCATGAGAATATTATAACAAAGACAGCGACAAATACAGTGATTTCAGCAGCAAGTGTGTGTCTAAGAGTGTGTGTGTTGGTTTGGGAGCGACAGTTAATCCCAAATGTAGCACCGAGGCACTTCGTGGTCAGTTTCCATGGTGACAAATCAGACTGCTCAGCCGGCGGAAGACAGAAAAATGTGGTCTTGATGAGCACGAACAAAAGCATTTGAGCCAGAAGCCAGAGACAACATTGATATGACAGAAAAACTGCATAATCATGTGGAGTATGAGGAAGGAGGTGGAGGCAGATTGAAGGTTGGGTCCAGATTATTCATGGGAGTATCTGTGAGAGCGAGCAGGTCGGAGGAGTGGATAACCTGACGGCCCAGATGGTTTGTTACACAGAACTATCTGGGAAGTCATCCGACACTGTTTGGAAAAGGGCAGGAATTTAAAAAGTACTTGGCAGGTGATTGGATGTCTCTCACCAGCTCATCTAACCAACCAATTACATCAACAAACTGTATGATGTAGCAGGAGAGCGAAACTCAGAAGATCAAGAACACATTTTCCCTGGGGGGAAAAGCCTTCAGTGCCCTTCTTTCAATGAAGAAATACTCTGATATAACTGACAACATAGCAGCATCTATGCTAACCTCTTCAGGAGTCGTGCTGTCATCACGCCCAAACCACGCTGGCTCATAGCTTCCAGCAGTTCCTCAAACAGACGCTGATTGGTCCAAACATCTGTGCTTCAGCCACAAGCGCATAACCTGCAGCCCGTCAAGATTCTCGCGCCGCGTGATCTTGTGATCTCATGATCTCATGATGCTGCTGCCTCGCCAGGTAAAGGAGTTGACAGATAGTAGGAACATATTGCTGTCCTTTGATTATAATGACCTGACACACAGATGGGTGTTCTGTGGGCGTAGCCTGTCTTTGAAAGAATCCTGACGGTGGCTGAAAAACACGACCAGCTGCTCTAATCACAAACCATTAACTCATTAATGGATTACAGGCCACATTTCCACAGTGGAACCATGAAACCGAGCTCAGGAGTGAGTTCAGTGTAACCTTCCCTGTCCGTATGCTAAACCGCTGCTGACTCAACAGCGGGCCATTTGCTGCAGCTCCATGCTCGAGCCTCGTGGGCTGCAAGGACACACAATCATTTACGGCCAGGGGCTTTGGAGCTCGACTGCTCCTGATATTTCTGCCTGCTTGTGAGTCATTACAGGCTGCAAGCTCTGTGTAGTCATGTTATAAGCAGGGCCGACGCAGCCAGACCTCTGCACACAGAGCGCCACACTCATTACGCTGGTCTCCTGCTCATGAAAGGAGCGATCAGAGTTTCCCTGCTGCTGTTCAGCACAGAGCACTGTGCTGTGCTGTGTATCACTCATGTTTTGCTGGCATGGCTTATTATGTTTGTGTGTCTTTTTCAGAGCGTATAGATGGTTTGTGATGCACCCAAGTATTAATATTCTCTGGCAGGAAGGCACAGGGAGAGAGAGAGAGATGAAAAACATCTTATTTTTCAATCCGCAGCTCTAACCCAAATAAACGCTTTTTTTCTTTTTACCCTCAGAGACAGGGTACCCCCCCACCCACCCCATGCTTCCAGTCTTTGTTGCTTGCTGTCTTTGTAGAAGTCCTCGTATCCTCAGCGCTCCCTTCACCCTCTCCCCCTCCCAACGCCCACGCTCCTCTCCTCCACTCTCATAACTCAGCTGTTACTTGGCAACGTGGTCCCAGCTGGACCCAGCATCAGCCGCGTTGCCACAGCAACAGAACGCACACATGCAGACACAGTAAACATGTTGGTTTTTGGAAGCCAGTGCAACATGCACCAAAAAACCCACATGTGTACTCAGTGCTATAACATCCATCGAAGGAGGGGCAAATTAACGCGGGAATGATTGCCAGTACAATCTCATGCACCTGCAGCATCTTTACTGTGCTCATGGTAGAAGAATAGATTTGGAATTACACAACATAATGTGAAGGATTTCTGATTCCTCGTTGGAGAACATCCTGTCCGGCTGCATTGATCCACCGCCTAACCTTTTCTGTTTTCACCTCCGATATTAGCCACATCCTGCGTCAGCATACATTAAAAAGCCAAGCTCCACTCACAGCCTTGATTGTACGGTTCTGGGAAACAAACCACTTCTCCACGCTCTGGGTAACACTGCATCTGTCGTCATAGCAACCCGATCCATCATCTGCAGGGGGATCAATTGATTCATTATTAACTGAGGCGCAGCCCTCCTTCTCTGCTTCCAGTTCACGTCTACTTACTCTGCCTTCAAGCATCCATTATTGACGTCTGAGCCTGCCCACTCACTGGGCTGAAGAATAGAGAGCTGTCAAGCCTCCCTCATAGAAATATAATTCAGATTCTACCGTGTTTGTTGACCAGTGTGAAAGTGACATGGTAGAAAATGTCATTTGCACAAGATGCTCTGTCTGTCACACTCATCTTCAAAACCAAAAGGATAAACACACATAGCTGACCTGAAATCATCCAGTGGCCATTCCTACATGTGGCAGGAATTGTAAGTGAGGTGGGGGAATGAGGGCATGAGGGTCTTTGTTGTACCGACAAGACGAATTAGCATTAGCTGAGGCTTAAAAAAAGGGAGGGATGAATGTAAGGCGACACACGTAGCCTGTTCAAAGCATTGCTTTCTGGAGCAGGGCGTTAATAGCTGCAGGGGAAGACAGGCTTTGACGATATCCCCCTGTATTCCAGGCTATCCTCCGTCGTGTGGCTGCACACCTAAGTAGAGCCTGGAGGCACGGGGATGGGTGGGGAGCTCTAGTTTGAGGGAAGGAAAGCTGAGAGAAGGGGGGGGAAAAAAGGAAGACAAATGTATATTATTGGAAAATGTGTGCTAAATGGATGATGTCAGCTGCGGCACTTTGACATTTTAATGTCATCTCTCAGGGAATTACATCATTAGCCCTCTTTCCTGGCCTGGCTCAATGCTGGGAAACCTCCTAATGAATGTCAACAAGCCATCCCTCTGGAAGAATGGAGCAAGGGGGGGCGGTGGAGAGGGTGTGGATGGTGGTGGTGGCGTGATGGCGGGGGTTGCTTTCACTTAGCTTTTCACTGGGCTACGTGAGAGAGAGGCCTCACACTGAGCGTCATCTGGACTAAAAGCCCACAGTCTCCATAAGATTAACTCAATCTGTGTTACCATCCTTATCCGACAAAGTGCAATCATCTGCGAGCTCGACTCTCCGCCCGTCCCTCGCCGCTGACCCCAAATGACCCAACATGTAGCAGCCTCGAAGTGGAGTTGTTTGTTGATTATTTCATGCATTTATAATTACAGGTGCACACTGAGTTGGCAGCGTGCGAGTCTCCGCAACGATTGTGCTTCTTTCAATTTGAGAAGCTGTCAGTGTCGCCGCTGCAGCCGCCCAGACATCAGATGCTGTATCCAATAATTGATTCATTAATCATCTACAAGTCCATTAACTTCAAATCAAGTCCAGGAATGCAGGCTTTCTGGGTGAAAATAAATGGTCGAGAACTTATCTGTCTGATTGACTCCCGTGCCCTGTGAAATAATTTATGGAGAGAAGCACCTCAAACTAGATAAGGATATAAAAGAAAGCCTTTTATATGCTAATGAAAGTAGTACTGTGGTTTGAAAACAAACATAACAAGTCGCTCATATTGTCGGCAGCAATATCAAATCATCACAGTAGCTGCAAATAGACTCCAAACAAACACAGAGGGAGATCAAGGCTTTAGTGTAAAATAGGTCAGATGGAGGATATTGATGCAGCTCAGCTGAATCTCAAAGCAAACTGGGGATATGTTACTGTGAGCTTACATGGCACTGTGCTGACGTAAATCAACAGTGTGTGGAGGAGAGGACTCAGATCTGACAAAACTGGCGCTGAGGGCTGAAATGTAAGAGATGAACTGGGGGGAAAATTGCGAGAACAGTCCAATGAAATGCATGTAAGTCGATCAGACAGAGAGAATAGACTAACAGCTGCTTTCTTCAGCGACTGCTCTCGTCTTATATTGATGGCGAATTCAGCTGCACGGTGGATCATCTCAGCCTTGGAGAGGATTTGGCGGCGAGTGAAAGGCTGAAGGGTAGGAAAGAGTGGCGTGGCTCTGCGGCTTAGGTTCACCAAACAATCGCAAGGCTGACCGGTATTTCAAACAGACTTGGGGGGGGGGGGGGCAGAAGAAAATCATATTTCCAAACGGACACAAAAGAGGCTTCAGTGGTAGCGTGAGAATCAGACGTTGCGTACGATTTGGCTCTGGCTCTATTCCCCGCGTCACCCTCTTGAGGACTTTCATTTGAGAGTCAAAGCCCGACTCGCCGTTATTATCTCACTGACTATGAGCCTGTAATCTCCCTCCCCAGTTCATTGAGAAAATCAGATTTGATGTGACAAATCCAGAGCCCCACATGACAAATAAGTCAGGAATTTGCTGTGATAAGTACCACTCACTTTATGGTGCGGCTCCCTCGTAGGCCGGAAATGGGGGGGGGGGGGGGGGTATCTGTGTCACTCCATTTTCTGCGGTCTGCTCTCCCTCCTGTTGAGACATGAATTAACATCAAAGCATGACCCAGAAAGACCCACGACCGGCCGGGCTCGTGATCAGATCGATTATATTTCTTTCTCTGTGGCAGCTTCTCACTTTCGTCCTGAACATTAAGACACAAGAATACACGAACAATACGAGCTTTGCCTTTAATGTAAGAGGAGGGGGCATCACTTCTCATACAGCCTATAAAAGCAACCAGTGCTTTCTGTCCCTCATGGAAAGTTAAGGAGTTACTGTACTGTCATCTCACACACACACACACACACACACACATATGTAGACTGAAGGTGGTTACATAAACAACAAAACTAGTTGTGCATGCACTGCCTGTCATAAAAATAGTGCGCATGAATGAATAACATTAAACGAGTGGGGCAGATAAGCTACCCCCTTATGTGCTCGCCTCAGATTCAAATTTAGCTTTGCGTAGGGAATTGATGAGACACAGAGCTCAAAGCCAAAGTCTTCAAAGACCACAGTTACACAAGATGCAAGGCGTCAAACCCACTTTGTAGTTCTCGGGTGAACGAGTGGGCCGCAGCTGCCGAGCTGCACAGGGTGATACGGCAGCGGAGTTCTACGAGCCCAAGAAAATATAATAAAATACAAAAGTTACACCAAGGTTACATTGTGTGTAAAGGAGAACAGGAGTGATCTTTTCTTCTTCTTCTTTTTTAGATGATTGTAGTGTGGGAGTTGGGGTTGCTCTATCATGTTTCAAGGTTAAGGTCCCCTTTGTCGTTTGCCATAAAACATAGCAGGTGTGGGAGAAAGAAAGGAGCTGGAGCGGCAAGGGAGAGCGAGGAGAGAACGACACGGAGCGATGAGGAGAGAAATAAAGAGCTGATGGTATAAAAGTGCAAATGAGCGGTTTCATCACCCTCAAACGGAGGTATGTTGAGGGAGGGGAGCCATAAAGGAACAGTCTGGCATAACTGAAATACAGGAATTTGCTTTTATTTTGCCGAAAGTTAGATGAGACGATCGATAGCACTCTCAGACTTGTATGCCAAACATGAAGCTACAGCCAGCAGCAGTTAGCTTAGCATAAAGACTGGGAATGGGCTCTGTACAAAGGTAGCAAAATCCAGCCACTAGCACCACAGGTTAGAGGTCGTAGTTTGGATTCAGGTGAAGGAAACAAAAATTGGTGATAAGAAATGGTGAACTGTCATATTTACACATGACAAAATTGCATGTTATGAGCTGAATGATCAAACACAGCATGGATTTTAGAGGTGGTGCGAGTGCATGCAAAGACAATGAAAAGACGTGATGACATGCAAATTTGCCCAGAGCAGCATGAATTGCAGCATCCGCATCAGGTGAGTATGTTTCAACACAATAAACACTAATGACCCCACACTCAGATCTACACAAACGACGGCAGGCAAAAATCTGCCTCACTTTCTGTCCGAATGCACCTTTAGAGGTTAGCTAGGATGGCTAGCTGTTTACGGACTTTATGCGAAGCTAAGCAAGCCTGCTGCAGCTCTAATCCTGAAAGCAAACACGTATGTTTCCCAAAACGTTGTCAAACTACTCTTATAAAAAGAACGTTTAAGCCGAGACTACTATGTGGAGATTATCTTGGGATGAATGTGACTATTGTCCTGTCCTGGAACTTGGAGGACTGGTTTCCAGTTTCCATGCTTTGCTCCTTCAGAGACACTATTTGAATCCCTTCCAGCCCCGGGCCTGTTGTGAAATAGCATTTCACATTACCACATTATTATTAAGAATGCATTATTAATGGCAGTCTGCAGCAGAAAACTATGTGTCTTGGTAAAACTGAGGATAGAGCGGAAGTAGAGGATTGCTACATTCTTGTGGAGGCCCCACATTCCCCAGAGCGGCGCAACAGGGTCGTTGTAGCTCATACAGTTCCTCCTGTGGGTCCCTCCCTGCACCCACGCCCCCCTCCAGTCCCCAGCTTCCTGTGCAGCAGCATAGCCGCTCAAGCCTTCCCTTCCCTGTTCTTAGCTCGGTCAAGCTCCAGCTCCCTTTACCCCGCAGCTCCAAATACATTATTTACACTCTCCTCCCCTCCCTTCAGCTCGGCTCAAAAGAATCAGGGCAGAGGGAAATAACACCACTGTATAACCTCCCCCCCTCTCCCCCATGCGCTGACACACACACTGCACACACAAGCTCAACCCTCCCTCCACCAGCACCACCCCACCTGCTCGCTCTTTTCTCACTCTGCGGGATGAAAATACAGCGCAGGGCTGGGCTGCGACAATGGGAAACTCTGTGAGGCCCCAGCCCTCCCATTAATCCCCTCTGACATGCCTCCCGAGGGCAGGGATTTGCTACAAGTCAATGCAGGAGACCTACAGTATGCAAAACAAGCCTGTCTGACTCTCTCATGATTTTCAAAGCCACTGCACTGCACTGCCTGTGAGACAGGAAGGCAGATCAGAGAGAAAGGGGGGGAAAAAAATAACTGTGCACCGTCTGCTTAGTTAACCCTTTCCTCACCCTCATGTTCAGTGTGTGTCTCACTTCCCTCTTCTAGTTTCACTCTGCACAGATAATGCTGATGACAGATGACAGGATGCTGAGCGATTTTTTTTTCTCCCATTCAGCTCTGTTGCTGTTATCCTCTTTGTCTGCCTTCATGACAAATTCAGCCCCAAGACAAGCTTGTAACCAGACCGAAGTATGAAAACCACCCAACGTAAACAGGTATTCACAAATCATGTGATGCACTTATTTCTCTCGGGCAGAGTGGTGCTATTGAATGTCTGCCTTATCAGGCATCAAGGAGGAGATGAGGAGATAGATGGAGGAGGCTGGGGGGCAGTGTGTGTGTGTGTGTGTGTGTGTGTGTGTGTGTGTGGGGGGGGGGGGGGGGGGGGGGGGGGGGGGGATGACAGTAGAGAGAGGCATTCAGGCTGGGTGGGTGCCGGGGGGGTTGCTGTCCACACCCTGCAGCTCACACTCACGGGGAATGTAAACAACGGAGCTGAATATACTGGCTGGGGCTACACATGGAGGAAGGGCCGCAGAAGAAGAAGTTAAATTACCACGAGGAGAGCAGCGGTGAAACGGAAAAACAGATGACACTAAGGCATTGCCGCACAGAGGAAGAGAAATCTGCCAGGATTTGTAGCCTGCTTCAGATTCACGTGATCGGCTCCACTGCTGCCTCCCCTCCCGCCTCACCCACCCCCTCTTTTTTTCCACCCATCCTCAGACCCTTTGAGATGGAAAAATGGGTCATCTGTGTGGAAGTTAATATTCTGAGCACGTACAGTGCTGCTTTATTTTAAGGACGTGCCTTGGAAAATTTCTCCTCTCGCTCACTGGTGAATGACACGGAGAAGGCGCTGGGTAATTAATATACTGAGTTGCTGCTGTGCACACAAGTGGCAGTGCAGGAGAGAGCTGCAGTCTTTATTATAGCTGCTGGCACAGCCTGGACATGTCTCATATTTCTCCCCAGCCTGGCCTCTCCATGACAACGTACAGTAGGCTGCAGACTCTGGCACCGCAGCCATGACATCAGCGGCAGGGCACAGACAGTGTGACTCTGAGCATGATCGGGCAGAGGGAAAACATGTTCCAAAACACAGACACGGGCCTCTGCGGACGCCTCCACCTACAGACCGTCGGCGAGCTACGGGCAGCGAATACCTCCCTGCTCAGAGGCAACACTCAAGCGTAGACCGGTGCAGCAGAGAGCCTGCTGCTTTGCAGAGCTACGTGGAGCTGCCATAGCAACCACTTACAACAGAGTTATTTCTGGCTGCCTTAAAAGTCCCAAACACAGCTGCTCCTACAGATACCCAATCTGTGTATGTATGGCACTCAGTATACAGAGCGGCAATCAAGCTTTGACATTCAGACTCACAAACTGGAATAACACAGCAAAGGTAATTACTGCTGTGAATAATTTGCTGACAGGATTTCTAGTAATGAGTTGTGGAGCTGAAGTGATTACAATATTCCCAGTGCAGCATTTGACATACGATCAGAATCCATGCAAACAAATTACAGTGGCAGTCAGACTGCTTTGGTCCTAGTTGGTTAGAGCCTGTCTGCGCCTAATCCTGGGATTTTAATGTTGCCTTCAATAACAGTTTATTTCCCTGCACCTGTAATGAAGGAACAGGGTGCATCTGTCATCAAGAGCTCATTAGAAGAAAGCATTACAAACTGTTAAAAAATCTCCCCTCCCGAGCACATGGTCTCCGAGCTGCAGGCACAGCCATTGTTGTTGCTGTCAAGTGGAACTGTTATGCTCTCAGCTCTCTCCATTCAGCTCTCCCTCAGTGGAACGCTGTGGAGGCCTGCAAACACTGCCTGGAGCAACAGTTCCCCCTACTGCACAAGAGGAGGGAGTTTCTTTATTTCCCTCTTTCTTCCCGTGCCTGCTACATCAGATATGAAGAGCTGACTCATAATCCATACGCGCAGACTCAAATAGAGCAGGAATGCAATTAAAATAATGACATTTAATTAAAAGAAGTGCTACAAATGCCTCATTGATTACATTAATGTTCTGCTCAGGATTGAGGATGCAGAGCAGGCCGTGTTTTGGATAAAAGCTGAAGATTTGCTGCGTCATCCTGAAATCAAACGCAGTGTCATGGCCTTATGTCAAGGCCTGTTTCGCTTGGTTTACTTTATGATGGCATGCTGTCCTCGCAGGCGGGTCTGGTATCCTTCAATGACCCCTCAGCTCTCTCCAGCCTGCAGGGGACAGAGTGCGTGGCCAGCAGCTGAGTGTTTATTTACAGGAGACGCAGGCCAGCAGTGCTCTGTGTGAGGAAGGGGTCTCACCCTGTTCCTACCCCCAGCGCCAGCAGCAGACCACAGCTCCAGCTTGACCTCCAACACAGTCTGTTATTTTTCTCCTCTGCCTCCCCAAAGGACAGATTAACAACGAGTCACTTCTTCTGCACACACACACACACACACACACTCAGAGCCAGACGACTCTGCAGGCCTCTTGACAGGCTTCTTCTTTTCCACCAAATGGCAAAATAGCAGGAGTGCTGAAGAAAGGACTGCAGCGCGGGCACACGGGTTCATGGAAAATGGAACACTGTCTACCATTTAGTCTTCACTCGACATTTCTGGGCCACCGTTCAATTTTCATTTCTCATTCCTAATGTAGAAAAACTATTTTCCCCTGCTCTCGTTTCCTGGCAACGTCAAGGCCCCGGCTGCTCTGGCCAGAGCCCTTAGAAAAACAGCTGCAGACAGGGATAAAAATAATTACAGCTCTATTTGTCTTCCAAGAGACACACTTTCAACCCACTCCCTTCCCCTACGAGCTGCTCCACTTTCGCTCTCTTGCACACACAATAAAAGCCATTCACAACATAAAGACATACTGTATGTTTCACCTTGTTAGTTGGAAATAGAAATACTGCACGCTCAAGAGGGCAATCCAGCCTTGTTCTGGCAGCATCTGTATTTTATTAACCAGTGTCAAGGATTCATTGACGCATCGAATGTCAGGACTCAAGGGTTTGTTTTTAATTGTGAGGACCCTAGCAATTCTGCCCCATTAGATTGCATTACCTTCCTCCAGGCTCCTTAGCATCTTTTTTTTTTTTAAATCATGAAATATGTATCCTTGACTTACGCACTAGACGCTCATTCAGCAAAACGACCCTCCAGATAAAAACTACACACATTAAATATTTCCCAAACTAAGACGGCTTCAAATTTTCTTGTGCATTGCTACTGCCATCTACTGGCAACTCAGAAACTCAAGTTGTGTTTTCATGATTTATTTTAGGATTTTACACACACACACGAAAATAACATCCAGATATGAAAGACTGGAATATAAAAATAACATTTAACTGACATTGAAAAGAAAAACAAAAAACTTGACAATATTCCACCAACAGTTGTTCTGTTTAGTGCAGGCACTCTTATACAGATTTCACATGTACATGTCAATTGCACAGCAATATGTAACAAATCATTTACATACCTTTGTTTTTTTATTTAGTATATATCAGCAACCCCCCCACCCCCAAAAAACGAAAGAAAAAACAAAACATAACTACTTTTGAGGAAAATAAATAGAATAAACAAATGAGTAGAAAACATGAGATCTGATGGGAGCAAAATTAGAAAGATGGAATGTATTTTTAAAATTTCCCAGAAATCTTGAGGATGTTCTTTAACCTCTGAGGGTCGTGATTGGAGGAGGGGGGGGGGTTATCCTCATCTGATGTCCAAAGGTCGAGCTCTCTAATAATCAGGCTCACGACTCACACACAACTGCATTCACTTGTACCAAACAGTGTCTGAAATCCCTTTAAGGAAAAGGTATATTTCCATCTCTCACTCACACATAATCATTCATTCCACGTCATCTTCTGTTAAAGACTGAGAGCTGATGATTCGCTGAAAAACAGAAGAACATATTTTTTAGACATGCATAGCAACAATGACAGAACAGCTCAAGTAAAATTTCCACTTTCTCAAATTAAACAGAAAATTAGCAACCGCTTGTGATTTGTAGCATTTCTGTCTTAGAGGTGAAATAACCAAGAGCTACTGACACAGGGCTCCCAGCTTTGGATGATTCTAAGATTGATCTTGCACCCTTTCTTGTCCCAGAGACCACAAATGGCAACTGGGGGGTTTACTAAGGATGCTCTGCAATCTATCACACTGAAACTTTAAATTCAGAGTTGCAGGAAATCCTCACCTGGCTGATTGTGGGCAGTTTGGTGAGCAGCATTTGGAAGACAGGGGGCGGAAGTGTCTGCTGGAGTACTTGAAGCAACTGCTGAGGCTGACCGCATACCGCAATCGCATTGGTTAGGTGGTCCACACCTTTCTCAAACTCACCTGGGTTAGGGTGAGAAAAAGGTTTAATCAACTATCTAGACATGAGGAAGGGGGTTGGAAGTTAAAAAGAGGTGCAGGTTAGTCATAGATGGCTGAAGTGTTAGGAGACTTTGGCCTTTCTTAAATAGTTTACAAACTCTACTAGGGGTGCTAAAGTACAAGGTGACATCATGTCCAGCAGAGGTCCTGTCACTGAATGATTAACCTTCCTAGTTATGATTTGCTAGTTACACAACAAAGCTCTAAGCTTTCTAAGGCATGTCCTGGTCATGCGTTTAACATTTCATGTGATGATCTGTGACTGAATTACCAGTGAACGAACATGTGGCTGACCTTGTGACAGGAGCTCCTCTCCCAGCTGGATCTCCTCCAGAAAGAATTTCTGAACAGCTTCCGCGTCCTTCAAATCAGGCAGCTTCAAAGTCATCAGACAGGGTGTCAGAAACGCACCTTTAGGCTCATTAGGCCCCAGTAAGACACACAATATTCTCCGAAATGCATGCTGTCACACTTTGTTACCTTTGCCAGTCCAGACTTCTCGCTAGAAGCATTTTGCCTTCTTCTTCCTGCGAAACAGAAGGGGCTTTAGACTGTGCGAACAAGCCGAAACACATGGTCTGAAGTTAAGCTCTTAGCTGCAGCGTGTTTCTGAAACGAGTTAGTTAACGTTGTCCTGACGCAGCTGAGGAAAATTGAGCTACAGCAAATGCTAATACTCTCTACGATGTGAATAACTGAATGGAAAAAGTGCATTGTTACAGCGTTATTTGTAGTGACACTTTTTTGTTTTTTTATTGATAACGCGCCCTTGTGGTTTGTCGGTCACATGGAAACCAACTTGCTGCGAGTTCGGCTGACTTCTTCTGTTTCCTCCAACTCAAACACTTACGTTCACGTAGCTTTTCCTTGAAGCGGGGGTCACTCCGTCGCTTTCTGTCGAAATAAATGCAGTATGCGATGAAAAGGGTTCCACACACTCCAGCAATTACCGCGCCCGTCTTGCCGCTCATCATATCCGAATCTACTCATGGGCACGGCACGCAGCACTCGCAGGCTAGCAGCTAGCAGGTTGCTAAGGAAGTAAGGAGCGGAAGTACGTAAATCGGGACGCAAGGCGTAAAGCCGACGGGAAACGCTTTAAATCCGCACCTACATTTATGACCAAATACCTCTCCATTCATACGCTACAATAACTTAACAACTCAGCATTCGGTAAAAGCTGCAAACTTTATAGATGTTTGTCTTGTTAGTAGCTCATTAATGAGTATATAATGTGTTTTCTTGGATCCACAGTGACAGTAGTGAGAGCTGCTCAGATGCATGATAATCAGTGGTGAAAGAAGTAACGTTAATGTATAAGGAGCATTTATGTTGCAGTGCAGGTGGAGATAATGTTGAACTACTTTTTGTTTTAAGTTTAATTTGTATATATTGCTGGGTAGTTATGACATTTTTTAATCTTGTCATGTTTTATATGTCAAAAACCATCTGCCAACTACTTAGCTTCACTTTGCAGTAAGCACATTTGTCAAATAAATGTGAGTAAAAAGTGAAAGAAGAAAAAGTATAAAGTATATTAAATTGGAAATATTCAAGTGAAGTAGAAATACCTCATAAGTGTCATGAAGTACAGTACTTGAGTAATAAATTTCCACCACTGATTGCAGGAGACACACTGAATACTTCACAAACTATGGCATTTATTTCAAACGGAGGCTTCTGCTTTGCTTACATTTTTACAATAAATTACACAATGACCATCATCAGATGAGCCTAATAAATACTATTGAGCATTTTTCAATAAGCTCCATACTTTCTCTTAATCTATGATCCAGAACATTTTCCATATACAGGTTCATACAGCTTTAGCTTCAGGCCATGTACAGGTTGGAAAATAGTTCAGCCGCATCCAAAACCACCATTCTTCTCTTACAAGCACAAGCTATAGAAAAACAAAAGAGGATACAAACTAAAGCAAAACATGTAATTTAAAAAAGAAAGAAAGAAAAAAATAAGTATTTAAACTGACAAAGAGGCAAAACAAAACATACATGAACTCAAATAAATCTGTTCCTACAAGAGAACAAGAATGAGGACAAAGGGGCAGAACAAACATGCTGTAACCCTCAGTATTTACACACAAACTACAGGTAAAACCGTAAAACTGTCTGTACAGAAAAGTACATGTTATTAACAGTGCAAGATATTAAATAGCTTGACTCAAAACACTTCTCAATATACAAATGTATAACAAAAGCATACAATTACATACAAGTGCCAAACAAAATGTAACTTCAGGTTATCATACAGTAGGGGATCTATACAAAGGAAACACTGGAGATGTCTTCAGAAATGTATACACGTACGTCACTTTATGATATAAATGCACATTTACAATATCTTTACCTTTAATCTGGTCATAGTACAGGAAACAAGAGCCAAACATTTTTGGTAGGGGTGAGTATGAGAGGAAGCTGGCATGTCATTATTGATCATGGGTAAAATTAGAAAGAGATGCCAAAAAAGTATGTAATAAAGCAAAAATAATTACATAACTTCTTGCTGTTTGAAACACTGCAAATGTGGCATTCAGCTTCATTCGTGTGTTCTGCAGTACTGAGTACATGCTGTAAATACTTATATATGGCTGCCTTCACGTTAATTTGATCCAGCTGCAGCTGTGCAGCGATGGGTATGGGGAGATGAAAACATAATAAAATGAAGCAGATGGGCTTTTAAAAGGCTGATGAACTGAAGTAATGTGACCACTGGATTCATCACCTCCGTCATTGCACATTTTATACTGCCAAACTGAACAGTTATACCCAAGCTGCATGAGTATTCAGTAGTAGATTACAGGTGATCCAGTTTAAGAGTTCTGCTTTTACAATTATACTTCCTAAATATTACCATACACTGATAAAAACCATCATTATCTGTCAGACTCAGCCCTTCACTGCCTTCTCACTCATACAGCATTCTTCAGTCTTTTGTGAGGGACACATTATTCCAGCTGACCCTCTGATTTGAGAGAAGGATCAGGAAACAAGGTGCTGTCCTTTCTCAAAGTGCCCCACGGAAAAGAACAAAAAAAGGCACTACAGTATCATTCCGTATTCATCCACTGAGGTTGTCAGTGGACCTACGACGGTCTGAAACCCTATCCATCAACACCTATATGGACCAATGCAAACATGTACAGGACCACATGCCTGTACGGGAGAACAGCATCGTCAACCACTTGAGGTTTAACCACATGAAGGCCTTTTTAATGAGGGTGGACAGAGAAACGTGGCAAAGTTACATTTCCTACGTCCTTAATGCCAATGTGGCAGTGTTCCTCTGAATTCCCCACCATAACATGGCGAGCACAGGCTGTGCCATGTTGAGCTATGAGGACAGAGCACAGAGGGGTCTTCACTGGAGATCTTCCCTTAACATTACAACTTTATCAAATGAAACAATTATTGCTTGCAAAAACAATTGTTACAAATGTTCAATTAAGGAGCACGCAAAAGACAATTTTGTTTTGTTTTTTTCCACAAATTTCACCCCCCTACACAATCTTCATAAAAGTGCACTTAAGTGCCGTTAGCTTGCCAAGGAAACAGTTGTAAATAGAAAATAGTGCTTGTTTCTTGTTTTTTTTTGTCTCTGGTCTGGTTTTTGTGCCCCAGTAGTTACAGTATGTAGGTTGACTTGTCCGTGCTGTTGGAAGGGAATGGGGGCGGTGACCCCGGGGTGCTGGTTAAGTGCTTAGTGCGGTGGCTTTTTGCTGGTTCGTCCTGTCACCTGCACTCCACTGATACCCCAGAGTTCTGAGAAGAGGATGAAGATGACACCGGAGGATCGGCCAGTGTCAGCATGACTGCTGCAGTCAGTGAGCTGGAGGACGGTGAAGAGGAGGAGGAGGATGAAGAGGAAGCAGCCACCGTGCCTGCAGAGTAGAGACAGGATTTGGTTATGGCGAGAGTTGGCAGGTAGATGAACTGGAGTAGACTCCTGAAGTGAGACCTCTTTACGAGTTCTATGTTAGCCTAGTTATAATGTAAGTAGAGATTTACACACCACATAATTAAAATGTGTTTGTTCACGCAAATATTAAACACAAATAGCTGTTACTGCATATTTATACCCAGTAACGATCAGGTGCAACCGTTATATAGACAACTGAATTAAGTGAAACAGCTAGCGGTTATTAAGAACTCAGGAAGGACTTTCCTCACAATTTAATAATGGATTTGAGAACAGCTGGGGCAGCCTAATCCTGGCAATCAGTGACTCACTTTCCCGTTCTTTCTTCTTCATGCGTTTTCGTCGTCTGTCAATAGAGGCCACCTCAGACTTAAGGGAGAGGTAGTGGTTCCTGATGTCCTGCAGCTTCTCCTGAAGAAATGAAATCCTCTCCAGACTGTTCATCTTTTCCAGGTCAGCTAAGGGGAACATAAATAATGCATTTATGAATTTTTGGGTAAACATGGAACAGATATGGGTATACATTGTTGACATATGACATATATAAATCTCAACCTTAACAAATAAAATGAATAATAGTTTCTAAATTAAAGAATCTGTTCACCCTAATTACTATATAAACTAGCTACAATAGCAAATGAGTTCAATGTGTGACTCGTACACATCTGGAAGCTCCACTTGTACACACGCGGCGATCTTCCATGGTTGTCTCGGTGCTGGGTGTGGTCGGCTTCACCCTGCTTGTGGTACTTATGGCTCGAAGGGGGAGATCGTCCGTGACACTTGGGCGAAGTGGCAGCCTTCACTTCTGAGGCGCTGTTCTTAGAGGCAGTTGATTTGGCAGTGCCCTCAACAACAGACTGGTCCTCACTGTCACTGCTGTTGGCTGGAGGGGAGAAGACAACAGAGATGGGAAAAGACGGGCACAGATGAGGCAAAATCTCATTTCCTTTCCCACCCGAAATCTATAATTTAATGTCAGGAAACCAGTAAATATGAGATAGAAATTCTACAGCTGATGAAAGTACTTCTGTTGTTTGAAATGGGAGGGCTTGCAGGGTGTCAGCAATCCCATTTGCAGCTCTCCTTACCTGTTTTCCTATTCTTTTTGGGAGGCACACCTAGGCTCTTGCGGTTTGGCTTGTGTTTCTTTGAGGCTCCACCTGTCTGTGATTCTTTCTGCCGCTTCTGACTTGCAGATGCTACAAAGAAGTTGCAAGAAGATGGTGAGGGAACAAGCAGACTGTGAAATGAGTTGTCAGCGTGTATTTCTTTAGTATTCCATCTGAAAGAAAAAGAATGAATTAAAAGATTCACAAGACCTGGTGTATGAGCAGACTGGCTATTACTTGTACCTTTGGACTTCTGCTCACTCTCCTGTTGGCTGCTGCTGCTCAGCTCTAGGCTGCAGCTGCTGCTGCTGTTGCAGGAGAGGCTGACGTCAAACACCTTTGAGGGGGAACCAGCCCCCTCATCCTGAGGGAGGTCTTGCAGCTCCCCACCCAGGCTCTCCACTTCCACCGTGCTGCTGTCCGTCTCACTGCGCCCACCTGCCACTTCCTCCTGTGTGGGTCCTGGGGGAAGAGCGTCAGAAACCGGCTCTGAAGGCAAGGCGGGGGGTATGGACGGTGGAGGGGAGGAGGGCTGCGCCTGACCGGAGTCCTCCACGGCACTGCCTCCTCCTGAGGGGGACTCTGGTGTTGTTGGTGGTGTGTTGAGTACAGAGTTACTGCCGCTGCTTGGAAACTCCTGCAGTTTGTCATTCTCCATCTGCTCCTCTGAAGCTTCGTCCTCAGGTCCAGCATCCTGTTCAACACTGGGCTCCTCCAGGCACGAGGGTGCAGGTGGAGGAGGAGAATTGGCGGCCTCTGTGTCCGAGTCAGAGAACAACTCTTTGAGAGTCTTCTTCGGCCACTGGGCCTGGATGCTGGACCACACATCCTTTTGGCCTTTAGAGCGGACAGCTGGCCTCTCCTCTGCATTCCCAGACATTTTGGCTCTCTTTTCAGGAATCTCCCAGAACCCAGCTTGCCTACCAGTTTTGTTCTTCTCCTTCATCCCGTTGTACTTCTTGGAAGGGGAGCCTTTGGTTTTTGGCCGGCTCCGCTCGCTTTCCTCCGCCTGGGACTCAGCCAGTGCTGCGCCCTCGTCATCTGAACTGCTGCTAGAAGAGGGCCCTCTCTCCTCCCCGGGCCCAACCGTTCTCTCCTCCAGCTTCCTGGGAGGGCCTCCAAGCAACCAGTCAGCGCTCCTGGTGTTCCTGGTCTTAGCTTTGGATTGGGCTTTCGGGGTCCTCTCTGATGCACTGTCAGATTTCCTCTTCCTGGTACTCGCCTCTCCCTCTAGCTCTGGTTGGCTTCTACGCTTCCCGACGTCTGCGCTCTCCGCACTGACTAAATCCTGGTTCTTTCCTGAGACTGGAGAAGGTTTGGATTCTTCAGGAGGGGTCCCGCTCTCCCAGCACTCGGATGTTTGCGTGGGCTCTGGTGGGGCCTTTCTAGGGCTGCCTCTGCAACCTGGGCGATCATCTTCATTATGCTCTCCCTCCTCATCCTCATGCTCACTTTCATCTGTGGACATCTCAGAGGCTGAGGCAAACAAGACAGAACTTCTGTTAGTTTCAGCAGGATATCAACAGGCACGAATAAACCACTTCAGAGTCAAACAGTCCTGATCTGCTTTAAGTGTGCATGAGGACTACAGGCTAATGAGTGTTGCTACCTTGCAGGCCATTGAGGATAGAAGTAATTTCTATAGACTTGACTGGAGACTGCTGAGTCCCTTTGTCCTCACCCTCGTCCATCTTGGAAAAGACATCCTGACTCAGGCCACATTTGGAGCGTGGGACGCGGTTACTGTTGGATGAAGGGCCGAGGACTTCTCTGTCATTGAGCCTCTCCAACCTGTCTCGCTCCCTCTCAGCTTTGTTCTGTCAGAATTCAACACAGTCAGTGATTCGCTTCATGATATCGAAACAAGGTTTAAGTTGAAAAGTTACCACTCTCCAAACTCGTACCTTTATTTTTTTGCGGTGCTTTATTTTTGGTACGTTCTTATTGGCCGGGCGCACAATCTTGTCTGCTTTGATCCATTCATCATATCTAAAAATCAAGTACAAAGACAGGAGACAATTTCATCAATCGGATCTTTGAAAGGAGCGAAGAAATATCCTCTCACACCACCCACCACACAGACACCTCTACTGTCTGACCCCAACATGTTGCTGTGATACAAAAAGCCTCAACAGCAAAGGAAGAAATCCCATGGTGTTATGTGGAAAAAGACAAACCTTTACGATGAAGAAAGAAACAATATTAACACCGACCACCACACAAATCATATTCAACAAAGTTCCAACAGTACCAAGGGTGCTACTTGGGTCATATGAGGAAAATGAAAAGTTTCACGACATCGCACACGACAGACACAATGCAGAGAACATCCCACTGTCTTTTATAGAGTGCTAGAGGACCACACAACAACATTGAGACAATGAAATGCTGATTGCACTAGTTAACCTCTGTGTCATGGTACCCTAACACTCTACTTAACACTGCATTAACCCTGACCCACTGGGGAGGGGGGAGAGGGTTGAGAGGTAGAGGTGAGTGTAGCAGCACTTTGGTTGGCCTTTCAGAGACCCAAAGGGTAGCTCACGTTAAAGTATCACATCGGAGGATCTACAAATTGTTTAACCAGAACCACTGGTTGAGCAAAATTGGTTCAAATTCAAGCCTGTCTGTAGATTTTGTTGAGAGACAGACAGCTGGGGGACAGACAGACAGGGGATTCAGACAAAATTGAGCGAGGGGAGCTGAGGAATGATCCACATCAACCCAATACTCAATTCTGTTTCTGCCACTAGATGGCCCAGTGTTCACCATAATCAGAGTACTGACCATGGGACTGGATCAGGTGAAGCAGAATTGTGAGGAAGGGATGTATCTGTTACTGCTGCAGGGATACCCATGTAGTGGTGATCCCTTGAGCTGAATTGAAGGTTAAAAGATGTCTTTTTGGTCTTTTTTTTTTGGGTGAATATAGACGTTAGGTGATTTCTCCCCAGGTCCTGTCTTACCTGACGTTCCAGCCACAGTAGTGCACCAGGTAGAGCACCTCTCCCCCCTCCACGTCTGCCTCTTTCACAGTGGCCTCGTACGTCTTCAGATTGCGGCCTCGCCCATACCTCACCTGCACCTTCATCCCCGGGGGGTAACACTCAAACTCCTCCCCTTCCTCCCCCTCCTGACTGCTGTCATCCCTGCAAGAAAAACAGTTCAGCACTTCCTGGCCCTAGGCTGCCCCATTGAACACCACAGAACCCCACCCAAACCCAGCCACCCAACTCACTGCCTGCTGCTAGGAAGCCTGTTTTCTAACTAATTTGCTCCACCCTTGCCTTCTCTGTCCCAACACTTGGCCCTTACTTAGAAAGAAACATAAACTTCCCATTCTTGCCTGCCTTAACTCTAGTCCAGTGTTACCTTCATCAAACTGCAGGATTAACAACTGAATCATTTACAGTAAGCCAGTCAAAGAACATTACATGGAGTGTTTCAGTAAATAAGACATCATTCTTTCATGGAAAAAAGCAATCATCTTGCATGGGAAGTAACAATGCTGTTAGGCTATCTAACCCTATATCCACACACACCACAAAGTACTTGGGATTGCCATTCACACACACTGTAAGAAACAAAGCAGCCACAAGGAGGAGCTAGTGGGAAACAGTCAGGAGATGTCGAAGCTGGAGGGTATTCGGGTGGTGCGGGAGTGCCAGTGAGTGGTTTAGGCGCAGGGGCCACAGGAACCACAGGGGCAGGTTAGCACGGCAAAGCACAACTTGGCAGGCAGCGCAGCAACTGAAAGCAAGACTACAGCATCGGGAGGAAGCACGACTACCAGATTTAATTTGGTCTGCTGCCACAGAGAACAGCTACAGCTCAGTACTCCACACAATCCCTCTCATACCTAACTGCTCCTAGCATGTGCTCTCTGCTGACAGCTCGTTGTCAACAAACCACAATGAAGAAGATGCACTTCTTTGTGCAGCAGTCCAAGTGTGACAACTGAAGAATCTGTTAGTGCCCTAAAACTGGGGACACACTAGACTCCAAATGCCAGATGATTTTAAAAACACAAAATGCACATAATCAGTTTCATAGAACTTTTCCACACCTCGGTGATGAATGTGGTTACGAAACACAAACAAGTGCAGATAGGATATCAAATACTGAGATATGACATATTCAGAGCTGCAACAATTAATCAATAAGCAGTCAAATGACAGAAAATCATTTGCAAATACTTTGATAACTGCTTTTTCATTTAAGTCATTTTTAAAAGAAAAACATTTGTTGGTTCTGTGCTCTCAAATGTGAAAATTTGCTGTTTTTTTCTTGGCCTTACATTATAGTAAACTGAATATTTTGGGCGTTCAGACTGTTGGTTGGACAAAACAAAACATTTTATGAGGTCGCAGTGAGCTTGTGATGGGCAGTTTTCACTATTTTCTGACATTTTATGAACCAAACAATCAATAAAAAACAAAAATGACTAGCAGAGTAATCAGTAATTAAAAGTAGTAGTTATTAAAAGAATTGTTAGTTGCAGCTCTAAATGAATTATGCAAAAGCATCACTTCTAATTTCCTCGAAACCTGCAGTACTTAATGTCACTCAATGTGTTATTATGCACAGAAAATTCAGTCTAAGTGGGCTGTACACTTACAATAGTGCAGTTGAGTAGGCCTCATCAGGAAAAACAATGGTAAATAGTACTTAGGTAGCTACTTAACAATCACTGTAGAACAGGAGTTTCGCTTTGTATAATTAATTGCTCTCATTAATATACATTAAAACAGAATTTTTCCATTTAAACTCAATGTAAACTAGCTGTCATTGGCTACACACAGTCTCTGCTGCCAGAATGAAAATGTGATCTACACACACACACACATACACACTCCAGGTCCCATCCAGATTACAGGCTGTAAACACTGAACAGGTTTTGATATCATCAGGAAAGTTCAGATCTGATCAGACTGCAGGCTGAATCTGTAAACCCTCACACTACCACATAATCTACTGCGAGGACAACTGATCCTGACAAAGCCAACGGATCAGAGAGCCTCCCATCTGAAAGAAAGTGCGCATATGATGGTAATCAGTGTGATCACACTGTAGAGTGCCCAAAGCCACAGGTAATAAAAACTACAGAGAGAGAGGGGGAGAGAGAGAGAGACACTGGTAGGACCAGAACAATCCCTTCAACCAGACACATAATAAACTGCAGCACACTCAGTATGTGCACTGTTAACCTTTTTGTTTTCTGTCCCCAGTAGCCCAAACAACCTTAACACAAGTGACAAACTGGAGGCTGAACAAACCTAGGTAGAGCAGTGATGGAGACGCTCTGAACAGGAAACAACCGCGGAAAAAGCATCTAACTGCGACCAAACCACACAACTACCCAGAACAAACATTTTTCAATACGGAAAGCGATTTTTTTCCTCTAAAGGGTTACTGCCGCTGAAGCACTATCTTGCATCTAGTGTGCTAATGCATCAGTGACAACACTCACACACATGGAACATTTAATAAAGCTGAACATTGAAAAGCCAAAAAATGAGAGAAAAGACAGATGGACAAAGAGAGAGAGAGAGAGAGAAAGGGCAGAGAGACAGAGATAAGAGATCAGGAAAGGGCAGAAATTGAGACGAGCACGGCCATGTTGTGCGCGCTGAGTGAGTGAGGCTGGCCACGGTCAAACAATCTCAGCCAGAGAGAGAGAGAGACAGAGAAAGAGTGAGAGGAAGAGAGACAGAGCGAGACAAAGAGAGAGAGACAGAGTGAGAGAGAGTTAGAGACAAAGAGCGAAAGAGTGAGAGTAAGTGTGAGAGAGAGAGAGAGAGCACAGCATGACATGCCAGGTGAAAGGTAGCAGTCAGGCTTTGCTGCTCTAAGATGTCTCTGCCAGCTGATGCCGACTAAGCCACGAGAAATAATAATAGCACAGAGGGCAGTGGGTAAGAGCTTAGTTAGAAGAGAGAGAGAGACAGGAGAGCTTCCCTCTCTCTGGTTAGCAGGTAGAGGTGGATTATGGGTATACTGGGAATTAGTGTCATTAAGGTCAGAAGGATCCTCATCAGCTAATGGTCTTTTAGGTTTTTTACTGCCACCAAGGAAAGTGAATGCCTCAGGTCCTTTAATCTGGAGAAACTTTTAAAGTTCTCATGCACTGACAGTCAAATTGGATATTAACACAGTTTCCACATGCAGGAGCCCTGCATGGAGTTCGTGTTTGTGCCGTGAGGATTTGGTTTTTTACCACCCTGGTGGAGGGACCATCCTTTCAGACCACCTACCCAGAGTTGTCCTTGCTCTCCTGCTCCTCGTCGCACTCCTGCTTCACGCACTCCCCTCCGAGACGAGCCGTCGACGAGCCCTCATCTGCGTCTCCCTTCAGGGGGCCGTCATCCTCGTCATCATCGTCGTTTCCGCTGTCCTTCCCCTCAGTTTGTGATGATTCAGACTCGATTTTGTTTCGGCTCAAATCGGGTTTCTCGTCCTATCAGAGAAGAACACTTTAATTATAATGAAAGCGGGAGGCCTGGAGAAATGATCCATTAAATAAATACCTAACATATGAAAAAAAGACAAAGATTTTCATCAAACAGTATTTAGGAGAATGCACCTTGCAGACTACAGACTGTGCACTACAAGGTTCTCCATCCACCAGGGCTGTCTGCTCTTCAGAGCTGGAGGATGTGGCAGCTGTTCCTCCCGCCTCCCCCTCAGACTTCACCTCCCCCTTAGGACCCTGCTTCAAAGGGAGATCCATCCTGAAGGTGATGGCGGTGGAGGTGCAGTATTCCTCAAATCCATACAAGTACCTGGATAATAAAACATTCCTCGTCAACATATCCAGAAAATCCCCAAGTCAAATTCTCAACAACGTACACGTTCCATCACACCTGGCGCGGCTAAAAGCTAATCTCGCAAACGTAGAAGCTTAATTAAATCTTGAGTGGCTGTAAAAGTAGTACAAAAGACATCCAGATGGACATAAAAAAAGGAGACTACAAACAACATGTTAGTCTTTGTGGAAAACAACATAAACAGAAGCCGCATCTGCCACACACAGTTGCTTAGTCAAAAGCTCTGCGGAGGCGGCGTCTGTACGTACTTGCGGTAAGCACATTTGACATTGTAACCAGCGGCTGAGTTGAGTACAGGGATTCCCAGATCCTGATAGACTTGCTTCCAAATGGAGCCGCTTTCAATCTGCTCAAACACAGACACAGAGGAAGACGCGCCCAGAGTCAGTCAACATCCAACGAGACGAGTGTGACCAAAGTCCAACGGCACTGAGAGGAGTCAGAGTGGCACTCACGTTGTCAAAGCCTCCCAGTTTGTGCACCAGCCTGTAGAGCTTGAACAGGTTCAGGTTCCTGTAGCCCAGAACAGGCCGTTTGTTGATGGGAGTTCCTGAAGAGGAGAAACACACGGCCGGTTGAGGCGGTAGACACAAAGACACAGCTGAGAGTCAGGCAGTGCTGCACGACCCTGCCTGTTTTATTCTTTAACTGTAAATGTTTTATAAAGCTGTGTGCAGTGTGGGAGGAAGTATTTTAGTGAAGCAACAGTAGCAGTACTGCAGAATAAATGTACTCCCATTACAAGTATTTAAAATTAAAAAGGTCACTTAAGTAAAAGTAGGCAAGTATTATAGGCATAATGTATCAAAGGTAAAAGTGTGCACAATGCAGAAAAATACTCCCTTTGAGTGATCCATCACTGGTTCACAGAATGTTTTACTGACCAAAGCAGGAGAAAAAGTTAAAGTAGCCACATGTACAGAGACATTTCTTATTATAAAAAAAAGATGAAGCTATGAAACGACACATGAACATTGAACCACGAGAATAGAAAAGCTAAGCCCTACAATTACTGTGCTAAAAAAATACAAAAGTTTGTTTTTCTAAGAAACTCTGTAAACATCAGTCTTATCTGGGCTCACCTCTGTCTTCCATGAACTTGTACAGCTGCTGCAGAAAGTTCTCCCGCTCCTCTGGGAAGGGCTCCACTTCCTCCTGCGGAAAGGAAACAAGACAGTCTGACGATCTTTGTTTTTTTTTAACTTTGAGATTGTGGGGATGAGGAACATGCGCACGACTCTGCCTCTACCTCCTCCTCCTCGCCGCTGGCGTCTTCTTCCTGCTCTTCCTCTTCATCCTCATCGTCATCCTCACTGCTAGAACTCTCTTCTTTCACCTCTGTCTTCCAGGTGCTGGGCACGACAAAGTGCTGCTGGAACTCCGAGGCTGCGTCCAGCGCTGTCAAACACACGCAGGGTGAGTAATATTGCATATTAACCGCTTCCAACAGGGGCTGCCTATCATTCGCTGCTGCTGCTCTAATCTGGCAAACTGAGCTCGCAAAACTCAAGATACATCTACATGATTTGCAGAGACAGAACCGTTTTCATGCAAAATAAAAAGCAGCAGACATGAGCAGATGTTTCAATCAGATTTTTCTTTACATCTTGTACATGAAAAAGCAATAGAAAACAAGGCCAAAATTCAAAATGTAAGACTTTCCTTCTTTGATTCAAACCTCATAACATCTGTCACTGTGTGAGGTGTTCTTGTATATGTGCGTCTGCATATGTGAGCCCAGTACCAGTATATATTGTCAGGTATAGTTATATATATATATAGTGGAGAGGAGCAGCTATGGAAGAAAGGAGTGTGAAAATCTGTCAGGAGCATTTGCAGGGACACAGAGCAGCACAAGCATTAAGCCACAATGTCACAGGTGGATTTAAGTAGTATCTAACCACCTTGGCAGATGCTTGTTTTACGCTTTTGTAATGTGAAAATATCACAGTTGTGAGTCAACCACCTGTGAATACCAAGACGGGTATAATGCAGAGCTATTTCCTAACTGTAATTACGAAAGAGTCAGAGCTCTGCTGCAGAAAAATGGGGGCACTATATAAAAAGCCTGGTGAGGACTTCAAATAAAAATAGACTCGACAGTGACAGGAGCTCTCCGCCGCTGCATTCCACAGAACAAAAACAAAACTCCTCTTTCTTCAGTCTGTCTCGCTGCAACCCACTCTGAGCGTTTTCTGCCAAGTGTGTCAGCGCAGCAGACCAGCCGCAGATGTCTGGGACTGGGTGCGTGCTATGCACCAGTTCTGTGAGCCTCACCTCTTCCAGCTTTACTTTACACTCACCTGGTTTGAGCCCTGCGTCAGCTTTCGGAGGACAATCGCTATTCATCTCGCGGACGTCCTTCCGCAGCACCGTGTAACTGCAAAACACAGCAACTCTTATTAATATGTGCACAGGAGTGGCGTAGTGTGGACAGGACGGAGTGTTGCTACAGCTCTACGATGTGACTGTAACCAAGTGAGTAGTAAACCAGCCAAAATCTAAGGAGATTTTTGTTTTCCGGAACAAATGTATGACTGTAAAAATGAAGGTAGCCACCCTAGAGTCTTCATTATTAAAACACTGGCGGGGGGAAAGACTGCACTCAGCTCAGCAACAACAGCAACCTCAAAATTTGAGCAGACATGACTACTTTCTTACAACATCAGCATACAGCAGCTGGACAGAGTGCTGGTGATTTGGCAGACAGATGGATCAGTGGAGCTTGTCAGCTGAAAGCAGTCAGAGGCTTGGCCAGTGTGCCAGAGAGACGATTTGCTCTGGTATCTGTAGGTAGCTGAGTTGATCCCATCACTAGATTTGTCATGGAGTGAAGAGGGGTGTGTGTGTGTGTGTGTGTGTGGGGGGGGGGGGCTGATATAAATCACTTTGGTGTAATGACACATACATAAACACACACACATATTCATATATATGCATGTGTGTATTAATATACATACATATATATGTGTACATACATACATACATACATACATACATGTATATTACAGTATATATATACATGCATACATATGTATATGTGTGTGTGTATATAGTATAGTGTATACACACACACACACACGTATATACACATACACATTTATACATTAAAGGTATTAATTAAATGTACAATTATATAAAACTCATATTTCAAACACAGGTACAAGTAAATGTTTGGGCATTTTGACTCAAACGATTAGTCATTAATCAACATTGCTGTCAAAATAGTTGACTAATTGTCGGCCGATTGACTAATTGTTCTGCTATAAATATGACGAGACATCCCTTTTTTTTTAAACAATTCCACAGCCCAGTTTTGTTTAGCTGATAGTAAGAGTCTTAGTTACAGTTTAGTACTCACAGTGGTTAATCTTTTTCAGAGCACGTCCAAAGCACAGACAAGATTACAAGGCAGCCCAACAAGAGAGAATAAAAACGGCCTCTGTTTCCATTGTTACTATAGTAACCAGTTTTACTAAATAAGAAAACCACTTCCTGAAAACTCCCATCTCCACTCTGGATGTGACCTTGCTTTCACTAAAAAAATTGTTTTCCAAAGCCATTGTTGTTGAAAGGCATGTTGAATGGCTATCGCTAACAATACCAAACTCTCCAGAGGAAAGTGAACACGCTGACCCCGGCGCTGTGGTCACCTGGTCACATGGCTTATGGATCTGACCTCTCTTCAAAGAACAAATCACACAGGGAGTAGCAAGTTAGAATAACTCAGTAATCATAGTCGAAAAGAGGCTGACAAAAATGACAAAAAGCACAGAGCGTGTGTCTGAAGCGTGTCGGCGCATGTGAAAAATTGTTGTGAGCTTGTAAACTAGAAAATGCATTAACTTCCCTAATTCTGGGTTAACTTGCAAAACCCGCAATAGATCAAACTGTAACATAACATACAGAGACATGCCTGGTGGATCAGACCGATGCATCACATCACACGAGTGACTGTAATGATATGCACTTTTCATCATTGTTATTCCATCCACATAAAAGCAACAAGGATTGGAGGGAAACAAACCTGAAAATCTCATTAACAATTATATAGATTTTCCGACTTCTTACATTATTATTTCTTGCATCTACCCTAGACACACTGTGCTGATTTCAATGAGTGAAATCAAATCGCTACAGAACACAGAGAAAAACTGCCAAAGTGCAATTTAATTTGGAACAAAAGGCATCATAGGGTGCCATGTTCAGACAGGAAATACTTCACAAGTATATGATTTCCAGCTCTTCCCTGATTTATCATCGTCTCATCACCTCTACCCTCCACCTGACTATTAGCCAAAACACAAGCGATAAGAGGGACATTTAACACTTCCTCTGCTGCAGATTAATGCTGATGAGTTACGCAGGGAGTCTATTAAGGAATGCAGACTCAAGGCTGTTCTGTCGTCAGTGGAATTCAAACGGACAGAAAAGTAGACTTTGGAAGAGCGAGCAAACACCAGATTAATTTATGTCAAGTGTGGGCCGTGTTTCTACCCACTTACAGAGAGACTGAATCCGCCAGCTGAGTGCAGACTCCTGACAGGGCTTATTTCTCTTTGCCACAGACAAAACAATCTGGCTGTGTGGTTCCACGCTGAGGACAAGCTGCTGCAGGGAAGCTACACTGCCTTACCTCAACAGTAACTTACAGCCTTAGGACAAATAAAATCACACACACTCACACACACACACCAGCACTGCCACGGAAGGCACACAGTGTCTTAACTCTTGTTGGGGGATAACAAAATCTGAGGTTTTACTCTTCTAAACTACAAATGATATCCTTGACACTATAATTCATTTTTTGAAACATGCACAATCAATTAGTCAAGAGGTAGAAATGTCATCGGACAGAGCTCCATCAAATAAGGTGATAATACAGAGATCTGTCATGAGTGGGAAGTTCAAACCACATTACAATAGATAAACACAAAAGGCTAAAATTATATATTATCTGAAATATGTGCAAATTGTTGTTCATATATAAAGCAGTGCATGTGCTCCTCTTTGGTTCACTGCACAAACTGTGTATCCCATAAAAGCACTTCTGTAAAGATTCCTTACGGGGATGTTCTACATTAGCACTAAATGATGAGTTGATTCATTGACTGACACAAAATAAATCAAGTACAACTTTGAGAATTTGTCAAGTGGAAATGGCAATTATTTGTTGATCACAGCTTCTCAAAAGGTTGCTTCATTTTCACTTATTGTGAATTGAATGACCCTCAGTTTTCTGCCTCCAGGTTAAAAACATCACTTATGTATCAACTGAAAATGAAAATGATCTACTGATAATCATTAGTGCAGCCCTCCTTCACACACAGTGTCAATATGGTTTTCAACACATTAGTGATGACTCACAATTTTCCATCCTTGAAAGAGCGAACAAAGATGTTGTCCTTCTTCATAGTCACGTCTTCATGGCAGTCCGGGGAGATGACCTTGTTGCACAGAAACAAGAGACAGCCAAGAGGTCAGCCGAGGTGGTACTCTGTCTGTGTGTGTGTGTGTGTGTGTGTGTGTGTGTGTGTGTGTGTATGTGTGTGTGTGAGAGAGAGAGAGAGACAGTAAAGTCAAGGAGGGGAGGGGGGTGTCAGAGTAGGAGTCAATGACTAAAGTAGTTTCAGCAAAAGGCCACGCTGATGGATTACAAAATACGCTGTCTACGAAACAAAGACAAACAAGCGAGTGTGGATGAAGAGCGAGGTGTGAGGGGCACGCGCCCACACGCAGCATGTGCTGCTGCTGTTTACTGGAGTTGAGGAACGCAACGGTGGGAGTTGTTCCAGTGCCAGGGTCTAACCCAGAAGAGGCAGCACTGCTGTTATGGATATTTGCTTTGCACCAGGACTGTTCCTGCGCTCTCTCTCTCTCTCTCTCTCTCTCTTACACACACACACACACACACACACACACACACACACACACACACACACACACACACACACACACACACACACACACACACACACACACACACACACACACACACACACACACACACACACAGAGGGTGGATGCTTTTACTTGAACAGTGTGAGTCATGTTTTCCTCTGCGATACCATTTCATATGCTGCACTGCAAATGTGCAATGAAAGCACCCAGCTCGCACACGAAGACCTGTTTCTTTTGACTTTTGTTTTACCAGGTTACTTCAGAGCACACTGTTTGTCACAGCCATTATCATCTGTTGCATGAGACATCTACCAGTGCGCTACTCCGCCCCTCTGCCATACAGTCAAAGTGTAAACAATGACAGGCCACTATGTCATGTACTTCTCTGGGCTGCCACAAGGAGGCAGCATGGAGCTCAGTCGACAGCAAGCCAAGAACAACAAACCCTGGAGGTGGGGCTCTGCTGACTACACAGTTAAAGGGACAGCTTTCCCCACCCTCTACCATTCTCCTTGTTCTACTTGTAACACTTACATAAACAAACAACGCCTGTCACTATTGCATGGTGCGCTAACGGTGGTTGAGAGTTAAGGGTGGGTGGAAAGAAATGCGCTGGAAAAGACTGAAAACATCAAACCAGTGTTTGTGATGCACTGCTGCACACATGGAGAGAGAGTCATATCTTTTTCTAAAAAATAAGAGTGTAAGCTGTGCTACTCTCTGAAATGCTTAAAGAAGCTAGGCAGCTACTTAAAAAAGTTAGTCTTATTTACAGAAATCAGCTAACTGCAACAACATTTTTCCAACATTCCATGATGGGTGTATTCTAACGCAATAAGATAATCCTGCTGAGGTTACACAAGCAGGCATTTAGATGAAATGGCACAATGCTGTGAGTGTACTGGAGGAGCAGCAGCAGTGGTCCCTGTTTGTTCACTGTGATGCTGCAGAGAGCAGAGAAGGAAGGGAGACTATGAGCTCACCAGAGCAGGATACCATGTGGTCTTCTTTTTGTCCCCGGTGGCGACCCCCTCCACACAGACCACTTTGCCGAACAGATCCTCATTCTGCCGCTGATCGCTCTCCTCCTCTTCACTGGAGGATGAAGACAACTCTTCTTCTTGACTGTGGGGGGAAAAGGCGGTTTACTCCGGGGACTGCACTTCAGAGAGATGCAGTGGGAATGAACGCAGTGAAATGTTCATAAACATATTCTTTTACATTCATCGCATCTGGTCATTTCAGTTCAGTTTCTAAACAACTTAGTACAGTTTGTTTTGTTTACTTTTGCATGGACAGCACACAATTAAAGCAGCTAATAGCAGCTAGCAGCTAATTTCTGTACATAGTAAACAACGACAATGTAAAAGTTGCCTAAAAATGACAGCTGTCGAGTCTGGATAATCGATTAAGTAAATTTTCAAACAAAAATGCCAACCTTCCCTTGCGCCAGCTTCTCAACTGTAAGGATTTGCTCCTTTTCCTTTTCTGATTTAAAAGTGAATATTTGTAGGTTTTGGTCCGTTCATCAGGCAAAAAAGAGAGTTCAGGAAACAAATTTTTCTGACACTCTACAGACTAAATGATTAATCAGTTAATAGAGAGAAAAATTAATATGTGAAAATTGGTTGTAGCCCCACTAAAATGATACACGACTCTTCTATATCAGAATAATGCTTGAAACTGGGTGGCTCTATCCAAAGTTTCTGGATGCACACAAAGCCGTGCCTGCTTCTGTATATTGTAAACGCCCACATGTCACCAAAATCTGTTTCCCCACAACGGGGACTGGCTGCAGTCCCCAAACACAATCTGAAAGTGTTGACATTTGATTGAGGAAAGTGCTGTCAACTTATCTCCATTTCTACACAGAAGTGTAGCACAGCTGCATCAAAAAAGAGAAACATTCTGGTTGCTCATAGTGCCTCAAAAGATATTGGCATTTTATGTTAAATCCACGCTATATATAAACCGGTTAGGAAAATAAAATAGTGTGCGCTGGTTTCTGCAAGCCCATCATCTCTTCATTTAACTGGTGTTCAGCGAGAAAACATAAAAAGGTCTCAAACTAACAATCCATAGCACAACAAAAACCCTCCGCAAACTGTCTAGTCTTATCAGTATGTAGCACAGCGAAACACGAGGCCTGCTCTACTGATGAGCTCACTCATTAGGATCAGTGTATTGATGAGCCAGCTCGGTCTCTGCTGTCTGACAGTCATCCTGATGCTCAGGATGACGCCCTCACTGCGACCAGCAGACAGGCAGCCATGTCTCTGAGTGATCATGCAAGCAGCACCAGCAGGCAAACAGATCCTCCGTCCTCCTTTTATGCCTCACTAGGTCTGCTCTGAGCACCCCACACAGACACACACACAGACACACACACACACACAGACACACACACGCACAGAGTCTGGCACGACTCAAGAGCAGTAAATCAGCCAGGCTGCTACTACTACTACAACAACAACAACAACTAAGCTGTGAATCAAAGCCACTCAATGAAGGAGAGACTGTAATTCATGTAGGAAAGAGTTTGCTCCTCATATAATGACTGTTGAAGCAGGGAATGTTTGACCCTTACCCTTAAGATAGCAATTTCTAGAAATAGTTCCACATTTTGGCTAGTACACTTATTTGTTTTCTTTCCGCACGTCAGATGAGAAAGCCAATACCACTCTCATATCTGTCCGCTAAATATGAAGCTCGAGCCAGCAGCCGGTTAGCTTAGCTTATGAAGACTGGAAACCAGAGAAAACATAGAGCCTGGCGAAGTCACGCAATCCTCCTACAAGCACCTCTAAAGCTCACTAATTGACATGATGTCATTTGTTTAATCCGTATAAAAAACAGCACCAGACTATTTCCTGGCAAGGAGAAGTTACTTCCTCAAGTAACTTTCTGCTGGTTCCCTGGAAACCGGAACTTCACCATACAATTGTGGTCACTGTTGTATTGGGGGGTTTTTTGTTGTTTTTTATGCTTTTGGACAGATCCAAGCTTGCCATTTTCCCTGTCAGTCTTTATGATAAGCAAAGATAATTACCTGCTGGCTCTAGCTTCATATTTAGTTTACAGACAGGAGAGAGAGGTATCAATCTTCTCTTCTAAATCCTAGCAAGAAAGCGAGTAAGCTCATATTCCAAAATGTCAAAGAAATTACACCCTCTCTTAAAACAACTTTTTTTTCAGGAATCTCAATCTCTACTGTATTATCAATCCTTGTAATTCAAGAGTGAAGACACTATAGGTGCACAGGAAGGTCCAAGGTGCTAATGTGAAGCTGGGACTGCTAAGTCAATATTGCTTCAATGTTTAGAGTAATATTGACTTTTCTCTCAGTGCCATTAGCGAGGGGTGTCAGAAAATGAGATTATGTAGCAGAGTGTCCTCTTTATAACAGAGGGGAGCCACAATTATACCTTGCACCGAAAAAGCCCTCAGCAGTTCCTATTCCCTGATGAAAACTCTACAGTCTCCCAGGAGGAGGCACATCAGAGCATAAAACACCCACTGGAACATTTGAGTCAAAGGAGGAGGGAGAAAAGAAAAGGCGTGATATTCAGCGGGACCACACCATGCTCACACTGCCTCTCCAGCATGCATGCATGCATGCACAGGAGCCTGGCGTGATTAAGGAGCTGGAGAAGGCGAGCGGGCTCTCCTCTTCCAGGCCTCAGGGGCTGTTTATGAGGGAACTGAGATGAGAGTAAATCTTTCATTTTGTCAGCATACTTAGAATGGGGGGGGGGGGGGCTGTTGGTGATAACTGTGGATTGGTACAGAAATCCCTCCGCACCAGCATCACTGACCTCTGATATATTAAGCCTGATATGAGCCCCGCAGGATGCAGAGGAACAGAGGACAATACTCACATTGGGTTTGATCGTCGGCCACGGTTGCCCTTCTTGCCGATGACGGGTGTGCCGAAGTGCTCGGGGTTGGTGAGAGGGAGTCTGTCGAGTGTCTGCAGAGGAGACAAACAACAGATAAGAGCCACAGTGCCACCTTTTCAGACAATAAATTGCAAGGCAAAAGATTTATCTTTTAAACCTGGAAGAAATTCTCCTCGTGGGATTTCATCTGTCACAAATGGAGGGGATTTACCCTGCGCTACATAGTTACACAATACACAGTTTATTTGGCAACATTGCTGTTGGCCACTTGAGGTTTCCTGGAAATATTTCACCGCTGAACTTCTTAATACCATTATGGGACCTTTCATAAGCAGTCTTTCAATTTCAGCACTGTGAGTAGATGTGAGATTGTTGGTGACTACATAAAAAAAAACAACAACAAAAAACTCTGAGAAATGAACTTTGCTGAGAAAGCGGAGGGATGAGGGTAGCATAAAACTGCAGGACAGCACAATACTCGCCTCGCTCTCTGCAAAGTGACGCGCTCCTTTCAGGCAGAGAGAGGAACGCCTCAGGGTCTTCTCATCGCCGTCGTCAAACACTGCGGAGAAGCAAACTATTAGGCTGCTGTTTGTAGGCCGGGAGTCCACCGGCACGCACAAACACACACACTTAAGCACAAATAAAATCCCATCTCACTTACAAAATGTCTGTTTGATCTATGTTAAAAACAAATTATGTTCAGCTTTTAAGGCTCGCACAGGTCCTCCAGCAGGCGGATACAGAGCCGCTTTCAGCTCACAGCTTCATCAGAACTTCAAGGCCCTCTGCTATACAGAGGGTGGAGTAAATGGTACAATAAAAGACATGTTGCTTATTTATGTGTATATGTATATGTAACTGAAATCAAAATACGTCTGACGTCAAATCTCTGTTGATTAAGTTTTACAATAAACATCCATATCAAATTACAACAAATATAAAATTAACACATAACAAATAATTAATAAGAACTCAAGGAAACGTCTTTTCAGTCACATCGCTCCCAGCTGTGTAAATCCTTAAATTCCATTATTCGTATTTCAAATGTATTTGATTCATGTTTTTGTTTTCTCATTGATGAATGAAAAGAATGAAAATGTGCCAAGACGAGTGTTTCGAGATAGAGTAAACCCCACGGGCGCTCTTAAGCGACGAGCAGCTGCTGAGAGACTACAGATCTGAGCAGCAGTCTATACTCTGTATACTTTGGATTATCCGACACCGTAGCTGTGTACTCTTGACAGACTCGCAGTCACAAATTAAAAGCAGAAATATTTGCCTCTCAGACATAACAATTTGCTGCTTTTCTCTGTTTCATTTTGGACTGTTTGTCAGACAAAACACATCATTTGAGGACATCACCTTGGGCTTTGGAAAATTGCGTTGGGCATTTTTCACACTGACACTTTATAGGCCAGATGATTAATTCATTATTTGAAAAAAAAAAAAAAAAAGGCATATGAATAAATAATAAATGTTATCTTTACTTGCAGCCCTCCCATTTAAGGATAATACAAATGCTAAAAACCTTTGTACACAAACATGCTTTTTACAAGCTAGCTGAAGGGAGAGTACGTCTCTCAGACAGCTTGTTATTGACTTACCAACAGTATATATGCTAGCATCGGTCAGTTTATTGATTGTGGCCTCCTGGTAGACTCCATCCTGATTCTTCACCTCTACAACAGCACCCACCTGTGGAACGGATACACTGCGGTTACTGTATTTGGCATCCTAAAACGCTCTTAATGATATATCTAATGATGTGTTTTCAAGTAATGAGGCACCATATTGCTGCTACAAGAATCATAATTGAATTGAAATTACATTGCTGAGCAACAGCTTCACAGGTCAGTTTCCCTGTGTTTTTTTTCTACATTCACTAAGGTCTTACAGCCTGAGCCGAAGAAGACAAAAGTAATCATGGATAATTAATGACATTATGTGTGTTATGACAGTGTTCAAAGCTGACTGCGGGACAACATCAGTCTCCTCCAGCTTTCCTGCCTTACCTTTAGTGGTCCTTTGATGTTTTCATCATGAACCTCAGCCGTGGACAGATCTGGTTTAAAGGTCACCTGGGGGAGGGGGGAGGCAACAGGGGGGGAGAATCAGTAACGAGGATAAACAAACAGTTCCCCAAAGGCCTGACCGAGCCGCATCAATGTTCCACTTCACAGAGGCAGCTCGTCCGTACTGACGCTGCTGGACTTTATAACGGCGATACACAGATTACAATGATGGACTCTCTCATGTAAGACTTGGCAGTAAGACAGGTTTGTTGCTTTAAATCACTTTGATTTGTGATAACGTGCTAGGAAAGACTTCTCTGTGTCATTAGGCAAGCAGCACGTGGGCAAACATTTAATACTATGGCTCATTTCTGGCATCGCTGAGTGACTGACCCCAAATTGGCAACTGCGCCGCATCTGCCGGCGCCAACTGTGGTGGATTTCTGTTGTGAATGTTAGGGCTATGCTAGCTGACCACCCTCCCCCTCCCTGCATCTGCAGCCTCGCCTGAGCGAGCCACGGAAGATCATAATCTGATCACGCTGTGGTAGTCTTGCATCTGCATGGTGACCTGGCAACACTGAGTGGCAGAAAAGACCACAACGCAGGCACACACACACTTTACTGTCACATATTTTGCACAGAGCATGTGTGAAAAGCGCAGAGGAAGCACAGAATCTGCTTGGCATTACAAATGGCCCTCCCTGCTTTATATATCAAAATGCTCATGTGTTTCCTTCTCTGTTTCCTAGGGGAAATTAAAAGTATTTTGAGAGCATGTGCTGGTAAATTAGTAACATAATCATAATGGAAAACTGCTTTCACTTTTATTGACTGTGAATTAGTTTAGAATCAACCCCCATACAGGGCAGAAAAAGATGGTCAGACAATACTCCCTCCAGTCAGTTTCGCATATAACAACAGCAGGAACAGCAATCAAAGCCTCGCTGTGAAGGCAGGATCAACACAGTGAATGAAAGAAATACACTCTGTAAGATGCTGTTGAATTGTCAGGTCATAAAATAAGAGGGAAGAGAAGGGCGTAAAAAGCTTCCTGAGGCAGCATTTCATCTGTTATGGAGATAATAACATTCCTGCCCGGTGGAATAAAGGAATCCCTCTGCTCACGGGGCTCTCCACAGCCAGAGGGAGGGTGATACTCACTGTCCAAAGCCACAGCTAGAGAGCATCAAAAACACCTGACCATCCTGACAACCTCCCAGCTGTGAGCTGGGTTCCTACGTGGCTCAACGCGGGTCTGTAGCTGGACACGCAAACTGCACAGCCACTTAGAATTAACAACACATAATGGAATAAGATAGGAGAGGGTACTGCTGATAGAAATAGATCAGTCCAGAAAATGAATGTGATGTGAATAGGTGGCGCTCGCAGCCCATTATATAACAAGATAACAAGATTCTTTCTTCCAATGAGGCTAAAAATGTTGCTGAGCTGCAGGATGTTTCACTGTACTGAATTCAAAATAGTTAGTTAACATCTTTATGTGTCTGTCTCTTCACATTAATAAAGACTCCTGCTGTTCTGATTTTACATGTTGCTAAAAATTGTACAGTAATGAACTTAAGAGTATGCACTTATGCATAGCTGCATCTCTTCACCTCCATAAGCAAATGTAACAAAGTATAATTAAACTAAAGGGCAAGATTCACTACATTTACTTCACTGTAACCAGGAGTAAGGCCATCACTTTTCTTATCAAATATGGAAAAAAAGTAAAGGTTCTATCTGTTCATTGGTAAAATCGCTCTGATCTACTGCATGTCCTTTTGCCCTCTCAGGAAACTCTGCAAATGCTCTCTTTACAAACACAAAACGGCGGAAACTAGCGTGCTGTGTTAAATTGATAATAATGACACTACACCATCTGAAAAGTAACATGTGGAAGTACTTTGGATTCAATGCCAAAGAAACTGTCGAGCTGTTTGCTGCCTTTTGGAAAACGCAACATAATATTAGCACAACAACAAATCTGACGTCTTCTAGTGAGGCAGCAGAGTCATTGCAAGTTAACATTAACATTTTAAAACTAATGTTAGTTAACAGTTGGGCTATGTGGGTTCAGTCAAATCTAATGAATTAAAACAAATTCTAAGTTAGCTGTTATTTGTTTGACTTCTTTTGAAGAGGCAAACAATGCAAACTGCATTGATTGGAGAATGTTAGGCCATATAAGCTTATACATTTCCTCTTCGCTCATATATAAACCTTAAATAATTCTTTTCCATTTAAGAAATTATTTTATTTGCACTCTGCATTAAAATCTATAAGAGAAACTACTAGAAAATGTACCATAACGTGGACTCTGTCACAAGTTCCCACCCCACAACAAACATGTATAGCAGCACTCATTTTCTGACACAGTACCTGTTACTGTGTCTGAAGGTTAGTCCTGACTGATCATATGTGTGCTGAACATGTCACAGTGAGCGATGCCGACATGGTCCTAATTAACTTTCTGCAGGTCTTCTACTACAGATCATCATCATAAATAAGAATGTCGCGCAGATCTTTCCCTGGGTTTTAAAAATCACTCACGAGACATCAGCGCCATATGCTGCAGCCATCGACTTTGTAAAACAAGCAGACAGAGATTAATGAACCAAAGAGCTAAAGAGGAATTCATTACAGTGGAATATTCAGACTCGCAACAACCACTGAATAATTGCCATGTTTCAACGTTTGTGTTTGTGTAGTTCACATTCACATTATAGCTCACCGAAAACAAACCCCACACTCAGCCAATTTGCGTGGTAATTAATTTATGAGCTGAGACTGTCCTATTAGCTTCATTTTAGTCCACAATATTTAAACTGAAAACATCACATGATCTACTTTGTCATGTTGTTTGTCCCTGTCCATAAGACAAAAAGGCATGTCATCTGATGATCTCAGCTCCTGTGTCAGAATAGCGGAACATCACTGCTCTTTTGTCTCTACGGGGGAACTACAGTGCATTGACACAGTGAAAAAGCCGGCATCCAATCTTTGTTCCTCCCACACACTCTAGCAGAACGAGAGACAAGCGATCTGTCTCTATTGTATTATCCAGATGCTCCAGCCCCAGTGGGAAATGAGATACTGTAGTACGAGCATCATGCAATGCCTTCATCAGCAAGGCATAAAACCAACGGGGAAATAGCAGCCGCACCGTCCCCGCCACAAAACGTGGCAGCCGTGGGCGAGACGGACGCCTGAGGACGTGATGGGTACCTGGTGGGCTAGGCCAGACCCCGCATCAGACACAGATGGAGCCCTGATCAGTGTTTCGACTGTGTGAGCAGCACTAACAACCTAAACCAGGTGGTAGAGCTCTAGCATGAAAGACACAGCAGAACTTTTTGGGAACATCAAAAATAAGAAAATCATTTAAATGTCTCAGAATCAAACCAATATGACGACCTTCTAACAAAGACAGACAATACATTTTTCATTTTGGATCATGAGCACTTTGAAATGTGACTTACCTTGGCCTTGACTAGCCTCTTGGCAGTCTTGATCTTGGCCTCACAGAAAGCCCCTCTGTACTTGGCACTCACATCCGTCCCTACTGTCAAGTAGGGGGGCTCCTCCAGAGTCTGAGGAAATAAAAAGACAAAACAAAACAAAAAAGAAACCAGTGAATTCAAAGCCCTTTTTATATATAGTTTACTGACACAGGTGTATTCTCATAGCTAAGCCAGGGGGACACGCATACACACATAGTCAAGGCCAGCTACGCGAAAGCCCACCCGGCTCAGTGATTCATCCATGGAAAACACATACCATCTGCTCTGGGTATTGGAAAACAAGCCTCTGAGGGAGCAAACAAAAAGGCCACTTCACTACTGCTTTGATGACTACAAAGAAGAAGCTATCCGAAACACATAGCACCATCTTGTGTCATCATTGGATGTTTATCAAACCTTTTTTCCCCCCCTCAAGAACAGATTTGCGGACGGGAGAATACACAGAGAAAACAGACTTTCTGTGTGTGGATGAGGGCAGATGATGTTTGTGGTTCGTGGAGTGTAGAGATGGATCTACTGAGGGTGTTTCACTAAGGCCTGAGGAAAGGCCTAACCTAACAGTGGTATATTTAGACATCTTTCTAGAATAAGACCCAAAGTGGGCCACACTTCCTGCTGACAGGACACATCATGACCAACTTCAACATGTCAGTATGCACAATACAGCATGTTTTAACTCAAGCCTTTCTTAAAGCACAAAAGTAGAAACATTTAGGCAGTGCGCTGAACATGAAAACACATCATCTTATTTTCTGAATGAATGAAGTGTACTTCAAAATTCACCACCAGAAAATGTCTCTGTTCTATGAGCAAAGAAAAAAAAATACATTTCTCTGAACAGCTTGAGCAGATTACATTTCAACAAATTATTTACATGTAAGACTCAATAAGATGCCAACTCTCCATTTTTTCCGCTTTCATTCTCATTTTCTTACAACCTCACTTTAAGAGATACAAATCAAGTGCCACGTCTGAGTTCATACCAGCTGTTCATTATTCCCACAATGAGGGCAAAGAGTGTACAGGTTGCTATTCCAACTATCAACCAAGCCAGCGGTGTAGGAACTAATCACTGAAACCAGCTGCTGTAAGCCTCCGTGGCACATACTTGTGCCATGACTGAACCACTGCATCTGTGAATTTGAGACCTTTGACATGTTCTAACTGTTTGCAGATTACATTTTTGTTTTTTGCCCAAACCGATGTGCTCCTATCAAGGCGTTTTGTGACTGACTTTATCAACTCTATAAACTCTGATCCTCCAACACTCGAACTTTAAACCGTAGCAGCAGGTGCATCATTAAGTGCTAGCATTGATTGAATGTTGCTTTTGAACTTGTGTATTCTGTTTAATCCAGTAACAAGAAGCTGTTGAAATGCTGCTCATACCTTCCTGCTACAACCATTTCTCACTGATACTCTTCTCTCTGTGGAACCACACAAACTGCAACATTAAGGACATCAGCTGTGCTGGGTTTACTTATGTAGGTCTACATCAGAAGTAGCTGTACAGCTGCAAAATGTAGGAAAATAAAATATAAACAGTCCATCAGGATGTGAATTTTGCAAATATTGAACATTAATTAATATTTATCAGTATCTGGGTCACATAAACATGATCAGAACATCCCTAATCAGAGTTGTCACTGGATTACTAATAATACTCCGTGAAATTCACTGCACATGCATGAAATCAGACAGGTAAAACAGCAATATGATTAAAAATCCATTGCTAAATTATCCAAATGAACATAAAGGTTTCATATCCCTCATTCATTAATTTGTGACCTGAGGCTAAATTCTACATCATCTTATCTGGCTGAGAACTAAAACAAGTAGCAACATTGACAGAGGTGAAGATTATCTGGATCAGCAGATCTGACTAGGGAACACTCTCTTTCCATTAATCAGACAGGCGTTACTTTAACTCTCAGCCAAGTTATTGACCAAAGTTTGGCAGTTGTGCAAATGGGGTGCTCCGATTGATATCAAAAGGGTAGAAGTCGATACGGTACTCTATACCAAAAATAAGAATGGTGCCTTGCCTACTGCAATAAACCAGTCCTGCTTTATGAAAAATAATTGTGTCGACTAAAGAGTAGTGTTTCACATCGTTTTTTATCTTGTGTTGTGAAGAGATTTTACAGAGGAAACTCTTGCTGATGGGGTTCTCTGTGCAGTTTGCAATTTTGAGTTGTAACTTTTATTAAAGAATCACTGCAAAAGAAAAACATGGAATAAATCAAACACTCATCTACTGAAGAACTAACGCAATCTGGCTGCTAACAGAAAAAAGCACAGAAACATGCTTGTTAACAGATGGACAAATTTCATCATCTGCGCTAAGAAGGCCACGAGCCTGTCTCAGTCAAGCCAGGACAAGATGCCTCTTCTCCAGTGTCTCTGCGATTCTGACAGATGGGATTCAGGGGCAGAGTCCAGTGCACTTCAGCCTCCCCACCTCTCAGATAAACACCTCATTAGTCTTTAGTGCAGTCTGGCCTCAGCACCAGCTGCCCTTGCCAACACCAGGTTTACATGACGCAGAAGCCTTTTCCACTGGCTAACCAACGCTCTTGTCAGTCATGGATGCAACACAAAGATGGACTGCTACTGTGTACTGTTCAAGCTCTTCTGTTACACTAACACTTGCCTCCTTTTGCTTCCCCTGCCCCAAGCCTGTTCCTTTCTTCTTCTTAGAGGAAGAGTCATAATACTGAGTCAGAGGGGGCAGTTTGACAGCTGTGAATGCAAAGCCTCCCGAACTTAACAAGGCAGGGATGATAATGCACTACTGGGGCCAAATTTACATTTGTCATGCTCACATGCCAACACAAACAGAGGACAGTTTGTTGTTTCCACTGATAATGCCCCACCTCCCCGCATTCAGCTGAAACTATGAAAGAAAATTCCATTCCTTGGATTAGATTGCCATTTAGCCTTCAGCTGTCTAGAGAAAAACACTGACTGCTTTTTTTATTTTCATAGCCCCTGCCGGAGCTGAACGTCAGACAACGTTTCCCCCGCTCAGAAGATCAACCAATCAAGATGACTAAGCTCGGAGAGGCGGAATTCCTGTGCCTTTGGAGGTGTAACATCCTCTCACCGACTTAAAATAAGCTAAAAAGCCTCACATCTCACAAGAGCCGCTCTCATCTAAGAGTCTGTCATAAAAAGAGCAGAGCAGCATCTATCATGAGCCTTAAGTGCCAATTCGGCTCCTGCATGAAAAAGTCAACGTAATGGTAATAGCAGTGGTACAATCAAGACCAACTCTCTGGCTATTCACCTAGTGTCACTGATGTGGAAAATACTCTCCAGGAACACGAGCTTGATTAAACACATACAAATGTGACTTGGCATGGGGTGACAAAATGCACCTGCGGCTGGCATGGAAAGAAACAAACCTAAAGAGTTTGAAAAACTGTCACTGACTTTGCTTGAATACATCATATCTGAGAGAAAGAAATAGCACGTACAGGTAGTAATTATAAGGATGATCCACATATACACACAATAGATAGCAACTTAGCATTTGTTTGTACCATAAAAGCTTTTGTCCACTCCACAAAGGAACCACCTAAAACAAATCCCAGAGGTGTAGAGCCCCAGTGTTGTCAGCTATAAAGTATCTCTGCCCTGGCTGTTGAATCACACAGACAATTTAAACAGAGTACTGATTACTAGTGATCCACAGCCTACTCAGTGTGTGCGTAAGCGTTTCTAGTCAGAAGACAAAACAGGCAATGCTGCTGCATGAGCTTTGAAATCATTCCAGTTTTACCAAACCAAAACATATTGGAGTGAGCGACAGCGACAGCAGAATGAGATCCGTTTCTGCTCAATAAAGACTTTCAGGTCATGAAAAATTTAACAGGCAACTCCACAGAGCACCAGCTGAAAATAAGCTGCTGCTTATAGAGCATTTCTTGGACAGCCTGAGTGACTATAGCATTTTCTTTCTACAACTCAGTGAAAAGACGCTTCCTGAAAGCTATCAAAAAGGTAAAAGCTGCAAAAAATAAATAACTAAATACTGATGGCACAGTTGTGGGGTGGCATGTAAACTGTGGACTGCAATTCACAATGGTGAATGGTCTCGTTTTATATCGGTCATCAGGGAGTGGCTCAAGGAACCCCTGGTTACTCAAAAGACCACAGGAAGTTTCTTGGAGACTGTCCCATGGACGCCTGCAGATATCCACTGCTGATGTGTTAAGACACGCATGCATCAGTCTCTGCAAATATGACACATTCAAGAGTATGTTTCAGACTCACATGTGTTGCACATGCACAAGTCAGTTCACCTTTGCTAAACTTTTACCTACAAATTTGCATTGCCAGCCAATAGTAGCAATGGTTTCATAATGAGTCTTTTGTTTGTAGATGTGTTTATGGCAAAGTCAATTATTCTGCTCCACTGTGTCCACTGTCATAGACTGTAGTCATAGACTATTTACAGCCTGTTATTGCTCAGATTATTATTTCCTGATTATCTACATCAGACACATTAAAGCCCCTTTTTGGTGTGGAGCGCAGGACTATTGCTGGACTGAATCCAAGTCTGATATACTCATATTTTTGATACAAGCCTTAAGGAAATGTCACAGTGATATCGACTACTCCACTGTCATTATTACAGACAAAGAATCAGTGGTGGAATGCAAGTTATGTAACTTAGTACACTTGCTAAAGCACTGTACTTAAGTGTAATTTACTAAAGTATTTCCATGTTATGCAACTTTATATTTTACTTCATTTCACAGGGACATATTGTGCTTTTTACTCCACACATTTATTTGACAGCTATAGCTACTAGTTGCTAAATGCTCTCCACACTCACAACTGTGTTTTCCATTACTCTGGCTCATTAGATCTCAAGTCAGGTGTAAGTTAAGTGGAGCTGGGCTGGGAATTACCTGATTTCACCTGACTCTGTCCACTAATAACTATAATAATGGGGTTGGTTATCCCACCCTAACAGTACAAAAGCATAACGAAGGGATATGGAGATGGTAATCAAGCGCACTGACATACGAATGCTTATTTGTACCGACACTCATCTGAGAAGGGGTTTAATTAAGCATTGAAGGTGAAATGGACAATGGCTGTGCAGGCACTTTAAGAGTTTACATACAAAATAAATAAATTAGAACTTGCTCTGCCTTGAACAGCTGCAATATTTTCTCAAATCAATAATATATAAAAAATATAACATGCACAACAAGGACTTTATTTATATTTTGAGCACATTTTTCTGATAATACTTGCGTTCTTTTAGTGAAGTAATATTATTAGTACAGGACTTTTACTTATGGCAACATTTTTATTTTTACTTTTACCACTGCCAGTAAACTAATAATTAAGTCACAGTTTATGCAGAGCTGACAAAGAAGCAGATGAGATTGACAGACAGCACATAATTGAAATTATAGGCAAACCATGTAACTATCTACACTGTGTTTTTCTGATTTCCCATCATCACCCGTCCACCTAGCCGAGTAACTGAGCATGTGAGTGCCTCAGCTAATTGTTTCTTCTGAATCTCCTGTTAAGGCATCGAAATCCAATTATATAACCATGTGTGATTTCCACTTCAGATCAGAGTTTCAGTTTCTGTCTTATTTTCACACCAATGATTCACCATCCTCTCGCTGCTTTCTTAGCTTTAAGGAAAACCTTTGCCCTGGATTTAATCCAGAATGTGCTACTCTTAAAAGTAAAAATGACATAATTTATGGTTAGGATGAATGTGTTACTATATATGTTGGTATGTTTGAAGCCATGCAACAATGCAAGATGATGCTAGGAACATAAACTGTTTAATAATCAGCTGTTGTTCCAAGTGAAGGCGGTGGGAAACAGGATGACATAACAGTTAAATGTCTACATGAAAATCAAGAGAACAAAACTGCACAGCATCAAATCAATTATTTTCATTCTGAGAATTACAATGTACTGATGTCTGTATAAACCGCCTCTTTTTAAACATACCATTCGGCACTAAGCAGCATTATTGAAATATTATAAACAATAGTTTTTGACCCATTATACTGTGCAGTAATGAATAGGCTTGTAGGCTGAACAAAGGAACATGCAAGAGGCATGCAGGAAAGAATTAAGCTTGCTCCCAGCCAAGCTCACACGTACAATAATCCTGCTGTGAATCACCTCTTTGTCCAAACCAGAGTCACCACCACAATTCCAGTGACTGGTGCTTCAGCAGGAGTTGCCTTGGCAATGCCATGGCAGTTTCAAACTAGAAAAAATACAACAATCGAAACAGTTTTGTTGTTTGTTTGTTTTTTACAAACTTATTCCCAAGAATTTAGAGCAGTCCAGCAAATCCACTTCTCCTGCAGCATCACATGCATTTCAAACAAAGTACAGACCTTTAAAAATTCTGATAAAAGTCTGCATTAAAATAAATCACACATGCTTAAAACCTTAAAGCAACCCATTTCCTGACCATTTACCAAGCATGTGGACTGGAAAGTATGGACAATTCCAAAATGCAAATGCCCTATTTTTGCATAAGCCTTCTGAATGAGATGTAGCAGTCTCTTACTTGCCATGAGGCCTCAGTGAGGGTTTCAGTACTTGTGCTTGGTTCCCAAGCAGGGAGACCCGTAACTACAGCAGCCTGCTGCACCTGGCCTGCTGAGGGTCTCTTCCCAAATGCTCCATATATGTACCATATTACCACTGCACCACATGCTGTCAACTCATCTAAATGCAGGAATAACTCAACATCCTGCTCCCGCAGCACAGCAATTTTTTTAACGAACAGCTTCGATCAAAATGTGTCTCAACAGTTAGTCTTTTGACAGAACAGAGCAACTCTGAATTGCCAGCTGCAGTTAAACAAATAATCCAGCAATTTAGTATTCCGTTTCCATGAAGTCGGGGGGACTCACAAGAGACAGGTTTAAAACAGAGTGGTCAAAATTGAAGCAGCTTTATGTCTATAGCACAGGCCAAGCTCTATAAGTAATGCAACTCAGTACCATCTTTCATTAGGCCGACCCAGCTTCCTACATGCCTCTCAAGCCCAAACTGAGACAACCCTGATGACATCATCCATGTTATGCTTTCTCCAGAGCCACAGAAGACATTATACAACCATTTCTACAGGCTGAGTAGCACTCCTCACGACGAATTAACTAAACTTCATGGGTAAAATAGGTGGAGTGGCCCTTTAACATAATTATGCTACAGCACACTGTCATGTATATGGTCAGTCAAAGTACTGGTTGTAGTGTAAGGCAAAGCTTTAGACACTTTTTAGAAGCACCACTGTCTTAGCACTCAGTTACATGCATGTAGACTACACCATGAAGCTATTTATGAATTGATGGAGGGAACGGATGGCATGGACATTATGAGACAGTGCTTACATCTTGAAATGAAATATTTAGTATGGGCTTGGACTGCTGCTATTAATGCTTGGGGCATTTTTAATCCGTCTTGTCTAGGTTACCAAGGTCATGGACAAAATGCAACAGTTATCTGAAGATATTAAGATAATAATTAAGAATTCAAACAATTATCCAACACGTTGGTCCACTTTTAGGATGCCTCGTGCCTAATGCAGCGATGAAGACAGGCTGCGGCCCATAAGCCAAAGTGACATGAAGTGCTAAGCGAACACAATGAAAAGTTGTCCTAGTTACAAAGCAATTTACAGTTTAGGCATTGAGCAGATGCTCCTACTATAGAGAGCAGTAAAGTAAGTGAGCACTCCTCAAGCATCAGTAGAGCCTGATGACTCAGAGCACTATGAAAACAACAAATGCTACAACATTAAACCAGAAATGTCAACGTTAAAACATCACTCCTGTCAGCAGTTTGGAAAATAACCAAGTGTAAGCATAATAATAACCTAATAAGAGCCCGCTGCTACCCAGCTGCTGAGAATAATAACCACAAAATGATCATGAGCACTAACAGCAACAGTTAAATGAATGTTCACATATTAAGCTTTATTCAAGTAGACACTTGTAGGAAATTAAACAGCAAAGCTAGCCTAAGGAGTGAATTAGGAGCAAACTCCTGCTGTTTCCATATCATCTGTGCCTAGATGCTCTCTGTTCACTGGAATGCATTTCCAGTCATGACGATCAGAATTCCACCGTCTTCCTCTGACACAAACAATTCATTATATAACCACGCAAATCATCATGCAAGTCAGCAGTACTAGTGGGAAGCCAGCAGTACAAGTATGCATGCAACAGAAATGTTTCTGAAGCAGAGAAAAACTAAAGCTTTTGCACCAGGGGGAAAAAAAAGACTTCCTAATCTCCCATTTAAAGTTTTGACCAAATTGAATGAGTAATGCAGACAAATGTGTTGGCAACTATTTTCACATCGCCTGATGCTTTAGGTTGCATTTTAATTGGAGCCTTTGGTAGACTGCTAAGGTGTCTATTAGTGGGTGGTGGTATACTTTGATTAACCACAATAAGCATAACATCGTTAGGGCCAAAGTGACAGACTACTAATCACTACGAGAGCAGCTTTAATTTTATCCACTGCTAACTCTGCAATCACAAAGCTTATCAAAGTGATCATACCTTCTATTTGCCTTACTCTTTCCCCATGATTCTGTTACGCTATATATTATGTATTTCAAATAAGGCATAACTAAAAATGCAGAGTCTTGCTTGTCAAAGTTTCTGTATGTCATACCAATTAATTAAAAAGTGAAACACCTCTGTGGGTTGTGACACTACACATGGCTCACATGGCAACAAATGACAAGACACAACAGCCTGCTGGCATGACAACGGCCACAGATATGATCCACTGAAAATACATGAAAAGACTAAATAGCTTGCACCACCTAGTTCCCGTACAATGAGAGTTGGGGCTGGAGAAAACAATGCCGGAGCTTTTAAATATGTTGTAAATTTCGCAGCTCATGTATTCTACTGTATTACTATGCACAGACAGTTTTAGCGCGGATTTGGGTTAGACACTCTCTGTAAAGGCAGTTTTTAAAATGAAATTCAACATATATTACTACATGTCCAGGTACTATCTCAGCGTGTAATTTGATAACACTGCATAACAAAGCGTTACATCAAAATAACAGATTCCAATTTGTGTTTGCAAATTCAGCTGAAGCCACAGGAAACTCAATATCATGCTTATCAAATAAATGTATTGCTTTGGCCTATGTCCAAGGCACTTGCCTCGCTGTGTTTGAACAAGACCAAAATTGGCATTTAGTAAAAGTTCATAGCAGCCTTATTCATGAGAACAAAGGGCTGAGGCCATGCATGGAAAATATTGATATTGCATTTTGAATTGCCTGGTTAAGGCGTGTTTACATAGGAGTTAAATGAAAATGAGCTGAGGCTGGCGGTGATGCAGAAGTAGCAGCGATCTGAGTTTCCCCGTGGCGTTAAACGCATGCAAGAAAAATGAATGAACGTACCTTCATCTCTCTATGAGTCCTCTAGGTGACCAGTGTAACGAATCCGAGGCTGCAAACAAAGGTTGGAGAAGCTGTTAGGCATCACAGACAGTGCCAACTTCAGTCTGCCACAACAAGACACGGTTATGTTATGATGACATCACTTGTTCTGCCACACTGCTGGGTGCCATGAAAAAGCTGGGCGGCAGACGCACACTTCCACATCGCTTAGAAAAACACATCGTCTGCACACGAAATCCCCTTGTGGGGATTTGGGGGTTTCATTCGGAACTGAGGCTGTGATTGATTTAAGGAAAGTTTAAATAATCCCAACTAATGCAAGAGGCTAATGATGTGTGCGTTCGAGCTCTCGAGCCACGGTCCCAAAAATATCTGTGTCGCAAAGTAAACCGTGGCAGGGCTGATCACTCTCATTCGCCGAGCCCTTAAAGCCGTTTATGTAATGCCCAGCGCGCTGTAGTCAGTCAGTCAGCAGTCAGACTTGGCTTGTGGCTACGAAGGGCGAGCAAACACAAAGTAACCAGTCGCCGATGAAAGCGACGACCCCCTCGTTCGGTCCACACATATGTACGGATAATGAAGAGGTTTAGGATAGAGCGAAAGGTACAGTAAACGCCGCACGGTGCTCGGTTCTTTGAGTACGGCAGCGTGGTGTGCCTCCTGTCTGCACTGCACTGACTATAGCAACACTACAGCAGAGGATGACGCCATTTCTGTAGCTGACAGTCGGCTAAAAAGGAGAACACTTCAGCGCACAAACACTGGAAATTGCGGGAACGGTGGTCGCAATTCACCTGCCCCCGTTCGAGCCATTTCTCTCCCGGAGACGAATCTCTCGTCTTTTTACGGGGGAAAAAACCTGCCCCGACACCGTTCATTTTCGTTTTCGCTTCTCCCCCTTGTCTCGGTGCGCCGCTCTCTGCGGAGAGTCCGCTCGACAGCAAAAATAGAGCGATAATAACACTGCTTATGGACAGGCAACACGGCCACCACACCAGACCTTTATACAAATGTCATTAAAGGCGAGTCGCAATAACAGCGTTAAGTTGAGCAAAGTGAGGATCGGCCGTGCAGCCCTGCTAGAAGTCACTTTGTTTCCTCACAAAATGTACTCTTTATCGAGTGCTCTGGCGTTTCGCTGACTGTTCACGGAGTAACGTTGAGTGAGGCTGCTTCTGACAAAGAAACAAGTCGACGAAACGGTTCGCAACAAGGTCAAGCTCGAGGAAGACTTGTAACGCGGCAACATCGCATTAATACCTACAGCATTTTTTATTGTTAGAGCAGAAGCCAAGGTCGCAGCCCTCATTTGTGGCGGTGAATGATCGCGGAGGATACAATGTCATCCGCCCCAGACAATTTGCTAGACCAGCCGCTGCAAGTGAGTGATTGACCACCGCCAACAATAATGCACACACACACATACACACACACACACACACACGGTCCGAGCCTCGACCGCATTTTCCCCTGTCCTAAAGCCCGGTGCTGTGATTAACTAAAACCCGTCGAGCCCATTTAAACCTCCTCAGTGATGATTTCTGCCCTGTCAGTTTGTCAGCGATGATGTTGCCAGTTAAGGAAATGTGCAAAATACTGGTCACGCACACACAGCGTAGAGAATAACACAAGTCCTCTCCGGCAGAGGGGAAATAGTCCACCTCGCATCTGGGAATATAACCACAACTGATCAAACGGATGAGCTCCTTGATCCAAGGTAGCTCATCTGGTCCAACCTACACTGGACAAGTCAACCGGGGGAAGCTAACGATACTGGGGTCACAAAAGAAAAGCCTGACAACGCAATTTACCTGTTAAATGACGACGTTTAGTCGCTGGTCGACAAATCACATCGTGCAGCGATGTCAAGCACATACAGGTCGCCACTGGTTTCGTGTAATATCACTTTTGACGGCTATTAGGGAACACTATGACAAGCGCAGCTCGACGACAGCCTCTCCGAGGATTCCTCCGCTCAACAACACAACACTCCGGTGCCTGTCCAGCAGGCTTGAAACTATTCAACCACGGAGTAGCATAACCTCTCACTGTGCTCATCAGCTTAATTTGGCTGGCTACAGCATAACTTTGTTATCGAGCTGACCCAAGTTTTTTTTCTGTATTCTCGGCCGTCAGCTTTTTGCTGTACAGTCGCCTAATTCATTCATTCCATAAAATCCCCCCACACACATCGCAGCATTAGTTAACAAGTTAGCTAACGTCAAGGTTGGCTTGGTAGCAGCAGGGAAGCAAGCTAACGTTAGTAAAATAATCAAAATTGCGATGGCTTGGCCGAACAAAAGCAGGCTTACCTATGCTGTCAAGTTGAGAAACACCAATGTTGTTCGACGAAAGTGTATTAGTAATCCATAGGAACATTTATGTGAAAAATCTGACAGGTTTTAACGTCGTCCGTTGGCCCCCAGTTGATGTTGGATGCGGATGGGTAAAAGTCGTTTTTGCAGAGCGCTGCTGTTTGCCTTGTTGAGTAGCTCCTCTAGCCTAGCTCTTTCTATGATCTTTACCCCGCCTCCTGAGAATGATTGACGTGTTTACTGACCCCGCCTCGCCTCTCCATTGGATCGCACAGTGAAGAGAAGCACGTGATTGGCTGAGGGAGGAGAAAAATATCCATGGCCAGGCGTAAGAAGTAATCCTACTGGGTGGTTCTCACAATACACAGAGGAGAAACACTGAAAAACTACAACACCCGATGTTGAAACACATGTGTGTTCGATATGTATTACAGACTTGCCCGACAGCACGGGGATGCGTTTGTCCGATTTACTTAACGGGCGGAAGCTTTTACCGGCCAATGTAGCAATATAATTGCAATGCACAATATGCGAGGCACCCATGTTACATTCCCCACCTACTCTGCGCCTGCTCTGTAACGCAGTCGAAGCATATATATGTAGCTCATCAACACTAGCTTGTCTGGAAAAGTGTTTAATGCGTAACGGTGACGGCACTAGCGTAGCTTAGCTTGTGGTGAATTAGCTAGTAACACACGGACCTGAAAATGATGTGAAAGTGTGGCTGTGGCATTCATGTCGTGTGCCTTAGTCGACCAGCGTCGGAGTGGATGTTTTTATTTTGAAAAGGAAAGAAAGAAAGAAATGCTCAACTGTGGCATACCGGCGCGTTTATGTTAGCCTGCTAATGCTAACTAACTAGCAGTCTGGCTAACAGGAAGACAGAACCGGCCAGTCAGCAGCCTGACAGACAGCAGCCAAGGTGGGTGGAGTTAAGAACACTGGACTGTACCTGAAGGAAGCTTTCACATTTGCATCACACCATTTTATTTTCTAAGCTCTGATGTGCGTGTGCAATTTGGGTGTGCAATTAATATTGTCGTTTAAGTTATTTTAAGAAACGGGGAAATTGAAGGGATGTACATTGTCAACGTGATGGGAAAACTTAAACTTCACTTTTCAAAAACTTCTAAAAATTAATAATTTAAAAAAATCTCTTTTTTTTTGGTTGAGTCTCACTGTCACAAAATTTCAGAGTGTACATATGGAATAGATATAATTGAACTGAGAGGTGGCTGTGTTTTAAAGTGAAATTGGCATATCTAATGAGAAATTGCCTAGATTTTGATTATTCCACTCGCTAGGCACTTGTTGCAGACCAGATGAGAGTAAACATTGCATTTATTACCTATTTGTTTCAGCTTCAAACCAAATAATGTTGACTGTTCAACTGAAGTTGTGGAATTATACTGCACTGGAATTACCACTTAATCAAGTTTATTTCAAAGCTGTCTTCAATAATACATTTATACCTATTAATCTAGTAGCTCTCCATCTACACGCTAGGCTGTGACAGTTTTTCAAAAGCAATGATGACTCTGTGAATAACATTACCTGACAAGAGATCAGGTCTGCCAAATATAATATTGCACTGCCTAAAGTCCATGGCAGTCTGATAATTTAATTATGATGAGTAGCTGTGAGGCTGTGCATCAGTGTCAGAGGCAGAGCTGCAGTGAATTGATTCCTTTTTGAACAGAAGTTAGTTTGCTAATATTATTTTCTCAAGATAAAAGTTTCAAACTTTTTTTTAGGTGCATTAGTTTATAGATGTTTATAATGTGACTGGGTGTAAATTATGTAGTCTGGGCAATTTATGAAATGAAACCTAAACTGCCATCTTATGTGAGGAATAAGTCATTTTTTGAGCTAGCTGCCACAGACTGCCCCGCCTCTCTATTTTTATTGCTACATCACCCGTCACCAGTTTCTGTGATTCACCAGTAATGTGATTGTTTTAACCTATCCAATCATGTGATAAATGTGTCATCATGCACAAGGGGATTTCATGATTCTGCACGTGTCTGGCGCAGGGTGCATTACATCATGAAAATATTTCATCTGATTTATTGAAGCCTCCTATTTTCTTGTTTGGTTTAGATGAGTGAGAGCATGTTTAAGGTAAAGCATTACAAGCGTGTTACTTTTGCATTTCCTGTCTCTCAATTATGTGCTTATTTAAAAGGAGAGTACAATGAGTGGGTGAAAGTATCACTCACAAATGATAGCCACACAATTCCTGTGTGTTATGCTAAATGTGTTGCAGCATTGCACAGTTTTGTATCTGATGTCAGTTACACCAAGCTGGCTTTCCAGCCTGACAAAGTTTTTGTCATGTCAACACACTCCTTTCTGCAATCTCTTCAACCACAGCTCTGTCTACCCAACACTGGTTCCCCAATCTGTCAGTCAATAGCCAGCTTCTAGTTTGGTGCTGAGAAATAACAGATACAAGACAACAAGCAACAAGAACACACCACAAGCATTCACTAATAACAATTTTACACATCTTCTGTTTACTCTAGTGTGCTTGTGGATTTGCACCAAGCCTTTTAACTGTGAGGACTCAGTAATATCACTGTTTTTTCTGTAAGCCAGCTCACAATCAACAACGGGCTAGAGGAATGACTGACTTTTGTGGTTTGAAACTGGTGCCATGCCAGTTCAGAAAGCCACATGTTGTTATCTAATCTAAGTAATAAAGTAAAGTAAATAATAATCTCTTAGTTTAGGGAATGGATTTCTGAATTGCTCAATGGCTCATATTTTTGGAACTAATTGTTTACTGTTATGAGACTACGGATAAACAACAGCTTGAAGATGTTAAATGAAGTGCAAATTGTATTTCTTTTGTACTTTGTCTGTGTTGCTCTTCATTGTCATTTCACATTCAAGTCTTGAGAGATTAACACTTGGAAAATTGTTGCTTTCCATTTTTGGAGTTTCACGTGGGTGACACTGAACATACCATTACTTTACAAATGTTCCGTGAACTAGTCAGTTTCCACATGTGAATTAACAAATTGAATATTTAGAACAAAAATTCACCTCTTTCTTCATTATTCAAAACAAATTGCCTCCCGCATCCCAAACAACATTAGATTGCCATACCCTCGAGGCTGTTCATTTTTATTCAAAAATGATGCTGTCTTCAACAACTGCATTTTGCATTTCCTTACTTTTTCCTCCAATATAGATTTGTGTAAGTTTGAAGCAATGGACAGTGACTCGCAAGCGGCCTCTGAGCGAATTCTGCTGGAGCCATACAAGTACTTGTTGCAGCTGCCAGGTGAGTCTTTTCCATGTCATTGACTGCCGAGTGGCGGAAGAGGTGGGGACACACAGACATGTAGCTAAAAGGTCATTGAAAGCCATGTGTGGATGCTAGACATCTTGTTAGTCACACTGGATCATAGCATCAGCAAAATGCCTCAAATGATGAATGTGATGTCTGCACACTGCAGACATAATCACAAAAAACATGCACCCAACATTTACCATCAATCTCACAATATGAGACGGGATGTCTCGTAAGTTGTTCATCTTGATCAATGCTAACACCCAATCTTTTTGTTATTACGAGGTGTTGATTAATTTCATATAAGGGTGCATATATGTTACTGCTGTGGCACAGAAGCCTTGAATTTAAAGGGAGTTCAGTTAATCCGTTGTAACTTATATATTTGAGTTTTTAACTGACTTTGTTTTACAGAGCACATTTGGAACACAATTATGACAACTGACTGACATGGTTCCTAAAAATCAAATCTGTGTTTTGGCAGCAGCATATGGTCTCACCATGTTAAAGATGTTATTATGTTAACATTTCAATATAAAAACAGTAGATGACAATTTGAACATGAACAGATTTGTCTTATAAAATCTAGTCATATTTAAGGCTGTATTTTATACAACATGACTCCAAATAGAAATTAAACAGAGAAGTTTGAGAAATTAGAATTTAAATACCCAGAAGTGAGCAAGCTGTGCGTACTTCTGTAAATGTTTAACATCCCAGCTTTCTTGAGTCTAATTCCTCTTGACAGAGAGCTCATGTGCTGCTGTTTAGGAGACCGACATAATTTGCTTCTTCAGTTTTGATTGGTCACTCTTTGTCAGTGGAGAAGTAACTGACCTAACATCAGAATTTTATTTGGGTAAATAGGGCAAGTCCTAAGAGTCTCAGTGAGTTGGGGTGTTTTCCTTTGTGACAGTGCCACTGTGTCATTCAAGCTCATAAAATACAATTATTTTAAAGTCTTGCAACAGACCCTCTCCCTAAAGGAAAATTTCTTTTTGTCATAGTTTTGGCAAACATAGCTATAGGTTGGCATGCAATTGCACTAATCCATGTCAGTGTTTAGATTGTGGATGTGAGCACTCAGCTGGAAATGGCTTTACAACAGAATCCAATAGGGTCAAAGAGATACTCCCCTTACACCTTGTCTTTGAACAGCAGAAAACTTCCTGTGCTTCATTTAAGGCAGCTGGAGGACTTTTCTTTTTTGACTTCCTGACAGTTGACAGTTCCTCTAGCCAGGTCACATCCCAACCCGCTGTTGCCAAAACAGAGTTGTGTGCCTAGGCAAGTTTAACTCTGAATTAGTTCTCCAGTAGAAGAAGAAAGAACAGAGTTGATGTTCATGATGTTAATAACTACTTGGGATAGGTTGGATTGAAATATTTCACAGTGTGTGCGAGGCTGGTATTTTTTGGTCTCACTGGACCCTGTTGCAAAGCTGTTTCTTGCAGAGCGCTCTATGTTTACAACAGTGAGGATGTGATCGGTGTCATGTTTACCCGGTTATATTGGCTGAAGTTATGACAATAAGTTCTAAAAGTGTTTTCGAAACGGGGGCGGTACCACCCCCCAGGGGGAGTTCAGAGAACATTGAGGGGCACTGGAAGCAATATTTTTGAAAGAGGGTCGATATGTGTGTATCATCTCAAAAAATTTCACCAACATGCTATGTACGGTGTCAGCGCCGGAAAATGGATGCTATCTTCGTTTGTATTCCCCGTGGAGGAAATTTAACAAGCTTTCTTCCTCTTCAAGCATTCATTTCTCCCGAGGATACACAGTGAACACTGTGTTATTGCCATTGTTACAAATTTTCAAAGAGGGATATTCCACTGTTGACTTCATGTGTAATCAACTTAGCTTCTATCATTCAGACACACAATATAACACTATTCTAAAACCAGACACCTGCCACCTGACAAGCTGAGTCACAGCTCCACCGTCATGCGCCTTAATTCCAGCAAAGACGTGGGAGGTTACGTTGCAACGTTCTTAAAAAGTTGACAGGGCTCAAAGAAAGCCATATTTAAAGCCACCAAGAGTGGCAAGAACAGGGTCGGGAACCAGGAAGGACACTCATGCTATCTATGTGTACAAGGTGCTGAAGTAGGTCCAACCTGACACCGGCATCTCTTCCAAGGCCGTGGGCATCATGAAGTCCTTTGAGAGTGATATATTGCAGTCTGTTGCCAGTGAGTCCTCTAGTCTGGCTCACTACAACCAGCGCTCCAACCCCACCTCCAGGGAGATCCAGACCACTGTCTGCCTGCTGCTGCCCAGAGAGCCAACCAAGACCAGTGTCTGAGGGAACAAAGGCCGTAACCATGTGCACCAGCTCCAAGTAAACTTAGTGTTAAGCCCAACAACACAAAGTCTGCTCTAAAATATTTTGCCTTCCAGTTTTTCCTTTATTAGCAGGCTGCTCTTGGTTTCCGTTTGCACAAAAGAAAGAATTCTTTTATTTTTTGGCAATTCTGATTAGCTGCTGTTTGTGATCAGTAACAAGACCTAATCAAATTTGAATGTCAAACTTCTAACAATTACATTTGTTTAGCACTTATAAATACAGAGTCATTTGTATTTACATGGCCTTTTTGCTCCCTGGGAAACTAATGATAATGCTGTTCCAGCTGTCCAGTTAAATCAAATCTGTTATTTAATATTTGATTCCATATTTTTTTCACGATTTGACAGAATAGTAATCAAAATTAGGATTCAGGGAGGACAGTTAGCCTACGTCTTGTTTGATCAAGGCCACTAAGGGACCTGTATAAATGATAGGGTTGGGAAGGTTGAGAACTATTGTTCTATGTAATTTTTGTTGAAAGTTCAGTCTCTCTGGGAATATGTAGCTACCGCCCACCAGCTGTGTTGATATAGACCTCAACAAAGTGTTCATTCTCAAATATCAGTGACATAAGGACTCAAAGAAATACTAATGTCAGCAAAGCCTACGCAGTAACACACCATTTTTCAATGTAGAATGAGCTGATGATTTGCAATAGTATTCATTGTGAAGGATGCAATTTAGACATATCGTTGTCTTCCTTTCTATACTACAGCACATATGTTTTTGACTATTAAAACAGTTTAACTTTTGTTTTCTGCTCTCTTCTCAGGAAAGCAAGTGAGGACAAAACTATCCCAAGCATTTAACCACTGGCTTAATGTTCCAGAGGACAAACTGCAGGTGAGAAATCAGCCATTTCAAGCCTCTTAACATTCAGAGTTGTCTGATGTTTATTGTTGCAGATGGGTCCACGAAGGTGAAATGATGCTGTGCTCATTCCGAATAGGCAATTTATTTTGTAATGCAGCCAGAGAGTTCTGTCAGCTGAGTTGTTCCAAACTGAATGTAAATGTAAAGCCAGGATATAGAGCGTAGAGCATCCATGATTGATTACAGGAGGTTGTTAATGCAGCTGAGGATCAAGTGGAATGAAATGAAAAAGCCGGAGCTATGCTTTTAGAAACAGAACAGTTACCCTCTTCTATATTTGTTTGATCTGTAGGTTGAAAATTGCAGCTTTCCTCTAGCACTGATTTCATGAATTGTTGATATTGGATGCATTTCTGCCTATATAGATGGCGCGTATACTCACTTTTAAAGAGCTTAGTCTTGAGTAAGAACAGTAAGTGCTAAGTTTGTCTGTGGTTTGGTTCAGTTTTTCAGAGTGGGCCAATCAGAGCTCTCTGCTCTCTACCTGAAAATGGCTACTTGTGGCTGTTGCCAACAAGATTAAGACTGAAGTGAGACTGAGACATACAGTAAAGTCGTGGAACCAAAAGCTAAAACAAGAGGCTAATAAAGGCCAAAAAGCTGCATAGAGCTGCAGAGCTGGGTGATACAGTGATTCGTTGTGGGCTTGTCAGCTGTTTCAGAGATGATTGTGAGGTTTGACTGCTTTAAGGCACAGCCCAGTAGCCCGTTACCAGACCTCTGAATTGCCGCCCACATCACACATTCTTTGGAGAGATTGAAAAAGGTCTGGCGTTGCTCTGGTGAATGAATGTTTAGCCAGTTGGAGAAACAACCAAGCTCATCAGTGGCTTTGTGGGTTAAGATTACAGTTGATGTGACTAACAACGCCAAACTGTGTCAGATCAGGCCATCTTGTGTTCTGTACACATTTCTTCATTACCACAGTCCACACCTCCAGAACAGAACAGCGGAGCCTCTTTCAAACTTGAATAAAAAATAATGAAGGAACAATTTACACACAAATGCAGCCTGAAATGAATTAAATAGGTGTAGCTAATATTTAAAAAAAATCACTGATTGTATTTTGCTACCTAAATCACGAAGTATCATTCAAACTATGGCACTGATGACGTCCTGCCCACTGTTGATTTATTCATAACACTTGCACCATTTGCTCTCTATTGTTCATTTTCAAAAGGCACTTTCTGTTGCATCTACTGTTTCATCTCAGGGTGTCTACTCATGACTCAGGGCTTTTTCAAGTTGCTCAGTGGTGGCGCGTTAATAATAGCTTTATTTGATAATATTACAAAGAGCACTTCTCAATTTTGTTTAAAAGAACACAAAACAAGATGAAAGTGAAACAATGTCAGCTAGCTAGCTATTGTTGGCTACAATACAAACAAAAGTGCTATACAACAGAAACATAATATAGTCTTCAAAGGCTTTCAAGCAGAGAAGGGAAACCTGCCCACTAAAACTGTATTTTTACCATTTCCATAAAGGTTAACAACATTTTGATGTATGTTCTCTCACTTCTGCTTTTAAATCTTAGAAAGTTTCAGATTGCCTCTGAGTCTGGTCATGATGGGTTTTGCTTAGACTGTATTTTGTGTTTAACTGTTAGTATCCATATGTTTTGACAGTTTATAGTGTCCATACCTGAAATAAGTTTTGTTTTGGGTTGGGAATGTGCCTGACCACTTGTACAAATAATGTGCACTGAAGTCACGTCGCTGCATTGTCATTCATACCAGCTTCTGTTTCCTGTTTTGGCGCTTGCATCCAGGACACGTCTTTGTCTTTATGGGTTTGTATGGATGCTGGTCATGTGAAACCCAACCCCCCTCCTCTTCTTCCTACTACTACTACTACCTACTACTGCAGTGTCATCTGCCACCTTACCTTCTCCTCTTAATATTCCTCTGCATCGTCTGAAAAGATCAAAAATCTATTCAAACAGAGTTTCTAACAAGGATGAGTGGTGTCTCTGGTGGGAGTGAAAGCAAGACTTCCCTGTGAGTTGAGGTGGTCTTTAAATTGTATTCACAAAGCATTTTAACTGATTGCATGTGAGCTGTTGTCAAGCAAATTGCTGCAAAATTGATTCCCAGACTCTAAAGCATTGTATTTTCTCCCAGAGTCACATTAGATTTGTCTGTAAATTTGGATGGAAAACGGAAGACACCAAATTGGTTCTAATGACCGCAAAGGAAATTGCATCAGTTGCAATAGTTGTTTCTAATACAGGGGTTTCCCTGAATATGCTTGAGCTGGTTGTCAGGATATTTTAGGATAAGATAAGATGAGATTCATCCCCAGCTGGAGAAATTTGAGTGTTACAGGCAGCAAGCAATAGCAGTAGTAATAACAACAGAACAGAAAAATACAACATACAAAATAAAAGTTGACTATATATATGTACATTTTATACAAGAACTATAGAGATCTAAAAGAAAAATATATATTGCCACAAAAGATCTATCAAAAATATTGCCGTAAAAAATATACTGCCAGAAATTTGACGGGAATTTCACAGTTTTAACAGAAAAATGAAAATGTGTAGGTCATGGTTTCAGATACAGTCTGTTCCTGATGGTGCTGTAAATGAGAGTGAGAAGGAAATATTTGGCAGCATTTAGGGACTGTTTGTGTAGTTTAAGACATACTGCACCCACATTAATCTCCAACGAGAGGCTACTGCTTCTTCAGCTCCTTGTGTCCCTGATCACCTCCGTGAGCAAAGGATTAGCATGATTCAAGTACCAGGCAAGCGTACGCCTCCGCTCATCCATTACAGTGTTGTAACATCTTGTTGAATGCTGCCTGATTAGATTGCAACAGACATATTGAAGCACATACACAGATAGCAGGCTGATAGGCATCACTGCTTTTCCTCCGAATTAATTTCAGACTAGCCATTTAGGATTTATTGGTTTTATTGAGCAGGACCCTCCCCACTGTCCGCTTAGGGAGATCAGGCCATTGACCTTATTCTACTGAGAGCATTAGCATTGTTACGGCTGAATTCTGGTCCAGTGTCCGGCGATGAAGATACGGAGACTAATCTGTGTTTTCTGAATCTACATGCCACTGCAGAATGCTAAGTGTTGAGCCTGTCAGGTCTCATTAGGTTTGCTGTTCAACAGGTCTCCCTTTGTCCTGAATGTTTTATAAACCCTCCCACAAATAGAGGAATTCTGGTTCTGCAGCGAAGCTCAGAGGCGGCGCTGTTGTCTCCTGTGGTCATTTCATCTTCCAGTGCACAATAAAAGTCTTGCCCAGATCTGATGACTGGTTTCCGGCCTCTATAAGAAAAGTAGGTGCATGCATGCAAAAGAGTAATTAAGTTGTCGGGCTCTTCTCAGGAATATTATAGATCAGTGCTGTCATGTCAGCCCTCCTCCTGCCACAGCATCCATCTCACACGTTGCATCAGTAGAGATGTATTTAATTTCAGCTTTCACACTGCTACTATTACAGTGGGTTGTATGTCTTCAAATAAATAAATCGCGTTTGCAGAAGAAGTCAAGGGTGCGACTCAACGTTCAAAGTGGCATTTGTGAATATTTTCACATTTTACACGCTGCTGTTTCCTGACAGGAGTGCTGACATTTTCAATGCAGGAGGATATATGAACGTGGAGGCCGCAGTGGCATGTTACCTTAGAGTTTTCAGTTTGACTGATCAGTTTTTGAGATTAAACTATAGATGTCAGATTGTAACCAAATCTCTTTGTTCTGCTGATAATTCCTCTTCAGATAGAATTTCCTTGTTCTGGTACATCGGGCAGTTAAGGTTTAAATTTACCTCACATACTGAGACTGCCTCCCCATATGATTAGCTCCATCTCCCCCCTCACTCTTTCTGTGTGTATGTGTGTGTGCGTGTGTGTGTAGTAGCTCTGTAAACTCCTGCTGAACCCAACATACAGACTCCTCTCGTCATCATTAGCACACTGCTGCCAAGAAGTCGCCACCATGGAAACAACCGTGCCTTCAGATAGATGGAGGCAGTGACAGTGGCACACTGTCTCATTCATTCGCCAATGAATTTTTTATCAAGCCCCCATACGCGCTCCTCCACAGTGTAGTACAGCACAGCTCGTGGAGGTTTGGGAAATTCCCCTTGTACACATCAGTTGCCTTGCGGCCTTTAGCTGTCTTCCTCCTGGTCTTTGACAACATAGAAAGGTTAGTTTTTCGTCTGTCTTCTTTCCTCTACTGGCAAAACATGTGTCATTCATGAGAGTGTCTCAGGTTCAGACCATCCTGTAGGTTATAATGTGACTGATGCAGAGTGAGACTATAATGCAGCTGCCTCCATGAGAAAATAACTAGGGACTGGGTCACAGGTTAACATGTCAAATATGATGTGCAGCAGCGAGGGTAGTGGAAGCATACGGTTTCATGGTATACCAGGGTATGACATTTGATTGTTGTCATACCATGTTACATTTTCGTACCTATGGTTTCAAATTCTCCCATATTAGTGTTAGTTAAAAAGATGGATTCTATCATATTAGTGCTTTTTTAAAAAATATCAGACACAATACTTTGTGAAATTATAAATTATGATTTATTCAACCAAAAAAAAGTTTGTATTCCTTTAAGGGACATTGGAACTGATATTATTATTATTATTGTTAATATAAGTAATAGTGTTGTACAGTGAGACAGTGGTATTTACAGAGATGGTTGTCATACTGTGAATATTTCATACTGTTGCAACCCTAAGTAGCAGCTCATGAATGCAAACAAGTCAAATTTCTAGATACAACCTGCAATGTGTCAGAGGGTTATCATTACATGGAGCAGATAAGAGGCTGTGACAACAGCAGATTGTATTGCAGTAAAGCCTGGATCAGGCTAGAAAGTGCATCTGTAATACATTTGCACCATAGCGTTTTCTCCAGGAGGCAGTTTGGCTGCAGTAGTTAACCAGACACATCCTGACACATCTCATCTCGTCATCATTGAAGTTATTAGATGACAGACCTAACAACAGCCACACTCGTTAAATATATTACCTTTGCTGAAATCACTCTTCTGCTCTTTTCCCTAAACGCTAATGTTTTATATCCTAAAAGTATCAATTCTTTATGATGACAGTGAAGGTGTTGTTTCAAGTCAGGTGACCTGCCACCTCTGTAAAACACTGCAAGAAAACCCTGTATTGTAAAGGAGTTGATCAGTTAAGGGCTCCACTATCTGCACTGGGGAAAACTGCCCTCAGCTGCACCACACAGCATCAAAAACAATACAAGACAATTGATGAGGACATACAGAAGGGACACGGCGTCAGCAAACAACATGATTTAAAAAAAACCCAAACATATAAAACAGAAGTCCCAGATTAAGATTTTACTGCGGCTTCTTGAGCATTTATTTTTGGTAGGACATCTGCAGTATTTTCTTATATTTGCACTGTAAAGCTGCTGTTCTAGATGAATGAGTGTGCATGTTTGAATGACACAATCTAGCAGGCGCGGTGTGTAATCATGTGGGATGAACATGTTAAAACCTTGGCCAGACTTCAACAGTGCTGCAGTCTGACTCAGGTGTACTTGTAGTAGGTTAGCACCTACTATAGTCCCTCTAAGTGAGACAGGTTTATGCACACACCTAACTGACTTGTCTGCTTCAGAGTTATTTCTCTTCAATATATTGGACTCAGTGCACTCATTTCTTGTGAGGGAGTCTCTGCATTCTTAAAGGACCGCTGATTGTAGCTTTGGCAAACAGTGAGTTTCTGAGTCAGTAACCTCCGGTGATAATCAATGAAGTCCTGCGGAGTAGTGAAGGCTTTTGGCACTTAAACAGCAGCATCACACAGCAACAGCCTGACTAGTTCAAAGCATGGTTGGAGAGCCTAGACACTCAAGGACCAAAACTTGAAAATTGTTGGTGCTTGTGTTTGGGTTTGATAGCTGCTGTTGTTTTCTGAGGCTGTTTTGATGTGAATTTTGTGCTCGTATCCCTTTATCCTGACGGGGAAGTTCACAGAGACTGCAGGCTTTTTGCAACAACCTCTGAATCCTTTAGTATGTTTTTGCCTGCATAATGTCTCGTTTATGTGTGCATTCAGTGCCGCTTTACCCACAACCCCCCTCTCGCGTAAGTGGCTGACTGAGGCTGCAGGGCGGGTGAGAGTTGGGACCCTGCAGAAGGAAAGGATGTGTTTGTCGGATAAACTGCTCAACTGGCCCAGCCTTGGCCATCTGCCTGACCCACTGAGCCTCTCTTTGTGCTTCCCCAGCCCCATGCAAACAGCTTTCATTACCGGGCCACACCACTTGTCTTTTAAATCAGCGGAGCACTCCAGCAGGCTGCACGGCCAGCTCGAGACAGCAGACACCTGATGGCAACTCTGGCTGTTTTGTGTCACACATGGACTTGAAACAAAGCCATTTTTGGTTGGTTGAGGCTGAAGGACACAGGAAGTTTACTATGGAGCTGTGTGCTCCAATGATAAATGACTGCTGCAATTTCAGCAAGCAAAGCATCTACGTAGAACATGCGCTGCTCCATATTGCTGAAAAAGTCTCAACAAGAACTTATCCATTGTCTCATCACAGCAGTGCATAAGTGTTAATGTTGACCCTGTTGGAGCTTGTTGTCATTTATGGCTTAAGTTAAGTGCTGAGCCCTGGTGAAAGTGTGCTAAGCCCTGTAGTGTCACATGTAATTGCTCAACCATGTGAACACATCTCCTCTAAGCTCATCGAGCTGCTCTGGCTCTCTGAATTTTACAGCACACGAGATAAAACCGACCGTGGTCAATTTCTGAATGTGAATGTGAAACAGCAACAGTATGGAGTGTGCCTCTGCTGAGCTCACTCCCTCTCAATGACTACCTGGTTTGGTTCAGCAACAACTATTTTGCCTGCTGATGAAGACTCTTGCCAGTGGAGCAGCGAAGGCAAGAGTGTAGACATGGCACCCTCTGCTGTATACAAGTTGTAATGCATAATTTACACAGAGCTCCTGAAAACCTGTCTGTTACAAGTCAAGAGAAGGGAAAAGCAAGTTTTCTCACTGTATGCATCATCATATCAGCTCCTGAAAGCTAGTACAGCAAAACTCAAAGTCATTAATTACTATGAAAAAGAAAATATGATGAAGTGGGTTTTTTTCAGGCACAGTAATTCTCAAACTATTAATTCATGTCTGCATGGACGAGGTTTGATGAGGTTTGTTTGTCTTGTTCAGGTGATCATCGAGGTGACTGAGATGCTACACAACGCCAGCTTGCTCATTGATGACATTGAGGACAGCTCCAAGCTGCGGCGGGGCTTCCCCGTGGCCCACAGCATCTATGGCATTCCCTCCGTCATTAACTCGGCCAACTACGTCTACTTCTTGGGGTTGGAGAAGGTGCTGACTCTGGAGCACCCCGAGGCTGTCCGAGTGTTTACCCGACAGCTGCTGGAGTTGCACCGCGGCCAGGGCTTGGACATTCATTGGAGGGACACCTACACCTGTCCCACTGAGCAGGAGTACCGCAACATGGTGCTGCAGAAAACCGGAGGTCTCTTTGGCCTGGCTGTCGGTCTAATGCAGCTCTTCTCAGACTGGAAACAGGACCTGAAACCCCTCCTGGACACACTAGGCCTCTTCTTCCAGATCCGCGACGACTACGCCAACCTGAGCTCTCGCGAGTACAGCGAGAACAAGAGCTTCTGCGAGGACCTGACCGAGGGCAAGTTCTCTTTCCCCACCATTCATGCCATTTGGTCGCGTCCGGAGAGCACCCAGGTGCAGAACATCCTGAGACAGCGCACAGAGAACATGGACATCAAGCGATACTGCGTGGACTACCTGGAGAAGGTCGGCTCGTTTGCCTACACCCGTCAGACTCTGCGGGACCTGGAGGTGGAGGCCTACCGCCTCATCAGGGAATTTGGGGGAAACCCTCAACTGGAGAGCCTTGTCAAACACCTCAGCCAAATGCATCATGAGGCCGAAGCCACAGCAGAGTCCAGCGCTGAGCCACACTCAAGCCACAACCACTGACCTCATCCACCTGTGACTAGCCCCTGCACACTCTGCTAACACAGAAGCTCTGCTAACGCACTGACGCAGACATTTTCTGCTCAACACACATACCCGTATGTTACATTCACAAACTACTCTGAGTCACAATGAATCATTAAACTTGAACATTCGAATTCTGGTAGACAGCCACGGCCGTGTTCAGCGGCGACGAGACCGCAAAGCCGCCCCAAACCGTTGCCTCTCTCTTGTGTGCTGGATGGCATCCTTCAAGTGTTGCTTAACAAAGAATGCATCAGCAATTTTTGTATCCAAGTGTAGCTGTGCTGTCAGTGGAAGAAATCAGTTAAACTAGAAACTAACTTTTTATGGTTTAAGGCTTTTCTGAATGGGGAAAAAATAACAAGATGGCAGCAGATCTTAACAGCCTTCCTTTTGACGTGCACTACAGTGCATATACATGTATTTTTTATGTTTTGTCACCAAATGAAAATTGAGTGAATGCTGGGCGTTGTTTTTTTCTGATGTCCCTGTCTCGATTGTATGTCGTGTGATTTGGAGGATCTTTAATCATTAAGCCGCCAGAGTGCCAATCCTGTAGAAAAGATCTCTGCAATTCAATTGTCTACTTGTTATGTAACATGCTGGCATTATATGCAAAGTAGCGCTCTCGCTGTTCATACTCGGCTGTATACGAATACTTTGTTGATGCTTTGGCTTATCGGCAGACTGTTTCCAGCTGGTTCAGATTCAACACAGCTCTTCACACCTCTCATATTTTTTTAGGGTGATCACCTTCGAAATTTGTTAGTAGACACTGCTGCAGTTGACAACTCATCTATTGAATAAAAAACTTTTGAAGATGACCCGTGGCCTTGTCTCCATTTTTGAAACCAAACGTCAGATCTCAGTGCGGCATCAAGGCTGGTTTGGCTTTCATTGTTTTGAACGGAACATATTAAATGCAAAGGGGGAGGACGGGGACCTTTCTCCTCAGATACATGTAAGCAGCACCATCTACTGAGCACACAGCTGTAACTGAAAATAATCCAGGCTGTGGTATTTGTGTCTCCACGCCTGTTACAGCAGTTAAAGGCTTCTTCCCACACCGGGCCTGATGTCTTATCAAGGAACCTATACCCTACACACCCCGAACACACACCATAACAAAACACTGAGCCATCGTTATCCACAGTATATGCAATAATAATCCCCCATGGCCATGCAACTGCATGCTGAATAGTACCGGCTGCAAGGTGAACCGGCTGATTCAAGTTATTACAGAATTTGCTTGTGCTGTGCTTTGTTTTGAGGAACCTTGACTGAACTCTCACAGGCTGGTTGCTATGGACATGGTTGGTGTCTGAAATACAAGGCACCAGTCATCTAAATCCTGTATTATTTGTTGCTTCTGTTAATACTGTTGTGAGGTTGTTTTTTTTTTTTTTTTCAGCTGCTGTAAAGATGTGCAGCCCTTTGGACAGAGGCTATCTGTCCCAGACAGCTCTGTTGACTCACCCAAGCTCTCGCTCTTGACAGCTGCAATTCAGTTAATTATGTGTCTTTCAGATTGAATTGTGGCTTCTCTGAAAAAAAACATCTATTCATCAAAATGTCAAATTCTTGAAAATCTGTAGGGAGCGGTTCCTCTACTAATTTTCCCTCCAAGCAGCCACAAGTGCAGGAAAATGTGATGCAAATGCATTTGTGATTTGATAAACAGCAGAGACGTATGAAGTGGCTTTCACAGAGCTGACATAAGTCCATCATAGTAATCAAAGCCTCTCACAGTTCTCATTTCTTCTCTCTCTGGCGCGCTAGGTTTACTAGATTGATTTTCTCCACCCACAGCGTCTGAGTTCTGTTTGAGAGCAAAACAGAATAGCTTTTGTGTGAAGAGCGACATGGCTCACTCACTGTCTCCCTCATCCTCTGCAAGCTTTGGATTATTTATCACTGGGCTGCACTTTACACATTTGTGCTGCTTGGTAGCTCTCCAATAGATATTTCAGAAATATTCGTATGGCAACAACAAAATTTTGAAAACCTCATTGCTCAGAATGGAGAAGCCGCTGTGTTTATACGGCTTCACTGATTTCAGTGTTTTTCTCTTGAGTTAATTATATTCTTAAAAATTTACTCACCTGGGCAAAGTTTTCTGAGATGGCGCTTTCCTTTAAGTGCACCTTGCTTGACAGATGTGCACACATTTCACTTTTTGGAGACGCCAGAACAACTGCAGTCCTTCACTACAGGGCTGCCGAGCTGCTCCATCGGAGCAACTGGCAGGACCTTTTATTCCTCTACAAGAGCCTGAGATGAAAACCACCGGCACACTGTTGAATGCTTTCGGCGTGACTTACACTGGCTTACACATTGAACCATGTTCCACGATGGCACCCGTGACAGATATTTTGAAGGACAGAAACATTTGTTCCCCGCTACATTTAACGATAAGACGAGATATGTTCTGTACTTCAGTTATTGTCCCACAAAGGGACCAAAACAAACTCCGGACACTTTCCAGCTTCGCCAGCCCAAAAACCATTCATTCCCCCTGAAGACATTTTATTTTAAAATGGGTCGCTTGGATTGACTAAAACAGCTGGACGCCTGCGTAGAATTGATGTAAAATGAATCAAAGTGCCCTTATTCAAGGTGATGAACGAACATGTCGCCTAGTTTAACAGTCGACAGACATTGATGGTTTTTCCAATGGTTTTTGTCAACAGTGGAGCTCTATGGTACAAAAAAAAATAAGCTCAAGGCTCAATTCACTGTTGGTTTGGTCATTTCATGGGATTTGGTGACTATAAGACAAATCTAGAATATTGGTGGTAAATGTCACTTGATCTATGGAATTATTAAAAAGCTTCCTGCAGTTCACAGTATTCATGTCACTTCCCAGAACAACACATGTTCTAATGCATAATTCTGCAAGCACTCACTTGTTTGTAAAAGCCTCACTCTGCCCCCCATGTCCCATCGGGTACAAAGAGGGATAACAAAGAACTCACCTGTTTCCACCTGCAATAATTGCAGTTCTACACCAAACACTGAGTTTAACGAGACTGCATGCTGATGAAAGGGGCACTCCAGGGATTTTACACATTAAGGTCAGTTTATTCATTGTGTGGGGAAAGTACAACTCAGCCCGGAAACTGCTGCACAGTGTCTGTGTCTCGAAGGGAGCTTCCTGAAGACTGGGGGATTTAGAGATTACAAATTTATAACAGAAAGCCTGCATTTACAAACTGTGTTTACCTGGAAAAAGTCTAACAAAAGATGCTTTTGAGTTGTATGATGACACGTAGGAACCAGCACTTAAGGAATTTGACCCATGCAAGGGAGTAAAAGTCAGGATATCTTGGCCCTATGCTTCATCAATTTTAGCTATTCTTCTCTTTTTTTTAATGTTTCTTGCAATCTTGTGCAAGTGCTACACTAAATGGATGGAGCACCCTTTTAATGCTGAACTGAGGGTAACTGCGTTCACTTAGCTGACATCATGACATTTCTTCCACATATGGCGTTGCATCAGGTTGCATCAAATGATTAAGCGGTTTCCAAGAATCTCATCATCAAACCGATGAGCTAATTCATGATCCTCTTAAGACAGAATGTCTGTCAGTAATGGCTCAGTAACGACTGAATGACTAATTATCGCTCACAAACACTATCATAGTAAATCTGCAATGTCACTGCAGCAAGGCTCAAGAGGGCTTATGAAACTCCATGATTCACTCAGTATTTCCATCACTTTGTCAAAGACGTGTGTAATTATGTGTACTGTCTAATAGCCAGCCTTCTACCGAATGCATCATCTAACTGAGCCACACTGTCACACATTTCACAGCTGTGTTCGGCAAATGTTTGCAAAAAAAAAGTGACAGCGATAACCTTACCAGGCTCTGAGACGTCGTAGCTGCTATGGAAATGAGAGAGAGCTGTGGGTGCAATGTCAAATTGGGAATGAAAATGTTGTCCCATTAGGGCATAGTTGTGTGTCTAATAATATCTCCTCATTCCCGTGAATCAGAATCAGTCAGAAATACTGGTTTTAGATGCCGGGTGTCATGAATAAATGATTTCCTCCTCGTTTTGGTGCGCACAGAGGAGGGGGTGTTGGGGGGGGGGGGCTGATTGACAGCAGTGTGTGATGCTCTGCGAGGAGAGTCGAAGAATCTCGAGCTGTTTCAATGAGTATGCAGATGCACGCCACTCAGCAGACTGTAAGCTCCTCTCTAAGATCTCGGACAGCTGTGCCTGATCTGAACCGTGTCTCCACTGTGACCCCCACCACAGGTACGTTTTCATTTCACCTTTTTCTGTATGTTCACACTGAACATGCCCTCACTGGTGGCATATAGTTAATCTTTAAAGTGGCATTTAGCTTAAATAGCAAATTGCCCCAAAACAGTGAATCAATACCAGGAGTACTTGTACCCCACGGGGTACTTCTGCAGTTGCAAGGTGGTGCATGGAATCAACTAATTAACTACAACATAGATATTAGATTTTTTTTAAATATATATATATATATATACACACACACAAACACACATACATATATATATATATACACATATATATAGAGATATAGATATATATAATTTACCACACATAAGTTAAAATAGTAAAAACTAATGAATGAACAGCTAAAACAGTTAAAGAAACAGGTGAATGGTTGAAACGTCCAGCGTTCTGCCACTCCAGGTAGCACATTAGTGGAATGCAAACATGACAAAACTGAGACAGACATGGACAATTTAAAAAATGTTGTGACACTAAACTCTTATAATGTGTGTAGTGTTCAATAACATCCAGGTTATAATCCATTCATGACCACATATTTGGGACATTTAAACTCCTGTGACAGGGCTGTGGGGGAACTGCACATCAGACCCCAAAAAAAAAATTCAACACTCAAATAGAAGTAAGTGTTTGCCAAAGCTGGACATCAAGAAATGAGACTCAAACTCACAATGTCAAAATGTTCTCGTATTCAATCTGCAGCGCGGGAAGATGAGTTTTGGGAAGAGGTGAGACTCAAGATGAAAAGGATTTATAAATACAATTAACTTGAGTGCCCAGGTTCTCCATTTTCTCAGAGCAGCGCTTGTCACAGGCTAAACGGATGATTGCACTTTCATGGCAAAATATTAATAGAGTGAAAATAAGTCAGTGGTTCGGGGAATTGTACTCTTGTCGTCGCTTAGAAAAGATTACACATGCGCTTAAGGGCAGAGAGGATTCAAAAACGTGTGAGGTTTATTCAGATCAAACATATGGATGAACCAAGTGTTCTGGGTCGCTAAGATGAGCTGAGATCTTTTCATTACGCCGTGTTTTGTTGTCAGAATATTTTGTTCTGGTTCTACTTTTATTCTTTAACCATCCGGCTTTGGGAGCAACGATCATGTTCACAAATATTGATCACTCACAGAACAAAGGAATTCTTGAGTAGCGTTCCCCTTTGACACATTATTTCACACCATCTACTCTTGCTTAGGCCAGTGCATCGGCATTTTCCTCCGAACACGAGGCAGCTTTCAGCACAATGCGACCCTCCACGTTATATAAACACTGCAGATACTGGCGGGGAATGAAGTGAGATAAAGTGGTGAAGTGGTGAATTACAAGCCCAGGAAGACTCACAAGACACGGCCGCAATTTTTTGATAAACCCGGGACAATTTGTCTCAAGTTATTATGACAAAGGCTGATGTGGTTGATTTGATTGCCTGGTTGAATGGGCATGTGTGAGAGAGCGGGGCTCGTTCTGCATACACAGGGAATAAAGCAGGCAGAAGATTTGGAGCATATCTCTGAAAATACAAAATGCTAATAATTTAAACATCAGTGAGCGACAATATCCCCACGGCTCTCATCAAATTTAGACAAATTCAGGAACTTCATCCTCTAAAGAAGCACTAGAGCAGAAATGAGAAGTGAGCTTTTTGTTTTTTTCTCCCGCTGGCGTGTTATTTCCACACTTCTCTCCGGGTTCACAATGAAGGGCTTCGTGCCAACCCAGCGAGAGAGGCTGATGGGGTGAAAAATGCCATCCTTATCTACGCAGAAGAGTGGAACAGATGCGGATATGACTTTGTTATCATGCAACTCGCTGAAAGAGAGGAGGCGAAAGGATAAGATGGGGATGGAGAAGAGGGGAGTGGTTGTTCAGAGGAAGAGGAGTGTGTGCACCAGTGTCACAGACTTGCCTAAATAAAACAAGCAACTTGTATTATCCTCCATTAGTAAAATATTGAGCATCGTTTTTCATTATTTACAAAAACATAAAGCAAAGGCAATCTAATTCTAGTGACTCGCCATCAATCACACGGCTACACTTCAGTAAACAGAACAAAAAAAATGACTGCGGCAACTAACAGCATATGCTCAGAGAAGGCTCATGAAAAATCTGATTGCTTCATGTCAACATTTCAGAAGGTCTGGTGTTGGAGCTGATGGCAGGATGTGTTCAGTTCTATTGATTAACATGAAGCCACTGATAAAACTGGGGCTGAATCACTCCCTGGGTTTCCCCGTTCGTCATTCCATTGGTGTGCAGTTCTCTGTTTCAGGAAAACAATCACCAACGCAGATCAAAGTGACTTTATATTCCTTTTAAGTTGAAGACAAACGAATGTGTGTAACAGCACGAGCAGAGTCTGTTTACTGGGTGTCTGAATGCCTCTTGTGCCGACTGAGCGCAACTAACGGCCAACGTGCAGGATCGGCAGCACCCGCGAGCTCACCACGTGCGTCGTTCCCCAAAACAAACGACAAGAAAGTCACTCATCTCTTTGAAGTGTTCTTTATTTCCTGTGAGGAGGGTTTCATAAAACCAGTGTTAAACTAGTGAGTCTATTCCAGTCACTCCGACTGCTTGGTCAAGCTCCAAAAACGTGTGTCGCAAATACACTAATTCAAATCTGTGTCGATATCACAAGTGTTAACGTACGTACAGCATGACGCCTAACAAATACGGTAAGGCCACATCACTATTTGCACAATGACAGTCACAGTACAAACTGTGTGTGTGTGTGTGTGTGTGTGTTTGTGAGAAAACTTGTCATAAATCTACAAATAGTGAAGAGGATGAAAAGCTTAAGACAATCATTTACAAAATATAGCAACGCAAAGCAATCATCTTTAAAATTCCACCAAATGTCCCTTTTTAGCCAAAAGGTTTAAGTCCGTCAAGTATCAGAGTGCCAATAATTATAGTATTACAAAGTACTGAAGTCTTACAGCAATGATTCTGTACACGATGATCATCACATGCTGGTATTGCACATGGTTTTATCAATCCCTGTCAGTTGTCACGTTACTGAAACATCCTTTAATCCGCAGTCTTTTCCCACTGAAGACACTTTCAATCTCAAACTGAATAACTGAGTTCATGATACAAATACTGACAGTGTGCTACAGCTAAATGTGAGTTTTGAACATATTCTAAAGCTGCAAATGGTTTATTATGTTGGCACAGTATTTGTGTTAATATTAAGAACCTGCAATGAAATCTCAAAGTTTTTAAGATTATTTTCCAACAGAAAGTCACATAGTTCAAAAATCTAAGTGTTTTTATCATATAATAATAACTGATAAAAGTCTGAAAGGACTCCGTTTTAAGGAAATCACAAAAACTGAACCGATAACCTGTGTTGAGTGCATTCTACCCACAGTGCCACCTGGTGAGTGGGAGCCATTTAGTGTCCCCAGGGACAACCGCAGGGGTCTCCGCAGGTCCGCCTCCTGTCCCAGAGGATGTGCAGCTCCTCGGCTGTGTGCTGGGGAGAGGACAGCATGTCCAGGTAGCAGTCTTTCTCACATAGCCAGCCGGGGTCCTGGCAGTAGAAAGGGGCAGAGGACAGTGGCTGAGTTAACATGCACACACTGATGTGGATATATTACCCGTGCACGGGTTCAGGTCTTACTCAGGTTTAATTGTTAACATGCACGTTTGATAGGCTGTAACTGAAATCCATGTTGCCAAGTTCCCACAGACTCCACCAGCAAATTTCAGATTCTAGATGTGCAGTGAAATGCTTCAGGTTTTAAGGTTTAAGGTTGTGCTTCTGTACAATAAGGCATGTGCTGTTTATAGAAAAAAAATATTTAATATGTGATTACATCTTCTTCTTCTACACTAGTTTCTAACATTTCTTCCTCTGAGGGACACTGAATGCCTCTCATCTCAATAAATGTAGGTGGAGTGTGAGCTTCATCTGGATGTCATTCAGTTTCTTGCCTGATATTTCTGTGGTCCAACAGCTGCCATCCATATCCCCATGCTGACGTCTTCTCCCTGTAACAAGACATCCAGAGCAGATTCCTCACACTGTATTCACGACTAGCTGCCCCTATACCACCACGGTCGCTCAGGTACTCTACCTGGTAGGCCTTCAGTTTATCTGCATTGCTGGCAAGCCACTGGACCAGGTCACGAGAGACCACGTAGCCTGAGCCGCAGGCGAACGCCGGGTAGGCTGGACTAGCGTACTCCAGTTCCTGCCACTTCCCAATGCGATCCACTGCCCAGCTCTGCCTGAAACTGGGTCAGGGCAGCAGATACATCATCGTCATCATCACGTCCTGTCTGCCTTTCACCTGACCCATCATACAGTGCACTGAAGCTGCAAACACGAGTGGACTAAAATCAAGAGCAAAATGCATGTTCAGACACCAAATTGAACTTACTTCCCCCACCAGAAATTGCTGCGCTTGAGACCCTTGTGGTCAATCTTCATTAATACTGAGTCCACGTCGATGTAACAATCATCATCAGTCTTCAGCAGCAGATTAAAGTCAGCGTTTCCCACAGACCTGCCAGAGAGGGAATTTGCAAACTTAATTAAAGCCCACCTTCGCATTTTTAGCAATATCCCAGAGTGGATTTACTTTCAAATACCACTGAGAGTGAAGGGCAGGAGGTCCTGCAAGTAAATAATATAGCTGTCAAGTCAAGACTTAAGACCACTCTGTATATTTTGCTTCCTGATGACACACAAATACATTTTTTCCCTGACTGAGCGATTGCAATCGTGATTCTAACAGAGGGACATTTTGAGGCAATGACACACTTTCATTTCAGGTTGCTGATTTCCTCAGAGGGCTCAGGCAATTTGGAGACAGAGAATCGAGTCATTAGCACTTGGCATACCATTTATAGAACTGAAGCAGTTTGGAAGGCACGTTCCTGTAGGTGTCTACCACGTCTACAAACACCATGTCGCCGTGCCTGAGGCTCTCCTGCTGCAAGACAGCGTCCTCCTGCCTCAACCTGGAGGCATGGTGCTCCATCCTAGCCGGGCGGTCCCGCAGGAGCCCCGACAGGCCATCTCCATCTGACGCACAGGTGGAGAGGGTTCGGCATGGGGAGAAACGTAATGGAGGTAATGGGGGGAAAAAAGCAGAAAAAAGGGATGAACTAGGGAAAATGGTGAAGGTGTTCTTGTCCAAAATGAGATTTTGAAAAAGTCACATTAACTTTGTGTTCAGCCATGGTCGGAATAAATTAAGGCACCTTTGAGGGATAATAACTTAAACCCCTGGCTGGCAAAACAATATGATAAAACTGTAACATTTTACTGAGTGGACCATTAGTTCTGTTTTCAGAGATATTGGATGGTGAATTTAATTTTGTTTTTCCCAAAATGGCTAGTAAGCCATTCTCAGATAAACTGAAATGCAAACACGTGCAGGTGGTACGATCAATAAACACAACAGGGTTGAGGGGGGAAAAATGTTGTTTCATTTGGCACATATGCAAGAGCCCTGAGGCGAAAAAGGAGCTAATCTCATAACCTGCCAGAGTGAATCCGAGGTTTTTTGTTTTTTTTTTTTGTATATTTACATGGTGACTGGGACTCCTTTTACAACAGTTTGCGCATAGAGAGATTTTGATCGAACTGTTTTCATAAAAAGCTCTGAATTAATTCTGTTGCTGGACCAACCGTAGATAGTAAATGTGAACCCTCCAGCCAGACCAGGAAATCCAAGCGCACTTCTATGAGGCAATATGCCCTCTGCAATCTGCAATTCAAGGAAACAGCAGCTTTTAAAGTTTGTAACTTCTTGAAATTTTACTTCACTTCAAAACTTGAGAAAATATTCTTTATACATAGATTTTTGACACCACGTTAGTACGTACAGAGGAGATCTTGAGGACACCTCCTCCATCACTGAGCTGCACAGAGGAGGAATTGACACTCAGTCCAGCAGAGTCCAAATTCTCCCAAACCAGCGTCCCCTCAAAACCCTGGACAGAAAAACTCAGATATTTCATTCTTTGTACAAGTGTCGTTCTGGTCGTCGTTAAACTGAGCGACATTATACCGTATGCAGGGCTGTAGCTTCCACTGAGGACACTGTCGTCACCCTGCGGTAGTTAACTTTCAACTGTTCAGAACGTTCGATTCATTCACGCTGATTCTGGTATTTCTACATTGCACTCTCTGAAAGTCTTATTTCTGTCTATTCTAACTTCTCAGTTTGCAGCAGTGACGTACATGTGTACTCAAGCATCGTGAAGAAGGCTTTGAAATCCCATTTTGCATTTTATTTTTTGTTGGGAAATAATTTAAAAGTCATTTCCTGGGATGCTTCCCACTATGTACAGCAATCTGTTGCTAATTACAGAGGAAAAAGTAAGAGATAGAGGTTCGTTAGCTGTGTTCAGTTTATGATTTTCTCTGAAGGAACTTTTTTTGCAGCAGCAGCTATAATCCGCAGCTAACAATGAAAAATAAAAGCAATCAAAACATGCTAGAATATTTATTTTCTGGGTGTCGGCTGGGGAGCATCCTGTGAAAAACTGACCTTAGGCAAAATGAACTGCTCCACTGGTTTGTACCACACCCCGTTCACCATGGTCCCCGGGCTGATGGCACTGAAGCGAGCAGTGACCACAGCCTCCTGCAAAAATCAAAGCTTTTATCCTTCAAGGACTCATAAGTGTGCAAATTTACCTTAATCTACACTCAGTACTATGCTTTCGTATCTATTATATTAAAGACAAGTGTCCTGAAGGACTTGGAGTTTATGTCTATAAATGAGGCAGTCAACAGTACCAGCAGCATCCTCCTGCTGCCCCCAGGCTGTGTTTCTAACAGGCTCCACAGAAAAGCAGCATACGGGATACATTATGCTAAGAGGTCGAGGTTCTGTTACCTCCTGGTCCAGCTGGAGAAGCTTCACCGTCACATTGCTCTGAAGCTCGGGCCGGGTCCCGCTGGGAAACACCCCCAGCCTGGTGATCACCACCGGGTGGAGGACCTTGAAATCCAGAGCGATGGCCGACACGTCGGAGGGGGCGAGCGCCGAGGGGTCAGACACCGTCACGATCTCTATCTCCGCATCCTGGCCTGCCACTGAGTTAGAGGGATGGCAGACATTACTGCACAAGCACGTGTGAAATTTATTACGCCGCCAGCGTGCTGACCGTCTCTTTTCGGTGATGAAGACCGGCTGATTCGGGGAGAGGCAGAGCGCTCAGAGAAGAAGGCGAGCTCTGGTAAAGATACACCATCAGCACTTTGAGGAGCTGGTTCTTAGGACTGCTGTCTTCAAAGCCAGCTTCTGCTCGTGAGTGTGGTTTCTTAATTACAAAAGAGCAGTTTATTACCCAGGGGATCAATGAAAAGATCAAGGCTGTTAAAGGGAAGCAGGCTTTTTACTTTAAATGCATTCTATAGAAGTTCTGCTGCTCACTCCAAAATAAAGACAACTAGAGCAAAGAACCACAAAGAGGAAGCAGCAGTTCATCAAACCAAATGACTGAGTGGGATCGAGTGGCGGGGTGTCACCACAGATATATGTAATATTCCTATGCTCGCCAAATACAAAACGATTAGTTTGTGCTTATTTCTCAAAATTACGAACAGCAGTGCGTCTCTTGGCGCTGGACAGCATGAGACTGCTACTTAATTCTGGGGATAAAATGAATAAAACTTGGAATAAATCATAAATAATTAACAGCAAATTCAGTGTTAGCATCTTTAGGTGTTTTTTTCAATGTCAGGCAACAAGTAAAGGTTTAGGCTATTCTGCAGTGTTCAACAGGAAAGTATGCAATGTGCAAATCAAGTCACACTTGGCTGCATCGGACACTTATTTACATTATTAGTTAATCTGCAGATTATTGTTTTTAAGATCGATTAACATTTGCCCTACGAAATGTCAGAAAAATACTAAAAAAGGAAAATCCCAGAGCTCAAGACAACTTCTTCAAATTGCTTGTTTCGTCTGAAAAAGACAAAGAAAAGCAACTATAATGGAACTAACAAATTTTGGGCATTTGTACTTTAATAAAAAGGTCTTAAACAATTAATTGTTTATTGAAATTGTGTGCTGATAAACAAATCAATGAATCATTTCAGCTCCAGTCACATTTCAACAAGCCAATTAAAACACTATATAACAAATTCTGTATATCCACGCTTCAGCCTCACAGCCTTTCAATATCATTAATTCTTTTTACTTTTCCTCACCAAAGCACAAACAACAGAATTACTAAAAGAAGCTAATCAGCATTCACCTTGTTGTAGTCCCAAAGAAAAATGAATGCAGCACACAAGCAAATTTCAACAACAATTAATTGTCCACTTAACATGTGCTTTGACCTGAATCCTGAGTCAGGTGCCCAACTGTGTTTAAAAGCAGCCACTGTCTCTTTGTCTTCCAATCACTCCGAGCATCTCTCCCCGAAGCCTGCCCGCCCGCCGCCCATTCTGAAGCACATCACGTCAACACTTACAACCATTAACACGGCGGAGAGCGGAGAATGGGCTGGAAAAAACAAAACATCAGCATGACCCTAAAGGCCGTCATCTGAAAAAGCCTACTCCGATGAGCAGTAATTATGTTTTCATGAAGGCAGCGCACACTGAACAGAACGGGAAAAGTAGTGAAACGTCTGCGCTGGACTGACTCCGGAAGGTGAGAGACATAACAATTACTGTGGACGCTCTATCTGACAGTGAGACGCTTCAATTATTTCCTACATAGTGCGTCAGTGCTTCCTATAGCTTTACTTTTCAAGTGTTAGCACGCAGTTCTTGTAAGCTGCAGCGGCGCTGTTGACTGTGACAGATTTCTGCTTCGGCCTTGGGCAGAGAAAGGAAAAGAATGGTGTCCTTGAGGTGTGGGTGAACATGAATAAAGGTGTTTTACTTCTTGCGAGAACATGCATTTTTTTCCTCATTCTTTCAACTCCAGTTATTCTGCCTCGGCTCTGCTTTTCTTCTTTTTTTTTTTGCACAAGCAACAGATTGCATGCAGAATATCTTTCCATATTAGAGCTGCAGATGTCCACTCATCAGTGTGTGGGGCTGATTTTTTTTTTTTTTTTTTTACCTGGCTCGGTGAAGTTCAGGAGGGAGCAGGAGTACGGATCCTCTCTGTCCTCCTCTGGAATGGGACACCCATGTTCGCCCACGATAAACTTCACCCCCACTCTGAAAATAAGCACAAACACTATTGCATTCATCTTTTTTTTGTGCAATATTAGGCTGCAAGATTTCTAAAGCTTGTCCATCTATCCACCCTCCGTTGCCATGGTTACTGGGGGTTGCTTAAAGGCCATCACACCTTATCTGTGCTCAGATCGCTGAATGAGAAGGAAATGGACAAAAAGGAAGAATGAGAGAGAGAACAATATTGGCCGCTGGTCAGGTAGCTAAAGATAAAAGGGTTGATGGGGCAGCCAGCTATTTACTGCCAGCTGCAGGCTTTATTTCCACTGCATGAATCTGCCCTTGGAAGGAAGGAAGGAAGGAAGGAAGGAAGGAAGGAAAGAAAGAGTTGTTGTTGGAGCTCCACCCTACAGACCTGTGCTGGAAGTGGGGGTGATCTCGGAGGTAGCCCAGCCAGGTCTCCCTTATCGCTTGTCGCAGTTCATAATGGTGTCTCGCTGACAGCACTCCCACCAAAACTTCATAGAAAGGTAAAGCCTCATCTGTATCAGAGACAGAAAGCCAATCTCAAAACAGGATGTCACTTCCTACCCAGTGGTGAGGTGTTTAACATGAGGACGGTGGCGAAATGTGAGCTACAGCTGGTGACAATGATAAGGCATCAAGCGCAGATAAAGACACGAAAATCACACTTTGCTGCGTGCGTGATTTGTGCTTCACATCCCTGCTCCTGACAGCCTCTGATGTCTGATGTCTGATGCATCCTGTAACTGACCTGAAAATTGTCTTCACACATCAAAAGCTGGTTAAACTATAGTCCTCTGATTAAAAAAAGGGGGGTTCAGCCTCCGCCGTAGCCCCGATAACAAGTGACGGTCCATTTGAGAGCAGCACGGAGCTCAATAGTTGCTCTGTAACAAGGTAGAGATGCTCAGCTCGCTTCAGTCCAGGCGTTAGATGATCCCAGCAACGCCCAACACTACTGAACTCTTACATTCACGTTATTTCCCACTGAAACACACACACACATATGGACACACACTGAAGCGCGAGCACACTGACACGAGCTCAAACTGCCCGCTCCCACACAAACTCACAGCCACACAGACACACCGGGGCGGTAAAAGCAAAGTTAGCCAGCCGCTCGGATGTTAAAAAACAAAATAAAAAAAGTTGCGAGGCTTTGAGGAGGTGAAGCCCGCGGCTGTGGCTGAAAAGTACCCGAGTGAGTGTTGTTGTCCGGCGGGGTGGAGGAGGGTCGTTGTGCCAACCACAAGTGCACCAGGACGGCGACAGCACAGGGCAGCAGAATGAGCGCTAGCCTCCGCATGGACGGAGCCCTTCACTCAGCCGGAGCAGCCTTTAGCTTTAGCGGCGCGGAGCCTCTTCCTGAGCCGCACGGAACTGCACGGTGTGAGCCGCTCCGTGTGTGCGCTTCATTTCAGCTCCGCAGCTCTCCGCCGGGCTCTCACCACTGCCTCATGTCTGCCTCCGCTGCTCGGAGAGACGGACCAATGGGAGACGAGGAGCCCTGCCGTGGTGCACTCTGGGAGATGCAGTTCTCTTACCAGTCACAACAGTTTTGTACTAGAATTTCTGCAATAAAATATTGGTAAATATATAGTTAACCTCTACGTGCAATTTGTAGTAGTAGTAGTAGTAGTAGTAGAGGTAGTAGTCGTAGTAGACGTAGTAGTAGTAGTAATAGTAGCAGTAGCAGTAATAGTAATATTTTGTTTACATTTAATTGTCTTTTTAAAAAAATTGAGATGCAGCTCTTTGGAGGGATCATGATTTAAAGTAAAAACATCAAGATCAAGACAACAAAGCACAACTATTGCTTTTTATGTAATGGCAAAATTGCTATAAAAATTATATAAACTGTTAAGGAATAATAATAATGCTAGAGTTACGCAGTACTAATAATGTAACATGAATTTACATATACTATGATATGCAGTTTACAGAGGTTGGACAGAATAATGAGAACCCCATAAAATATGATGCATTCCCTTTCAAATTTCTGTACTGCTTTGCACGATTCCTATCTATTCCTACTATAAATCCGTCTAAGCTATTCAAAGATGAATGTGTGTGCCACAGTGGGTTTTGACATTACATCTACATTTTAGCATTTCTCACACTTCCATAAAAAATTAAGCAGCACCATGCAGTTTCAATTTCCATTCAATCCACTTAAAAGTAAACAGAATGCTATAGTACACACAATAAATAGTTTATTGCATGTCCTTAAAGTAAACTGAAACACTAAAACACTGATTATGGCTACAAACAGTGTTGGTGAGGTGAACCTTCACATGTTTATCACATAAAGAAGTGTCAGTTTTTGTGGTTTGTTTTGCTCTACATTGTGAATTTCTTATGAAGTGAGGAAAAACCTTCTAAGCAGAGAAGAAAATTAACATATGAATCATTTTATACCTCTAAAACCCAGGTGACATGTTGTGGCTTTAAGATTAGAACATAATGTTATTAAACCCGGTCCTCTGTGCTGCACATAAATCATTTAAATGGAATCTATTGTGCATGGAGAGGGGTGTTTGAGGAGGATTTCTTCTGACTCTGAGAACACCAGTGTTTCTCCTGAAGAGGAGGAGCGGGCCACGCCACCATGAGCGCCTGCTGCCGTGCTTGTAAACATTTCATTTGTACTGATTTTAATGGAGTTCCAGTGTTGCACAAATGTTATTTTAAAGAAGCCTCCACCATCTACGGTATTCTAGGGAAAAATAATAATGTAATGGGAATGTGCCGTGCCAATGTTATGAGTAGAAATGAAACCACCACAGAACAGCATGCTGTGACTGTAGATATATAATCTTATCAGAAATGATTAGTATTTTCATGTATTTTGCGTACACTTTGGGGGCTCAATGCTCAATTTGGAAAATTGCTCTAGCACAGATTTTCAGTATTAGATAACCTACTGCCCTAGGGATAATTACTTTCCTGTGCATTATATAATTCTTTTTAGGGCCATATTCATAAATATACTGATTACAATGATTTAGCTCTCTCTCTGCAACACATTATTCATCTTAAAGGAAAAGGCTATTCATAACATGTTCAGGGTTTCTTGAAACACAAGCTAACATCCAGCTCTACTGCAGATATCCAGCCCTCCTCTATTCTAGTTTCTTCTTTATACTCTTAACTCTGATTTAGCTTGTTATTCAAATGTTGACACCTGTTTACGCTCTATTTATACTATTCCAACCCATGTGTGTGCAGTTTTTGTCTCTTTCTCTTTTGCTTCGCAGCATTCAAAACACTCAGCACTGGCTGCACTTTTCTCTGGATCAATATAGATTTCTTTTTATCTAGTCAGGTCCCAGCTGAGAACCATGTGCATACCACATAATATTGAGACCTATTTCTTGAATTTCTAATTTTAGTGGTGCATAAAACTCATATTTTAATCAATATCGCCTACATACTTGCACCATAAAATGATTCTTCCTATCCGAATTCAGGTTCTAAAGAAAAAGGGTGCTGCATGTTGTACAGACTGCAAAGCCCTCTGGCATACTTTTGTGACTGTCAAGTATTTTTCTATAACCTCAATTAGTCAAGACTAATCAACCAATAGTTCATTTAAAGCCTCAGGTAAACACTCCAAAATGCAGCTAATCTGCTTCATCAGGACTATGTGGGTGTGGTTGGATCAGATTTTATCGACCAAACAACCCACCAGCGTTGGCCCGATTCTGACTAAATCCTGATTGGTGCACAGAAGTTTGTGACATCACATTTCCCCAAATGAGCCCCGCCCACTTTAAACCAGCAAAAAGATCACAGAAAAAAAAAAAAACAGACACAAACTCCTCATCTGAAAAAACCCAAAACTGTTCTAACTTTAGGAGACAATGCTGTGTTCACGCAGGACCTCATCATTCACAGTAAGAAGCTGATTAAGAAAATAGGTTTTCAGGGCCTTTAACTCGAAATAAATGTAGATAATAATCCACACCACAGCTGTGCCAAGGCTTAAAAAATCCCCCTCTAGCTTCTTGTTAATTACATCTCGCCCCTTTGGGATTGGTTCAGAGAAATCAATAAGGGACACGTGGCTTGTCTTATCAATCTCATTCATCAAAGGTGTCCACACGGTTTTGTAGTGGAATTCAGTAAATCGTGAGGTTGATTTCCGTGCATGTCCAATGATTGATTAAGCCCCCCAAAAAGCAATTCTGACTGCTATGATCACCAGAAGCTCAGTGAAACAGTGTCTGAAAAGTGTTCAAAATAAATAACCAGCATCATGTCTGTTCCCAGGCGAGGCTGTGCACACATGCATCGATGGACACATGAAACAGCTACAACAGGACATTTGAATGCTGATGTCAGCGGCTGATGCCCTGAATCATTACAAAGGCCATTCTTCATGCGACCTGCAGCGTCTGCTGATGTCTTGCCTTAAAAAAAAAAAAAAAATCAACAGCATCAAAAGCAAACTAGCTGCAGCTGAGTTTAATCATTATCCATTTTTAAAAACATGCCACGACACATGAACGGTGCATCCAGATGGCCTGTGGTTCAGCTCAGCCACAGGAGGTCTCCACTACACACCAGAATATCATGTTCCTCTACACAGCCCAGAATGATTTGCGGTGGCATTTTCTGTTAACAGTGTGATGAGACAGACGGTTGCTCAGAGAGAGACACGAGGCACAAATACTGAAGACACAGCACGTTTGGGTTGCCGTTTTCCTTTAATTCATTTGATCCATCAAAGGATTTACAAAGCCTGCTATTTAAATGCTATTTTTTACCAAAACGATAATACCATTCATGAATACAGCTGCACATTGTCGACATATCCGGACTCCAATTATGTGCAGAGTAGCACCCAGAAAGTCAACGAAGAGGCAATATTTCATATCATAATAGTTCTCTCTGTTATAGATAGAAATAAATCCATGCAATATTCATCTCTAGCCGTTATATTTCTTGTTTCAGATTTGGCACCATCATTAAGATGAGGTCAGTGAGAGCCTTGAGGTCAGTCTCAGGTTTTTTAGATAGGAAATAAAGACAGCAGTAATCCTGAAAACAATTTGAGTCCAATAGTTTGTGTTTGTGACAGTCCAGTATCAGTCTGATTCCTAATGTGAAGGCTGTTCAAGTACCAGGAGGAAATTTCTTTGAATTTTACAGAAACGATGATGCAAAAAGCCTGAACCACTGAAGGGATCATATTATGTAAACCGACCCTTACCGTTATTTTTAAAAAATACTCAGATAGTATCAATAATTGCATGATTTATAAATGTTTTTTTTCTCCTAAGTATCATACAAGCTTAGTAGCACTAAACGTCATGTAGCTGTCAGTGCTGTGCAACAAATATTCAATAATACTACTGATAATAACAATATTAATAACGATCATAACAATTCGTCGTAAAAATTAGCAAATGCTATTCAACTACCATGTAAAGGAAATGTTTCGACAGTGTGCTTTTTCTTCCAAAACAAACAAAACGGAAAAAGGCTGTGGGACCACAGTGTGAAGATCACACTGCGCTCACAGAAATTGGCACTGTAACATACTGTACACTCTAAAAGACTGACGGTCCCTCGGAAACAGAGGAGGCTGTCAAAAAGGAGCAGAGAAACATGCAGGCCTCTGGTTTGGCATTAATGTCAAAGGCCTTGCCATTCACTCTAGGACAGGCAAAAGGAATCAGGCTCAGGAAACATGCCCAGAAAACAAATGAGGCCGTTAAGGAAATAAGAGGGAAAGATCTCCTGCAACTTGTAAAAATATTCCAGTCGAGGGCGGCAGGATTAACTGATAGTGTCTCTGATTTGAAGTGAATGAAGTATATGAAGAGTAAATCAAACAGAGCAGCAAAGGTAGAATGCATTAGAGCGGGCCTGGGAAGGAGGTGGCAGATTCATAAATAATTTTTGACTTAAGGGTTGTTTGCACAGTGATAACCCTGAAGAACTCATTTCACTGTTGAAACATTAGCTGTGCACCTTTCAATAAATAGAGCCTATTTATTTATTTGCAGCAGAACTGATTTGCAGCCACCTCCTTCTTATTATAAGTGCAGTTTGCACAAACTGAAATAATTCACTATGTTTCCGCGCTCGGATCTGAATCTGACTGTACTGCAGCACTAATTGTCAGTGACTGCGGAGGCAAACTGAAACAGAAACCACTAGCGAGGGAAGTGTCAAATTTCAGTGGTGCTTTCAGTAAGTGTTGCTACAAATAGTCAAACTTGTTCACTGAAAGCAATGAAAAACAAATTGAAATTGTGTTCAAGATGACACAAAGATGAACACTTCTTTTATTCAGATGCAGGGAAGGGGAAAAAATGTTTAAAAAAGTCCTAGACACTGGGCAAGTTTCTGTTTCCTGAGGCATGTTAAGATCTAGCACAACAAAATAAGAAAAAAAAAAACATCTCTCATCTCATTAAGCACTGAGCAAGGCTGTTCTCTAATAACAAAGCAATAACAAACCTATTTAACAAGACATGATACGCTCACTGGGCTGCCAGTTTGGTAGCTGACTCCCCCAAAACCTTCAGCCACCAGGACAGAGCTGACCAACAACAGAGTGTCCGCCTGGCAAAACTCAACTCAACGCCTGCGGCCAGTAGCTTCAGGTGTGGTGAAGACAGAGAAGCCAGGCAACGCCATGCCTGCACCCGTACAGCTCCACCGGCAGCTCATCAGAGGATGGTGCAGAAGAACTTCTTCTCCCGGAAAGGGTTCTCGGAGGCGGGCACGGGCATGATGAGGGGGTCCTCGCGTATGTGGGCGTCGCAGTACGCCATCAGGTCTGCAGCTGCTTTGGATACCTGACGTGTTGAGACAAAAGGAAAGGACATGGATAGGTGATCAGATGTCTGAACAGCCGGACTGACTGATCTCTTTTCTTCTAACTGTCCCGAGTGATATTTGGGAAATCTTTGAAAATACCTCAATTAAAAGTGGTCGCACTTCAACATCTAAAGCTTGACTTCCAACATTTTCAGCTGCCTTGCCTTCATCAGGGCGACGACTGAAGCTGTTTCCGGTTTTCTGATATATAATTCATGTGACTTAAAAGTTCAAGTCTGATGGGGACCTTTGCTGCGTCTCTCTCCCCTTCATTTTCTGTCATCGCTTCTTTGGCGCTATCTAAGAAAGGCCTAAAATGCCCCAGAAACACTGGGTAGATGCTGCGATTTAGGAGCTGCACATTTCATGGAAAAGAATCATCTGGTCTCTTCGCTTTGATATACCAACATCTTTGTCAAAGAGGGAAAGAGATTTCGAGGAGCTGTTCATTCAGAGGGAGGCATGCTGGATTTCAACATGGCCCTTTTAAACTCCGGAGGATCAAATAAGGACTAGATTAAAAGCCATTTTGAAGAGTTCAGTGGATTACATCTGTTCTGAAAAAACTTCAGAATAATTTGAATTTTAGCTTCAAGTGTCAAAGTCAAATGTAGATAACCTTTACTAACTTCCAGGTGGGGTTATTCATAAGTATTAACAGATGGTACAGCTTTGAATACGCTGTGTTACGAACATTTTCGTTGAAGAGTAGAATTTGCTCTTTTGCACCGACAAGAGTCTACAGCCCTGCTAGCAGCTCTTTGAGGATGTACAGCGGTGCTTTGAGCTAAATGCTAACACAGGCATGCTAACATGCTAAGGTTTAAGGATAATGTTCACCGTTTTTAATTTAGCATTCTAACATTGTCGTAACATGATCGGCACAGAGTAAAGCTGAGGCTGATGGGAAATATTATGAAAATTACAATGTTGGGCTGATGGTGGTGCTGGAAGATATGTCAGGGGATCTCATCAGGATTCATCCTCTGTGGGCCATGAACTAAATTTCATAGCGATCCATCAAATAGTTGATATATTGAAATATTGAGCCACACCACTAGCATGGCTAAAAATGGAGAGTCGGCCTTTTTGCCCTAATGCATAAAGTATTGTTGTATTTTGTGAAGGGCATTTTGAAAAGTTGGTTGTGCAGTTGTACGCTCATTTCTTTATCTTTCAGAAATGCATTGTATTTTGTATTATGTATTTTACAAAGTCTATTATAAAAGGATGAAGTTGCTTGGTTAACTTGATGATGAGTACTATGATGATGCACGAGTCACATGACTGACTGATTGACAGAAACAATCTGAGAGGCCACCCTGATCGCCTAGGAAACGGAAAGCATCAGTGGGGAGGTGAATGAGGCACTGGGCACTGGAGAAGAGCTGTGTGATGTGTTTTCTTCTTGACGGACCTGCACAGAGGCTCGGCTGGTCTCCCCGTGAGTTCCAGCTCAGAGAAAATGTTTTCGGAGATAAACTTGCACCAGATCAGACCTGCCCAGAATCTGGCTGAATGTTGCACGGCTCGTTTGTCTTTAAAATTGCATATGGTCGGTGTTTCCTGCTCGTCAGTGCCTGTGGTGACTGCACTGATGCCTGTTAACTCAGCCTCAGGCAACAGGAAGAGACAGCTCATTCAGATGACTGACAGGCGTTAAGGCGGGACCTTGACCAACTGAGGGGAATGACGGGTGGGACTAACAACAAACTTCTTGCCTCAAGGCAGGAAGCATATTGTATTTTACAAAGTCAAACAGCGACTATAAATTTTACAGTGCAGTCAGACCGCGTGTGAATGTAGGTTTCTACTGGGGAGCTGAGTGGGAGGTGATGGGAGGGGAGGCCGCAAATGGAGAGCAGAGGAGCAGCTGCATCGGAGGGACGGTGAGGGCTCAGGGATCTACATGGAGGACAGAGCCATCTGATCTCCTCCCTGCCACTTCACCTCACCCACTGCAGCTCTCACAAGAGAACACAGCGAACGAAATCCATCATCATCCATCAGCTGGACTCTTAAACGTGGTTCATACAGTGTTATTTTTACAGTCTTGCAGCATAAAACAACATGCCTGAAGGGTTGCTGATCAATATGCCGAGATTCCTGTGTTTCCAACCAACAATAAGGCTGGTGTAACGTTAAATCCCAACAAAAGACCATGACCAACAGCGCGTTAGTCCGTCTCTCAGTTCTGTCTTCCCCCATCTGTGGCAGTCATGCCACAAGCCCGTTGTTCCTTCTGAAGATGGAGAGTCATTAAAATGGCTCATACACACATATTCTTTCCCATTTAAAGAAATGTCCTGAAACAGCTGGGCACTGTAGTTTTTAACAAATGTTACCCAAACAGGAGAAAATAGTGCATTTGTTAGTGACTCACTGATGTGTTTTTAATAGTTTTTGGACAGTAAGCGAGGTAGAGAGGGCTTTAGTGTGTCAGGCTTTGACCATGCAGGAAAAATGCTTGTCAATTGGAACAATTCATTGACTTGTTGTGGGATTTGATAAGACATATATAGAATATTGTGAGTGTTATGTGTTATGAGCTAAATGCTAACAAGCTAACACGCTGACAGAGACAATGCTGATCTAGCATGTATAACATTAGCATTTTTTCATCATCGTAGTGTAGCATTTTAGCATGCTTACATTTGCTAATTTGCACTAAAGTACAGCTGAGAATGATGGGGACGTCACACCTAATTTTATCACACATATGCAATTTCTGCTGCCGGCGGTCTCTCAATCAGAACAAAAACAAAAGAAGGCGTAGCGTGGGATCATGGGAGTTGTTGTCTTGAATTGTTAAACAACCACTACTGATGAAAATGCATAATTGTGCCCCGTTATGAGTCAGCGATACAAACACTAGGAAATAACAGCGTGGCTAGTTGGCTGATTCCTTCCTCACTCTGTGGCTATCGTCTGGTGTTTCCTGGGATTCCCTGTAAGTTAGAGCAGCTAGGGGGGGATAAAGGAGACATGACGCCATTGACAGGCGACCAATCTAGTCATTTTTAGACATTTTAGTGCAGAAATGTTACATATTATGCCTTTAAGGCAGCCATGTCCAAACTATTCCATAAAGGGCCATGTGGCTGCAGGTTATCGTTCCAACCAAGGAGGAGCGCACCAGGCTGGACTCATTTAATCAGCTGATCTCCCTTTTCAGCTGATAACTAAGGGATCCCTTGATGTTGATTGGTTGGCCTGGTGTGCTCCTCCTTGGTTGGAACGAAAACCTGCAGCCACACGGCCCTTTATGGAATAGTTTGGACATGCCTGCTTTAAGGTCGTACTCATAGAGTCGTTCAGCACAGTCGCCTCACTCAGAAGACGCAATATTTAAAAACTTTTAATCATTTTAGCTGCACATTTAGTTTAAATTTCGCCTCTATTTGGTCAATTCAGGCTCTTATTGGAGCATCCAAGCCTGCTCAAAGTGGGAACATTAACAAAGCTTTCTCTTGGAACGCAAGTAAACAGCTTAATTATTCTCATAATCAAAGTAAATGTAATAATTATATTATCATGTAGCTGCAGCCAGGGTTTCTGCAGAGAGCGAGAGCCCCACAGGACAAAACATGGTATTGCACAGTGTGTGTCATTAGGCCCAGACTGACTGTAATTACACTGCAGCCCCATGATGGAAGGAGAGTCCTTCTAATTAGCACAGATCACATTCCTTTGGCTGATTGAGCAATTAATGAGAACGTGGTGATCCCTCAATCAGCAGCACAGAGAGCGCTCTTGTCACTGATACACACTCTCCCTCATCAGATCCCTTAATTAAATTTAAGGGATCGCCAGACGTGGCCAACTGTCTGTTTTCTCCTCTTTCTTTGTACTTTTCTCTGCTTTCATTTGCAGCCACGTTCTACTTCAGTGGCTCGTTTTTTGGGGGGGCCGTTAATGAGGAATTACTTGGATCTCCACATCTGACGTGCCAAGTGGTTATTAAAGCGCAAACAGCTGCCTGGCTATCAATCATCCAACAAGCGTTGAGAAAATAATACAGATGTGAAAGCATGCTGCAACTAAAGCTGTTCATGAACTCAGCTGTCTGAGGACCTGAGTTACTTTTTCACTTTTAGATTTGCAGAAATCTTAAAGAAATACCTTTATTTTATTATTTATAACTGCCTGTGGCTTAATATAGGCAGCTATCGAGATCAGTATAAACTTTTTTTCTTCGTATTTCTTCGAACATTTTTACGTCTAATGACTTGTTGACAATGTGAGCACTGATTCAAAGAGTGAAATTGTTTGTGAACCCAGGGCCTCTTGCCGAACACTTCATGTAAATGTCATCATAGTTGGCTGAAAACCAAACTTTACTAATGTCACACTTTATTTAATGTTTTTTTTTTAAGAGATAAGTTTTGCTCTTACAAACTCACTACTTAACTAAAATACGCCTGATTGTCCAGCAACGAAACAAAGCTGTCTGTCCTCCTTTAAAAAAAAAAAAAAACACACAGCCTGGTTACAAGTAAGTTTAAATTATTGGTGCTAAAAGGTTTTCAAATAAGAGCAAAGATGCATCACACCGCAGACAAATGAGACTGCAGAAGCCAATTATTCAGAAAGCTTACTTTTTTTTTTTGTCTGAGCCACGACGGAGCTGAGTGAAAGCCTTTCAGATAGAGATCAGATGTGACATTTAACATTCATTTACATTCAAGTCTTTTTCCATAAAATGGAACAATAAAACTCCCAAGTCAAACCTGTTCAGACACGATGTGATCCACATACTTTTCAGCTCATTTGACACAAAGACTTCCTGTCATTTTACATGTTTTACCATTCACAGCTTTACCTTGCACGTGGTTTTGGGCCTGACAGCCGGTTATTAAGCGCGGTTTCTAACAGTTTACAGCTACAGTGCGATTCAAGCACAACCTTGGTACGCTTGATCCTGGTGCCACTTTAATCGCTTTGTGACCCGTAGTGTGACGCTCTTGGATATTCTGTGTTCCTCTGTCAGTCATGCTGGCCATCACCACTGGTCCTGAGCGTAATGTGTGAGGGGATAAACACTGACAACAAAACAAAGAGACAGCCGACCCAAAAGGAAGGCAGGGGTGGGTGTCAGTTCAGCATAAAATCTTAAAAATCCATCCTCCGCACTTCACCATGAATGAAAGTTTTTTGTTTGTGGGTAAAAGGGGACTTTCAGGGGCGTTTCATTGTACAACCCTGTGTTGTAGAAAGATAAATAAAAGTGGACTGAACGAGAAGATTGGTGCCCAATTTCAAAAAGTTTCGGCAACACTTTAAAGCCCTTAACCTGCATGACCAGATTCTACAACTGCTAAGCCAATAACTAAAAGTTTCCCCTCAAAACCCTGCTAATTACTGCTCATCGATGGTCAGGATATCAACAACCTCCAGAATAAAACATCAATAAGTGCTTTATAATGACTAATAAAGAGCTACTAATGTGCATGCTACTAAGTAACTAGTAAATGGTGAATATGTGTACCTTAATTTAAAGTGTGGCCAAAGTTTTTATGTGAAACATTAGTCTGACTGTTTCCCACATTTTTAGACCATGTAGTTGAAACTCTTCATGGCTTCTCTGTTATTTAATATGTCTCTGAATTATGTCTCCGAGGTTGACGTGAACATTTTTTTTCCACTCAGCTGCTGTGGTATGACGTGAACGTGGCATTAGTCCTCATCCATATTTAGATTTGCCGAAAGAAAGAAAAGAAAAGGTTTAAACTCATAACAAAGTGTCTGGTGAATCTCATGCCTGCTGGGGTCGCACAGAGTTATAAATTGGACGGTAGGAGGGAAATCTATGCAGAAATATAAATGATCGGTTTCATCTGGGCATTAACGGAGCATGTCAAACCTTCTCGTTTAAAAATATGCAAACATCAGAGTGGCTGAAAGGTTTAAATGACAAGCTGTAGCAAAAAGTCAACTTGGAAGTTAAATCAGGGGTCTGCATGATGCATCTTCTGAACCCTGATAACAAGTTGGGGATAATCACTTTGTTTTTAGGAACAGGAGTTTTTCTTGTAAGCAGCCTTCGTTGTGCTGAGTAGGGATGATGGTGTGTGGCGGGCTTCCAGGCCCGGCCATAACGCTGAGCGAACAGCCTCGGGGCTGCGGGGCAATCGCTCCCCGGGCACATGAGGAGCATAACCAACGAGATGATGACACGGCCTTTTAAGATGCACAAGAAGTCGTTGACAAACGCTGTCGAGAAGAGCCGCCCCGTCGCACCGCAGAGAGGTTTGACGTAAAACTGCCTTTTATTGGGGTGAAAACACTGTGCAGTAAATACAACTGCTTCTGGTCAAAGTTGCATCTATTGAATGGAAGAAATACAGAAATCACCATTTGTAGAAACAGTACTACGACATGGTGGCTGATCTCAACCATAAAGAATATATGGGACTCAGAAGTCAATATTTAACCAGATGTTGTTTGATGACAGCAGTTATTCTTTATGAGGTGTGGACTGTTTCACAATGAGAGTCTAGTGGAGCTGCAGGAGGTTATGGGGATCACGAATCTGATTATTATACAGAACAAGTGAACTCCAGCTAATTTAAATGTCCACATTTACTTTACTGCAGCTGGGAATATGAACCGGAGACCCGAAGATCACAAGCTGCACACGTGGCGAAATCAAACGCTGGCAATGTAAAATGAGAAGGAGGAGCCCGCATGAGGAAGTGCTAAGCAAGGAGAATCTCGATGATGAGACTCAGAGAGGATGACCCAAATTGGTAGAAAACTAACGTCAGAAGTGGTCAACAATCACCGTAGCCCACCATGCCTCTGGGTTCACCCCTCACAGCCTCATTGGTGCTGCTCGCTGTGCACAGAAGATGCACTCTGACAGAGAGGTGGTGACACCGGTGCTTTCAAGGTGAACGGAGGCGTCATGTGACGCCTGTCAGAAGAAGTTGCACAAAACTAAGCTGAGAAACATTCATTTTGCATGAATGCGGTCAGCTGTTGGAATAAATTAAGGTACATTATCAGTGTTCATATATGTGGGAAAGGTTTTGCAGAGTCCTTTGTGGCTCCAGAGGCAGCTGTGTGAAGTCTGATAAATCACCTCTAGTGGTGTGAAGACCAGACTGAATGTCCAAACCGTCTGCAGCTGAGTTTCACTGTGGGTCATGTCAGCGCCGGGTTTGACCAGGAAGAAAAATGCATGGAATACATCTGTGATATCATTGCTTCTTCAGTTTTTAGCCTTTTTAATGGCAAGTCTGGTAACATTATAGGACTGCAGTGCAAAACCGATGGCGTGCTCTTGTGAAGACAGTCGACGAAGCACAAAGTGATGGTGATAGTGATGGTGGACTGCTACTGTATCAGTCCATCTCATTCATGAGTTAATGCGTTCGTAATGCAGTGGACATAGGGGTCAACACAAAGACCTCATCTGGACTGTAGAGTTAATACACTGTCTGAGCTAAGCTAACCGGCTGCTAGCTGTAGCTACACATTTACCTCGGACTGAGACCGGCACACATCTTTTCATCCAGCTTTCAGCAATAATGTGAACTACTCCTTCTGACTTTGCGTTCCGAGGTTTAAAATGTCAAGATGGCAGCAGGTGAAGTGTGTCACAGAGGAGGTGATGGCTAAAGCTCTGACCTGGTCCTCTTTGAAGGAGGCAACGGCATTTCCCCTGATGAAGGTTTAAAGGGTAAAACTGACAGTATTCTATATTCATGCTACAAATTCCATGAAATGACCAAAACCAACAATGCGCCAGTACGTCTCTCAAACCCTCTCTGTCACCCTCAGCCCATTTAAAAATCTTGAATATATGTACACTTTAATAACCAAAAACACTCTGTAATGTACAGAAACCACTGGGCACCATCTTTTTTTATCCAACATAATCACAACAGGACCAAATAGTGTATTAAGGGGACTAATTGGAGACGCGGATTAATACACATTCGGTGCACAAGCCGAGTGTTTACGGCAGCAGGACGGTGCATGTGGGATTGATGAACGCCGTAGTTCATCATCATGAAGAAACGTGTCAGCCATTGCAACAGCGTGCCTCATTGACGTGCTCTGCAGCTCTTTAGTCAAATAAATGATTACTTTCATTTAACTGTGTGCAAATATTAAGCTTTTACAGGCGCGTATGACAATGCTGCCAATTCCAGGCAAGAAAAACAAACATTTTCTGTGCTTTTTTCAGACATTAGATGACTGAAAATGAAATGTCTGCTGAAAGCTGAATACTGCCACTCATCAAGAGAAGGCTATTGCACTGCTCTGAACGCTCAATGTGTCTAAATCAGCGGCTTGGATGCATGCAGGTTTTTGCATCTGTATCACATACAGGTATCACTTCATTATTGATTCTTCGTTATTCATTATTCCTGGTAAGCTGCTACTCATTATTATACATGTACAGACCTGGTTTAGTCTAAACCAATGGCAGCTCTTGTGGTTGCATGAAATGGAAGTTTGGGACAACTGTGCCTGTGCTCTTCAGCCATAAACAGAAACAGAGAGACAGTCAAAGCCCTGTACCTTTATCCTATCCATGCAGGCCTCCATCTTCAGCTGCTCCACAGCTTTCCTGGCTTGGGAGATGCTGGCCGTGCTGTTGTTGGCAATACTGTCCTTCATGGCGCTCCTGTGACGCCAAACACGGGCACAAAGGGGGACACACACATAGAGTCAATGAACATCACATTAAATCCACAAAGCAACCCCCCCCCCAAGCAATTCTCTACCACAACCTTTTATTTAAAAGGACCCATTTTGTCTGGGGGAATCTGTTCAAGAGCAGCCATGCTCCATTTTATCTGAAGAAAGGGCTTAAAAGGCAGCAGCTGGACAGCAGTTTGTCATTTTTCTCTCAGAGCTCATGCATGAACACACACACCTCTTTGGAGCTGCACGGTTCACCGCGGGGCTCCGGTGCTTTGCACAAAGGCACTTCAGCAGACATGAGAGGGTTTATGTTGCTTCCTTTGGATCAACAGTTCCTGGACCAGGAATCAAACCTGCAACTCTGCCTCCACCTGCCCCCTGCACCTACACGTCTGCCCGCTCTCCACCTTCACCTCCCCAACTTTCTCCACAAAGTGTGCATCGACGCAGCCGCACTGATCTTAAATCTGCTCCTTTCTGTGCACCCCTCCGTGCAGGGACTGAATCCTGCTCTCGTTTCAGGCCCCTTGACCCCCTCGCTCCAGAACCGTCCCAGTTCGGCGGCCACAGCAGAGACCTGACACCTGACCACAGATGTGTTTGGTAATAATGTGCATGAAAATATGGAGCAGTTTCACTGAGGTGGGGTCCTGCTGAATCAAATCACACTCACTGTGGATTTTCCCCCTCCTTTGCATCGATTTGTTTATTTATTTTCATCGCATCAAGCAGATTTTTACTGTATTAAAAGGACGTTATGAAGCCGCTGTTTTGCAGACGGTGAATTCATTTTCCAATCCCACCCTTCACGGCTCTGAAGCCAATTTATAGCTTTTAATCACACCCTCGTAGGTAGGACGCTATCAGGCCTTTTCCATTTAGGTGTCCCCTCCATCCTGAAGCTGTGTCTGTATCTGTGGCTGTGTCTACCCCGTTTTATCCGAATGCAACGATGCTAATTGTTGATGCAGATCTGTCAAACATGGGCGACTCTTATTTCTAAGGGGATTAAATTGTGCACACACACACACCGTGCGAGCTGCGGCCCTGGTCAGAGCAGAAAACAGCAAACCACACACCATGAAACAACAAATGATTTTGCATGAAGGATCTCTACGTCTAAAGCAAGAAAACATCTCCTGATGCTTCGCTGCATCGCTCGGCTATGAGCAGATTAATGTAGGCTACAGCCGCCGACCTACCTGAAATGTGCCAATGCTTTTCCAATTTGGAGAATTCCGGGTTGACTCCACCCAACACACACACACACGCGCACACACACACACACAAAAAAAAGAGGATCTGTCAAATATGAAATGATAAGAGGAAATCCCAGCCTCGCTTCGGTCTGGACTGAACCCGAGGAGGTAAATCCTGGCGTTTTAATTTCGCCTCGGCGGTTCGCGCAGTGTGAGTCGTGCGTATTCCGTGTAGGAAGATGAGATCCAAGCGGCGAGGTCTTGGTGAGCACCACGGCTGGACTTGGAGAGATGTTACGCATGCAGCAGGGGGGGAAACCTCTGTATGACGATCAGATACAGGCTGTGGGGCAGGGAGCACTCGATCAGTGGACCAGGAGCTGCGGCAGCAACGAGCCACGGTGCGCTCCTACTGTACAAGCTGGCCCTAAACGCACCGAGACAGCGCTATTAGTCAAATTAGCATCTGCTGATTTTCTAATTTGCGTTATTGCTGCAGAAGGCACCTGAGATCTGCAGGCTTCCCCATTTCATTTTTACATCAGCTTTGACATCACCGGGTCCCCCCCCCCCATAGTAACTGATGGGCCTCATCAGTAACGCCGGGAATCGGCATCCAGATAAAAAGAATTATTCCATCTATGTGAACCATAATCAATATTTTTTTCATACTTATGCTTCTTATCTATTAAGGTAATTTGTGCAGCATCACTTTGGTTTCTTCTCGCTTTACATGCCCCTGAACGCACCTTTCTCCCCACAAAGTAAGAAATAGACACAAACGACAAGATGTAGTAATATTTCTTCAAATATTTATATATATTTATATATTTATAATATACTCATCACTTGGTTTGTCCATACATACACACACTCACATATATACAAACACAAAGAAACATAAAACGTGACCTTTCAGAGCCTCAGTCCACGATGGCAAACTGCAAAACCAGCCCAGAGAGGTCAGTTAAACAACACAATCAAAGCAACTTAAGACATGATCTTAAATTATGCATAGCTTAAGTTATGAACAGAAAAATAATATTTACTTCTGTGTCAGAAAGCACACACACACAAAAAAATGCTTGTTAGCACGTTTTCCTCCCTGCTTTTTTGCCATTTTCTAAAAAAAAAAAAAAAAAAGTGGGAAACAAACCATTCACACAATCTCACATGTGATGTACAAGAGAGAAAAAAAAGGTAAGGGTCTCACAAGTTTCAAGGAGGAAATGTATGTACAATTCAGGCATGAACCACAGTAAACAAACAGTAACTTCATGTCTTGTGCAGGCCTGACGGTGGGGTCCGAGTGGGCTGAGGGGGAAAGAAAAAACATCAAGATAACAACACAAAAGGAATGACGTCATGATATAAGAAGAAATATTCCCTTTCTTGTAAACAAGTCAAACATCAAGTGTGAAATGTAAGACATCATTTTTACATCACAGAAGGCTTCCGCAGTCACCACAAAGGTAAACTTTCTTTCAAAGCTGTGTTAGAACTATCTCCTGATTTCTTCCCATATGAAAGATGACCACACATGCATGTCTGATATTGCTTTCTGGATTAGATTTATTAGTGGAATTAAAGCAAAGCTCAGTTAAGGTTCAGACCACAGATCATTGGCTCACTTTGAGTTAAATGGTAGCTGATAAAAAGTGCTTTGACTACCATTTCACACACAGTAAGACAAACAAAGAGCTGTGAGTGAAGTGGGAATGTACAGAATAGCTGCATGAATGGATGAGCGGGTTAAAGGAAGAAACAGATGGTTGATTGATTCCCAGAGTGATCGGTGTAGTGTATAAGATTTTGAAATTAGCTGTAAACCTCATCAGTGCAGGAAGCACTAACTGCTCTAACCTCAGTCTGCTGGACATGACGCTCCTCACCACACCCCCCAGCCCACTACATCCTTTTTGTAATGCTGCACAGGTACCGAGCATGACCTTTAGGTCAGCGAGGACGAGGGTGCTTTCAGGAGATTACCCTCTGCTTCTTCTCCAGCATCCAGTGCCGTTTGTTAATTGCTTTCTCAGAAATTCACCAAACTATATTACGTACTGAAAAGCTTTTAGTGCATTTGAGTGGCAGAGAGTGAAACAACACAAGACAGGGAAAGAAGATGAGCCCCCACGGTGTTTCGAATAAATAAATGAATATCAACATTTCTCAATGCAAAAGAACAGGTTCAACCAAGGCAGGTCTTATTAATGAAGTATCATGACAGTAAATGTCACATCCACATACACAAAGTCAAGGTCAGCGTCATTCTAGCATGCAAAAGTAGGACAGAACAGGCAGCACAAGGAACGATTCAGTTCCCCCCGTCCCTCCGCTGAGCTCGGATACAAAGTGATGCAGGCCTGTGACACCAGTGATCAGACGTGAGTGGAGCAGACAGCCCAGCAGAGCGGCGTCTCACTCCCACAGAGCGGGACGTCTCCCGGTGACAGACGCGAGGAGGGCCCCCTCCCTCCTAGCTAGCCGCAGCGTCAGCGGGACGTGCTCCCCGAGCTCCGGCAGCAATCTGTCAGACGGCGCGCTGCGGGAGGACTGAGCGCCACGCCGAGGTGAGAGACGGGGGTCTTCACACTTGGGGTCTGGCTTCGGCCAGACGATAGCAGCTTACCAGGAAACACGGAAATCAACATCAGGCAGGGATCTTTGCACAAACGAAAACTCAGCGGCAGGAAACAAAATGGTAAAAGACTTAACAAACCAAACACACTCTCAGAAATGCATTTAGTATAAAGTGTCTGTTGCAGCCTCATCCATTCCCCCCAACATTCCACTTCAGTATGTTTATAAATATATATTTTTATACATATAATACTATTTTCAGAATTTCTTGATGCTGTGGTAGAGCTTGCTCAGTTGGGGATGCTTTAGTTAAAAGTCAGGGAGGGTTCAGGGAGGTTGAGGCCATGCCGGGACCTCCTCCTCCCTGCACTGACAGAGAGGAGGAGGAAGAGGAGAGAGGGGGTTGGGGCTCCTCTTGCTGAGAACTGGACAGTCGTAAACGTCAGACACACAGTCAGCCTGCGGCGTAGCTGCTCAGGAAGGAGTAGAACATGGGCAGCTTCATGCGCTGCTGGTCCCGCCGACACCACGCCATCACCGTGCCCTCGCTGTTGGCTGTGTAGAGGTGGTGGCCGTCACACGAGTATGTCAGGCTGAGGCACACAGGAGAGGACATTATAACCAGCATTCTGAGGCGACACATAACAGCAAAGAATAGCGTGGTGGCAGCGCTTCAGATACCTGATGATGGGTTTGCTTGACTTGGAAAAGGTGATCTCTCTCACTGGCTTTAAATCCCAGGTGCTCCACAACCTGAACAGATTCCAGCCATAAAAAAAACATCAGCGTGAATAATTCAGTAGCTTGAGAAGAGTGAAAAAAAAAGTTTGTGCTAACCTGACCACGCCGTTCTCCAGCCCGCCAGCGATCACGTTGACAGACACGCCCTCCGGCTGGTTGGAGAAAGCCACCGAGCAGATGATCTCTCTGCAGTGGACGTGGCCAATTAGGTCACCGTTCACCGTCCACAGGCGCAGGTCGCTGCCTCCGCCCACTGGGATACAAAGAGGCATGTGTGATAACTGGCATCCAGGACCCACAAAACACATCGTGTCAGTGTGGAAAAGTGCAGAAGTCTGAGAGGACGCACCTGAGTCACAGACAGTTGCGATGTCCCCTGTGGTCTCGCTGGCAGACACCGCAGTCACTGGGCTTTTATGGCCTGTGAGGCTTTGTACATAACACAGCCTGAAGAGACACACAGCAGCTGAGAGACCACACAAACGCTGCATGTTGCACTTTAGAGTCCTCATCACACACAAGAAGACATGCAGAAGACAATGAGTGAAGCATGTTCTTCTTTTTTTTCACCTCTCACACACACTGACCTGTTGAGGTCCCAGAGGATACAGGTGCCATCTTTGCTGACGCTGATGAGGATGCTGTAGGGTTTGCAGACAAACAGGCTGGTGACTTCCCCGGTGTGTCCATACAGGTGAACCTGAGATTCCACCTCCATCTCTGATGGCTAGTGAAAGACATTTTCCAAATCCAGACACATATTAGAGACCACGTACAGAGGACATGCAGGACTGAACAGTCACATGTGACTCACTGCCATTTCCTGCAGAAAGACTCCACTAATCAATCCCCAACAGGATTTTCAGAACAGCACAAATCAATTGCTAATGAAAGACCCTTCAGAGACAGAGAAAACAGGAAATCTAGATGCCTATTGGTGGGGACCGATGAAAGTCTGAAAGCCTCTCTGATGACTGAACTCCTAGACCTCTAATCCCACTTGTAGGCTCACTGGAAATGTGTTTCAAGGGCAACTGTGATGTGACTAATGAAGCTGAGCGTTTGAGCACGGTGAGGCGGTCTAAAGAGGGGTGGGGGAGGGAGGGGGGTAATGGGAGATGGGTGGGTGGATTGGGTGTTGATGTGGAGGCGGAAGGTTAGAGAGGGACGTCGCCATGGAAACCCACCGTGGTGCTGGTGAAGCGGTTGCTGTAGGCGGTGATGACTCCACACTTGCTACCCGTAAATAGCTGGCAGCCATCGGGCACCCAGGCGCAGCTGGTCACCTGGAGGAGAGCGAGACAGCCGGTTGGACAGAGGAAAACCTGAAACCTGGCAGCTCATGGGGTGATCCTCAGCGTTGAGTTGTGTAACACTGAGGCTACATCTACAGTAATATGTTTTTGTTTTAAAAATGTAGAACTTTTTCTACGTTTACGCCTAGCGTCCACACTAGCGACCCAGTTTTAGTTTGCAAACTGTTGTCTGGATAGTAGAAACGTAACTTCAGGAAACGATGGCGCATTCACCTCCTGAATGGGTCTTATCACTCGTTGCTTCCTTCACCGATTGGTCACGCCCCTGTCATGTGACCCTTTTCCAGAACTAATCAAACCTGTAATCAGCCTGCTACGTTTATATATGAGCCTCGACTACTGCTGCTTAATTCAACATGGACAAGAAATTACAGGCGTTGCTGACCTTGTTGTCTATGCTAGCAGCTGTTGTGCGGTTGAGCTCTGCGTTTTTTCATGCTACGTGTAGGAGACAAACATCAAACACTCGCACATGCATGTCCAGTGTACATAAATGGTCATGTGATATGGTTTTTCAGGCCTGTTAGTCCGGCTGGAGGTTATTTCTGATACGCATCTGGACGGAGACTTTTTCATTTTAGGATGTGGTTTTAAAATCAAAATGTGTTAGTGCGACGTAGCCTGAAGAGAGAGCAGCAATTCCTGTCACAAGCAGGAGTCTTTACTCAGAGTTTAACTTGTGTTTACCTGGTGAAGTTGTGAACACTGAATGAAGTTGATCGGTGGTTCGCTCTGCTTGCTCTTCAGCCTCAGTATGTTGTCCGCGTAGCCCCAGCTCAAGATGGCCGACCACTGGATGTCTGTGCTGTGCATGCTGCGGACACCTACAGAGTGAGAGAGAGAGTGAAGTTAATGGAGTCAGCAGGACATTGTGCAAAACATCCCAGGCCGACCTGTGACTGAATGGTGGGCTTCCTACCCTGCTCTTTGCTGTAAATCATCATGAGACAGAACTTGCGGGACAGCCCGCAGATGGCCCGCGTTGGCAGAGCCAGCAGGGATCCGAACCTCTCTCCGTGCGGTTGGCTGAAACACACCACCGGATCCGGAGCGGAGGGCGAGCCCACGTACTCGCCCCACTTCAGACCTTTGATCCATGGCAGTGGGCTCTGTGGGGGAGAAGGAGGAAATTGCTGGGTGAGCAGCAGATCATTTCATGGACAATGCGTTAAGTCACGTCTTCCTCAGCGCACAGCGGGCTGCCAGAGTCACCGCCACCACAGAGAAGATTACCGGGCAGACTATTTCCTTGGCCTGTTCTCGTGTTTCTCTGAAGGCCAGCTGAACCAGGAGACCCATGGCTGCCGGCAGCTCCCCCTCCATCATGAGTTTGGGGCCGGCCCTGCTGATATGAGAGCCGTTGAAGAGCTGCCTGGGTGTCTGTCCGTATGTCTTGATCATTGTCTCCAGAGCCCGTCGCTGCACTGGGTCTTCTACTGCCGAAACGTCCATGCCAAAATACGTCTGTGAAAAATGTAATAAAAATATGTGTAGGCAACAACTACTAATATTTCCCCAATAATTTATGGCAACCGTGATGAAATAGGCAGCTGCTTACAGCTGGGTGGAAGACGTTGATGGCCTGGACAGCTGCTTTGCCTTTCTGCTTGAGCCCAAACACCAGGTCGATCCACTGGCACAGTGTCTGGGAGACCTGGTCCGACTCCAGCGCTTGTCGGTGGATCAGGATGAAGAGACGTGGGTCGTTGCGGGCCCAGGGCGGCAAATTCACATGATTCACCCTCTCACCATTTTGACGAACGCCAAAATCAAAACCTGTGAAGGAAAAAAAATGTTTACATTATGAGAAGCTATAAAAATGTATGCTGGTATAAATGACAGACTTAATGATTAAATGTATGAAGTGGATCGGATAATAATAATTACCCTCTCTATTGACCAGGAACTCTGGAAGATAGAAAAACTCTGGGATGAGCTCTTTCACATCAGTCATAGACTCGTAGGAGGACAGGCGCCACGTGGTGTTCATGGAGTGAAACGTCCGGTCCGGGATATCAAAGCTCTGGTCTGATGAAGGCCAAAGACAATCTAATTACAGATTCGACTCACTGATTGAAAAGATCCCCTTTCATGACCTTAGATGCCACGCTTGCTGAATACATTTACCATCACATAAAAAGATGCCTCGGAGGATCAGAGGAGGGAGAGATGGACTGCATGAAAAAAGAATTAACAAGAAAGGAAGAAACAGAGAAGAGGAGGGAAAGGACGAGGAGCTGATCAGAGAGAAGCAGAGAGATGAAGAAAGCTTTAATGGCTAAAACACGTGATGCAACATGGCAACATGCTGCTCAGATCTGAGATCAGGACGCTGCAGCATTTCAGTACTAAAAGCCTCTCCATCAACCAAGATGTAGCGGCCAATGAGATGCAGACAGGTAGCACTCGGTGCTGCTAAAAGCTTTTTCGAGATGTACCTATGATAATTACCTGCTGTTAAAGAGCCCTGGACTGTCAGTCAGGTAACATTTACAGTACTTGTGGAAACCACAGATACTGTAAAAATATAGTGCAGCTAAGTGTTTTTTCTAAATTTTGGGAGCTTAAGATTTTTATCCTGAACCTTTAGTCAGAGTTCAGGTGAGACTCACCTTGGTATGCGAGGAACATCTTGGTGAAAGGAGGCATTCGGACCAGGAAGTGCAGCACGGTGCCGCTGTTCGAGTAGTGTGAGCCGTAGTGGTAAGGCTGGACGGGAGGCATGGGATCGTCCTCGCGGATGCCCTTCTTGTACTCCTCCTCGAGGTACTGCACAACGAGCACACACAGGTGTTGATGTGTTTTCTCACTGAGCATTCAGTAAACTCATGAAATACGTGTAGAACAGGCCTTACCCTGTAATTATCCACATAGCGATCCTCCTTCTCTTTTGACTGCACTGCGATGGGTTTGCTTAAATTCCTGCATGACAACAAAGTGCAAGCAAAGCAGTGATGAACCACGATGTTCATCAGTGACTAATGGAGAGAATTCTCCTATTATAAATGATTCCATGTCATGAGCCTTGACTTCAGAGAGGCCTTATTTGTCATGCAGTTTATCAAAAGATACCACAACATGCCAGTTAACTGCATCTGTCTTGATTTAAAACCATAGTGTGGAATGGCTCTGGCGTCAACACTGCCATGCAGCACTGACCTGTAAATGTTTGGCTCCTGCAGGTCGAGCGTCTCGCTGGTGTAATCTCGCAGGATAAAGGGGAACACCGGGTACTGCATGAGGTCGTTGAAGGAGCGGCCTGCGTGCTTGTTGAGATGTGTCAGGTACTCGAAGTTAGAGATCTGTCCCGAGCCCCACAGCTGAGTGAGCGCTGTGATGTTTCCGTGCTCCAGCAGGTTGGGCAGATCAGAGGTCAGAATGTTGTGGTAGACATCGTCACGGAACTAGGGCGAGAACACAGAGAACCATGAGATGTTTTCCATCTCTGCTGTTGGGACTTAAGTGGGACATGGTAACTCACATATTTAATCTGAACGACACAGTTTGATGAACAAAACCTGTTGTGTCTCTGTTTTCTGAACCTCTGAAAAAAATGAGGCCGGTGCCTTCAGGCACAGCTGAACCACATAAAATAACTCAATCAGTCTTGAGGTTTAGTTTCACTCATCTGAAAGCTAAAACTTGTCCACCAAATCAAGTCTACTATCCTAGGAGAATACATCAGAGATGATGAAAGTAAAATTGAAAAGATATTGAATGCTGCTATTAAATTTTCAACTATTAATAACCTCAATAAACAGTTAAACATGTGGCCTAGAGGTTAACCGACCAAAATCCCCAGTGTCATCCAACCAGGGACCTTTGTTATGTTGCCCATCGCTCTCTCCCCTGATGTCTTTACTGTCTGATTATCAATAAAAGCATAAAATGCCACAAAAAACACTTTAACAGAGACCACGGCCATGTGAGGCTTTGCTTAGGGACAGTAAGGCTTGGTGCTAAATGCTAATGCCAGCATGCTCACATGCTCACAGTTACAATGTCAAAAATGCTGATGTTAAATAGTTATAGAAATAACCATGTGCAACATCTTAGTTTAGCACCTTAGCATGCTAACATTTGCTACATGCACATGTATCAGCCCCTCTATCCAGGAAAGGTTTTTCCAAGTCCACAGACAACTTGTGACAACAGATCGCCTGTTTGGCTTCCATGTGTCTGTATTCCCTTTGGTTTTTCTGAATTGTAAAATATCTGCTGTAAGCTTGCTTAAAAGTCAGTTGTCCAACCATGTAGTAACATTCTTTAAGTATTTCACTGACAGTAGAGATAATCGTTTTTTTTCCTGCAGAGAGTGATCTGTATCTTATTATCATGATTCATTCCTGGCACAGAATGCTACAGAGCTCTGCAAGTATCAGGGATAGAATATCAAAAAGATAATTCAAGAATTATTTGTCACTGCAAATACATATTTTTTTCAAGCTACATGATTTTTGTCTATTTGTGCATCTTTTTCTCTGAGCATCAGTTGGGACTTCAATCTTTTCATTTCTACCACAGTCCATCCTGCGAAGCTACATTTTTATATTCAAATGAAACATGGCCTGAATTTTAATCTTGGGATCTGCTGTGTAGTCTAGTTGCAGATGACAAGCCAACTCAGTGCTTTGCAATAATGAAATAAAACAGCTGAAGAAAAACACACTAGAACATCTACTGTATGCCCTGCAAGAGGAACGTCAGCATTCATTTCAGCATTTCTTTCCAGTCGCAACATTGCTTTCTTCATCTTTATTCCATGTGACTTGTGTTATTGCCTCACCTTGGTGTTGTCAAAGGCTAACAGCAGGGTCCTGCCATTGGTGAGGAATATCTCCACGGCGTTGTCTCTTAGCTGCCACCAACGCTTGTGCACCTCCTTGATCTCCTCGTACGTCCAGGAGAAAGAAGGTGCCTCGGTCTCCCCGTGAAGGCTCTGTCCAAACACATAAACACATCCGGTGTTGAGTAGCCAGGCCGACTCACAGAACGCAGAGCCATCCCTCTGGCAGAGAATAATGCTGAACAGTCCTCTGACATTACCTGGTTGTCATGAGCATCAGTGGCGTTGTCCTCCACAAAGTACATCCCAGACTTTCCTGTGAGACAGCACAGGGTGAGTGAGATTTGGTGTACTAAGCACAAGACAAACAAACGCTTCCCCCACTGAATAACTAACAAACAAGTATTCTCAAGTGCCTCAGAGAGAGCACATTACTCTATGTTCCTTGTGACCGGCTGGCTGTATTATGCATGGAGCAGCTGTGTGAGATGGACAGTGTCCTACCCAGAAGTAGCTCCCCTGCTGTCTCTCTGGAGGGGGCAACGCTAATGCAGCGTCTGGTGAACCTAAGGACAAAAAGACATTCTCATACAAGAAAAAACACCACCTGAATAAAACAAACACACATTCTCAAATGTAGCACAAGTTGATGAGACATTCATGTGCCTTCTTCAGATCCTCCCGGCTGCCTGAGAGGGATATGATGTTTACTAAAGGCTTACAGGCAGGCAGAGACACGGAGAGGTAAAAAAATATACCTGATGGGCTCGCTGGTGGCTTTGTCTTTGACAGTGGAGGAGAAGGAGGAGTGTGTCTTATCCTCAAACAGGAAGGACAATGCTGCCTTCACTGTGTCTAAACAAGACATGTACGTCAGATTAGGAACACAAAAGGAGACAAACACACTAGCACTAGACAGATTTTTGCAATATTGCTTGAAGTAAAAGGGTTGGTTACCTTCAGGCTTGCGTCTGTCTTTGAGCAGGTATTTGTTGGGGATGGTGAGGTAGCATCTCTGGAGCCGCCGTCGCTCCCTGTTCGGCCCTTCGGTGGGGTCCAGCTGCCAGGACGTTGGGTAGGATGACTGGTCGTACCAAACCGCCCTGAAACAGATCATTACCGCCCCGTCAAACACTTCGTCTGCTCATATCAAAACAGAAGTTACCTCACAGTGAGGCTGTAGCTACCACTGACGACACCAAGGTCATGTCAATATTGTTTTAGGAAACTGGGGGGTTTGACTTCCTGAGAAGGAGTTTATATTTTACAACTTCACATGGTGCAGGGTTTCTTAAAGCCTGGTTCAGATATTTTCTGATAGAGTCAAAAGTTTAGGTCAGACACACATTAAAAAAAGGACTCTGGACTCTTGACCCCAAGTTGTAGTCTCTCCAGCGGCACAGCTTGCATGGATGCCACTATTGGCCTGTCAGTCCGCCACTCGTATGCTTCAATGGCCGTTGTATGCATTGCCATGAAATTTGTACATTCATATCCTCCTCAGAATTAATTACATAACTTTGGTGTCCCTTAACTTTTAATCTAGTGCCACCTGCAGGTCAAAAGTTTTGCAAAATGTAAGAATGCTAACATGTTAAACTAAGATGGTGAAAATGCTGAACATTATTCATGATAAACGTCAACATGTTGGTATTGTCACTTGTGAATATGTCAGCATGCGGATGTTAGCATTTAGCCCTGAGCTGTGCATTAGTACAGCTTGACAGAGCTGCTAGCATGACTGTGCACTAAGAGCCTTTTTCTTACATCCTGCCTCACAGGATATAGATGTACTAATGTATAGATCAAAAAGTTAGTTTGATTTAAATGCTCTACAAATGTTACTTCTGACGCTCTGCATGTCTGAGACCAACTTTTATTTTATTCAAATCTATTTATTCAAACGAAGTGCAACCTAATTGTTTCACATTAGATTGTCATTTTCTCTCCTAAAGACAATGACCTGAAAAGTAATCACCATTAGAATAACAATCATCATTATAGTAACGATGTTATGATTGCACTCTGTTCTAATGTTGCGTAAGCCCTTGTGAGAGATTTTGAAGCCCACCGGTCATGCGTGAGTTGCTGCACCAGCTCCTGCCAATGGCGGCTCGCGCTGAGGTCAGTCTTGTAAAGTCCCCTGATGTGCTGGATGACTTTCTTTCTCTCCATGCCTTGCCGCAGAGACACATTCTGAGTGATATCAGCTGCAATCTTGGAAATGTCCTTGGATTTTCCATCCAGTCTCTGGATAAGACTGCAGAGAAACAATAACGAATGGAGTGAATAGAAGAGAGAGGAATAAAGAAACGATTCTTACCAATGTTTTCTTGTAAAGAACATCAATCTCACATCAGGAAAAAAGCCCCTACTCACTTCCTCTGAGTGTTGGCCATTTTCTTTTCCCATGCCACTTTGCTTGTTTTCTCTTCTGCTTCATATTTGAATTTTTCCTGTACGAATAAAATTACAGGCAAACAAGTTCTTAACACACATTATCTTCATTCTCTGATTAGAAAAAATCAACCTGACAGGTTGCACTTAGCCTTTTTAGTTAAACTTAATTTCCATGTTCAGCAGTATGAAATATCAAGTTTTGCGCGGGTGGAAAATCTTGGTAATCCACAAATACCTAGAAATGGTTTTCCTTCCTTTTAAAAACAACTCTGTGTACTTACCTCGTTTATGGCCTTGAGCAAGTCTTGTTTGTGTGGAGCGTTGGGTGGGATGCAGCGATGGCCACAAAGCTTCAGTGAAGTCATGAATACACCCACGGCGTTCTGCTCGTCTTTGGTGAGGCTGTCCTTGTGATCGTGCAGCAACTCATACAGGTACAGTGACAACTTCGGTCCATGCTGAATGAAAGAGAGAAAAAGAGGAGCGCGGATTAAAATTTAATTTGTGTCTGGAGCAAGTCGGACACAGTGATGACAGGAAACAAGCCTTATCCGGCTAGTTGACCCTCTGTAAAGCCTGAGGGGAGGACGAAGAGTAAAAGAAGACTCCCAAGACAATGCAAGGGGGCTGAAGAAGAGCATGAAAACATGTATCAGAGTTATTTTAGAGTCACGGCTTGACAGCTGCTGGGAAGCTTGTCAGTAGGAGTGAAAATGACAAAACAAAGCCAATACACTGTACACTCACTCACACTTTCCCCTGAAACAAACATAGAAAGAAGGACTTTCTGCACTGGGTTGGCAAAAATGACCAGAAATACATCAATTTATAATCTATAACTTAATAAAAACAAAGATAATTAATAAAAACCAAGCTGATGTGCATGGAAGCAAACAGATACTAATGATGCATTTCCACCACACTTACCTCTAGGCCTGGACTGAGGCTCTCCTTCAGGATATCCAAATGTCTGGGATCAAACACAAACTCCAGCGCCTCCTTCCTGTCAGACAGGGGAAGCGCAGGGCTGAGTGTGTGCACAAGCAGACGGCCGATTTGGACCCGAAAAGTGTCCCGACACGACCACAGGATCCTTCGCCACTGCTGATGTGGGGCTCCTCCTCGACCTGTGCTGCCCTGTAAGATCACAGCCATCAAAATAAGGTTGCACGATATAGCAGTTAGCTCTAATCAAGCTAAAACAAGCATTCTGAAGCATTAAGAAGCTTCCCGGTGACCATCGTCATACCAGGCTGATTTTGATGCCGTCCATCATGAGCTTGAGGATGTCTTTCTGAAAGCTCTTCTTGCTGGCAGGAGGCAGGATGAAGGGAGTGGGAGAGTGAGGGACAGAGGCGGAGCCACTCTCATCCTGTGGTTGATCACCTGGATCTGGTGTGAAAAGCTGTTGGTCTGGAGAGTCGGGAATGTTCAGCAGGTCAAATAAGTCCTGACTCACATCTGCAATAAGAGACACATTCAAACAGAACCCGGATTAGTTCAGTCCGGGCTCATGTGAGGTGAAGGAGAAAATAGAAAAGATAAGAATAGATAAGCGAGAGAAGAACAAGTTTTGTACCGTGGTTAATGAGTCTGTTGACAGCAAGAACCACGAGCCTCTGCAGTCGCTGGACGAACTCAGTCTCACTGGCACGGATGGGGTTTTCCTGGCTCATCCTCCTCTGCATCATCTGGTTGAGCTCATCGCTGGCTACAGAGCGCATCCGTATCAGGAGAGAGTCAGTCTGGGCCAGAGAAAACCGGCGCCGGCCTACAGACACAATGTTGGTATGTGCTCAGATGTGAGAACACAAACTGGGCGCACATGATGGCTCGCCGTTTGTAAGCAGAAGCACGCTTGTTTTTTCCATTCAAGTTCAGAGTTAGGTCATGCAAATATCTCATAAATCATTGAACACAGAGGAGATTATAAAGATTTACTGATCAAAATGCCATCTGTGCTGAAATGCTTAACTAAGTAAAGCATTCAAACATGCACACAAAGGCGCCAGTAGCGCACCAGGGTACTGGGCAAATTAGTCCCCGAGGTGAGTGCCGGGGGGAAATGGTGAGTTCACAGCAAACAAGGGAGACATGCCCTGTGGCAGGGAGGATGTTCCCGCTGTGGACCGCAGTCCGAGCTACCTGCGTCACAGTGGAGCATGTAGGATGGAGCTCCAGAGGAGGAGGGAAGGGGGGAGTCCTGGGACAGGAAGCTGAAGGGAGGGGACAGGGGGATCTGGCCATAGGAGCAGTAGTGCTGCCTGGGGAGGCGGGGGATAATGGAGTCTTTCATGGCAATGGAACCTTCAGATCGGGATGAGGACAGGGTCAATGAATAGATAGGTGACAGTGGAGAAGTACCTCGACACCCTGGATCAGAAAACCTGCACACCAGTTCACTGTTGCATCTGTTGGAAATACTCACCTGCGATGCTCTTGCGCTTCTGATAGATGGCGTGATGGGGAGAGCTCGGCGCATTAACTGAGGTGCTCAGCTTCTGAGGTTCCTGATTGGCTGTCGTCTTTATAAACTCAATTGCTGACTGAAGGACGCGGAACTGCAAAGCCACTGCCATCTCTGTGGGAAAAACAAAACCAATGATGAACTTTGTCATGTTAGAAGTTAACCTGATGCTGAGGATGAACAGGTACGCTGCACACAAGAGAAAATTTTAAGTATGATATACCTATGAACGAAGTGCATGACGGGTCCAGATTCTGTTTTAATCTGAATTAATTTTGAGTTACCAGTGTATGGCTCTGTAATGACACAGCACTGGCAGACGTAGTAATATTAATTCAATGACTGACACAGCTAAATATTTCATGTTTTGATCTGCTGATTTTAAATTCTATATTATTAGTCTTGCGTAATATTTTTGTCGATGAAACTTGCTCACAAAGAGAGCTGAAAAGGCAGCTTCATATAGCATTTGGGAAAGTCAATTTTGCTGATTATCAGATCCCACAAATGCACAGCTCCTGATGAACAAGTGGCATTCATCAAGTTGAGACAAGTAATTTATGACAAGTTTGTGCAGTCTGCTGAATCCAACTTGGAAAAAAATTAAGATGAGGGCGGTAATACGGTCAACTCCAATATAACCAAAAATAAAAGGTGCCATGTACACAGCCATAATGCCTTTGCAAAGTATGTGTGATCACAGATGAATTATATCAGATACAAAAAAAAAGCAAATAAGTAAGCGCTAATGGGGAAGAGGTGGGAGAGATATTTTTCACAGAGTAAATTTAGGAAAAAATGAGAGAAAACAATTTTGCGAGAAGATGGAGATGTGAGATATTTCTCAAATAACATTTGTTCTCAAAAGAGTTTCCACTCTGCAGTCGTAGATAATAAAGTGACAGCCCAGCTTCTTCCTGCAGCAGAGCTTGACAGCTTGATATCATTCAGAACTGCGGAGCATAGCTGATGACAACACCGATGTTTCTTGCATGTGTGTCGAGTTTTAGAAAGCCAGTCCTCACCCTGAGTGCGACGCATCTTGCTGGTCTGCATGAAACCCAGCAAGGTAATGAGGTCTTCGATGATGCGGAAGTACTGGGACCCTGAAGAGCTGCAGGAGTGGATAGTCACAGCTACTAACAGCTGCTGGATGTCACACACCAGGAGCTTGTAGTCATTCAAGGGAATACTGCAGTAGGAGGACAAGAAGACGAAAAAAATATGAAGCACCGGAGCTCTCCCACTCGCATATGCCGGATCAATGAACAGTGAGAGGATTAATGATTTAATTCATGGCTCAAAGGTTCAAGACAAAATCCCATGAACCCATGGAGGTGTTTGAATGAATTATCCTTTTGTTCTGGCAGCCGTACCCGTTCTCCATGCCATTGAGTGTGGAGAGGGTGTTAAAGAGCACGTAGAGCAGCCCGTGGTCTAACAGGATGTCTGCCAGCTTGGGGCAGGCATTGAAGAGCTGCAGCAGCATACACAGGATGTTGTGCACCAAGGAGTTCTCATACAGGGAGTTCTCAATTAGGCCCAACACTGGGATGATACAACGCTTTCTGAAGGGTGAGATATTTTCCATTTCCTCCAGGTCCAGACTGGAAAGCAATACAGACAAGAAAAACAATGGTGAAACAAGTGCAAATATGTGTGCATCAGGCACATTTCTTCACACAGTAGACAATCCTATGCATAATATTACAAGATAAAACACTAAGCCTATGGCACACTAGACGTCATGGTGTGTCAACGTGTGTTGTCCCGGCACTCACTCTTCCTCCAGGCCCACCGGCCGTCCGAACAGCATCTCCAGGAAGCATTCGAGGAGCCCCTGGCTGCCCTGGTGGATGTACAGCTGGTTGGCCAGCAGTGAGAAGCCATGGTTCTTCAGGAATTTCTCCTTCTGTTCCTTGAGGGCTCTGCTGAAATAGGCATCCAGGAGCTAGGAGAGAGAGGCAGAATAATCTGAGGCAACTAGAGCAGGGTCCAACCATAACACTGCCAGTAACGGGGGTTGCCATAGGGGTCTTTCCTTGGTCCATAACTGTTTACATTATACATAAATCAATACTTCATTGTCCATTTTTTGCTGATGATACTATTTCACATGCCCCAGGCTCCACCCCAGCCCCGACTGATCTTCAGCCTGCCTTTGGTGCTTCTAGTTCCAAATACAGAAAAGACCAAGTACATGGTGTCCACCAGTGACTCTGACTATCCTGCCAGTATAACTTTAAATGGCACTCAGATTACTCTTATTGAGTCATACAAATACTTTAGAATTCAGCTTGACAGCAGACTGTCTTTCAAAGTTCATATTCACCACTTGACTCAAAAATTTAAAATCAAACTAGGCTTCTTGTATAGAATTAAAGGATGACTGCGCTCTTCCAGCCGTAATACTATTGTGCAGTCAACCTTCATGTCTGTCCTTGACTATGGAGATTCTGCATTGTCATGCTGCCCCATCAACATTTCAGCAGCTAAAGCCTCTGCATCATAGTGCATTAGGCTTTATCACAAATGACAAATGTCATACTTACCATTGTTCACTGTATTACATGGTTGAAAGGACTCCATGCAGTTAAGAAGAAATAACCATGTCATGTTAAAGCTCTAATGTAGGAGCTTCCAAACTACCTCACATCTCTTCTCTCACTTAAATCTACTGACTACAGCACACAATCCAGAAACTACTTAACCCCAGATATCCTTTATATACACACTAATGTTAGCATAACTGGATCCAGATACTACACACCTTTTAAACGCAATGCGTCCCACATCCTTCTTGGAGATTTTAAAGCTTTATTTTCTGATGTTCTTTAGAATTCCCGTAATGAATGTTACAATTCATTGGGTAATTGTGTTGCTTCTGTTTGTCGATTGTGTTTTTATGAATGTTTCCTGTTCTCAGGTCTCTCTTGGAAAAGAGATCTTACTCTCAATGAGGCTGCCTGATCCAGTAAAGATTAAAAAAAAATAATGTGATGCCTTACTAATACGCTGACACCAGTTTTAGAGAAGACAGACAATTAAAGGAATGCTTTGCTTTCATGCTGAGAATGAGTTGAGAAGATTGAAAGCAGTCTGTATGTTAAATACGTAGCTACCAGGAGCAGCCGGTTATCTCTTTACCATTAAGACTGAAGGGGGGGTCTGGCTAATATATACAAGTGTGACTTGTGGGAATGGTAATCAGCAAATTGACAGTGGAAGATACTATGTTATCTACTCATGCAATAAAATGTGACACCTGATGCTAAATCACATCAACCTGCTTTACAGTATATGAGAGGACACTGAACCAACCCTCATGACTCCTTGCTGGATGAGAGGTGACGAGTGGTTGACCAGGACAATGAGGGCCTCTGGCTGGATGAGCTTGTCCATCACCTCCTCAAGCATGAGGTCAGGCAACAGCAGCAAGATGCCCCTCAGAAGATCATAGAGTCCACAGCAGATCAGCACCAGGCAGTCCTCAGTGCTGGACCTGAGAGACACAGCTTAGACTTAGACCTCTGAATTACTGTGCATGAATAATAAGCCAAATTTGCTCTCAAAATGACATTTTAGAGAAAACACATACAGTACACTCTAACAGAAATTTATTTCATTATTTAAATAATATTTATAGAGATTAGCGTCTTGAGGAGTCACTTGTTGTGTATGCAACTATGTCTGACTGCTCCAATGAGAGATTTCCATAATCAGCACTGCTAGAACTGAGAAAACTATTTTCAATGTCTTGGCAGCAGACAAATTTCTGTATTTGCTACCAAAATAATGCTGCAAAAAGCAAGTGCTGTAGAAATTTGTTTGGATAAATGAATATTTTGCATATGTGTTCTAAAACTAGCATAATTTAGAAAACAAGCTATTCATCAAAGAACACAACAAGATGTTGTACTCAGCATCTACTTTGATTAACACTACCAGAGCAGTTAAACCACATTATCAGAATCTAAAACAAACAGCCATGAATCTGGATAGAAGACTTTTTTTTTCTTGAAAGTTTTCTGCACAGCTTGAAATTCATCAACAAATCAAAGCAGATGTCTTATTGTCAGACAGCCCACATTGTGACGAATAAAAAGACAAAGGTGATTTTGGTGAGAAAACAGGATCACGACGAGCAAATCTTTTTTATTTTCTATCAGCTTAAGTCAGCAGCTTGCTGGCAAGTAGAACTAAAATAAAACTGTCACTGCAGTACAAAATTATTTTCAGAGTTGGCTAAGGATTATTACCAAAACCAAATGTAGTGCTTAGATTGTCCAAATCCCTTCACAGATCTATCTATCTATCTTCTACCAAAGAGTTATGTACCAGAACAAAGCCCACATATACCCAAATGTTGGACTGGACTGTTAGTGCTCATTGTAAGTCATTCATAGATTGGCCAAGGTTTGTTATGGGCTGCCTTAATAATGAGGACCAAGTTATACCTGTCATTAGACTCAGTCTTGCTGTGTGCCCTCTCATAGCCAGGAGAGTAGGTGTAGCTCTCCCAGTCTTCGGGCATGGAGCCCCGGTCAGCTGCACTGGGCCAGCGGCCGATTGCCAATGAGCCGTTAGGAGCTGGGAAGGCCAGGCCCAGACTGGCCAGGTTGCTGTGGCTCCTCTGGAAGGACTGGATGCCTTTCAGGCTGTCAGGGCGGCGCGGCGCCTCATCACTGGCCCAGTCAAACCTGTCCTCAGACTCCGCCATCCCCACGCTGCCCTCTGCTAGGCTGTCCACCTCTGTCGCCTCGTCCCGCTCCTCCTCCACACTGATGGAAGGGGTGCGCAGGGCTCCTCCCTCACCTATGTCCTTAGAGTCACAGATTGTCTTGGCTGATTCACAGCTGCTCAGGAGCAGCTCATCTCCACCGCCTTTCTTGAGCGTCTCGGTACTGCCGAGAGCCTGCTGAGTGGCGAGGGAGACCCCATCACCTTCTGCCTCATTTGAGCTGCCGTGTCCGAGTCGAGGTGTCAGAAGAGGGGAGGAGTACGGAGATGGCGCCAGACTAGGTGGGCGTAACGACTGATCATCACCTCCTTGTTCAGGGGAAGGAGCGTGGAGATGGCCTGGAAAACAGAACAAAATGATTCACTACTTAGAAATAATAAGACTTTAGAACTGAATGTCGCAAAGAGCCTTATTTGTATGCAAGCCCATTATACAACACTTGCAATGCAAATGGCAATATTGAGAGACTGGCATGACGTGGCAAAACAGAATTGTGGCTGATCATTGACAAAACTGTATTTTGTATTTAATTGTGTTGAGACAGGAAACAAATATCTTGTGTAAACACTGTCAGTGCAGGAATGTCAGTCGTTGTGGTACTGTTGAGCTTAGTACAATGCATTGCTGCAAGTATTCCAGTCAAATCAATTTCATTTATACATCTCTTTCCTAAGGTTATACAGTGCTCTTCAAGAAATAAAAAATAGGCTTATATTGTAGCCTCTGTAAAAGTAGAACAATAAAAGCTCAAATAAAAGAGCTAAAATGACATAGTTGGAATGAAGATGTATAATAAGGGCAGGCTGTGTAAGAACTGCTGTTAGGAGCAGCAGTTAGAATAAATCTTTTTTAAGCAGCTGTACCTTCGTGGGGAGCATCAGTGAAGACAGTTGGGGAGAGCGACACCACAGAGCTGCTGGCGGACTTTCCTCCACTGTTGGAGTGTCTCAGGTACATAATGGACTGTACCTTCTCCTGGTACAACTTCCCATCTGACAGATAAGAGACATTAAAACAACTCAGTGCATCAAATTAAAGGCACTTTTATACAGAGGTGCTGCTTTCAACTGCGCTGCTCCCTCACCAATGTGTAGTGAGAAGTAGAAGCTGGATGGAGTGTGGCAGACGTAGGTGTTGGTAGGTGGGTGAACTGCCAGCAGGAAGTTGTAGATCAGCTTTAGCAGGTCCATGTCCGGAGGAGACCCAAGCACCTCCTGGATGATTTTGACGAATGACAGACAGACTTCCTGTGGGATGGCAGTCAGATGCTCATCCCGATGCTCCTTAAGACAAACACAATGCGGTCAGTAACAGTCTCTGGAGAGATTAAAAGGGTCTAATTACAGCAGCGTTATGACAGGGACGTACCTGTAACACCTGGCAGGTGAGCAGGAAGCGATGCACTACTTCAGCCTTAAGGAACTGACAGATGTTGAAGACCTGATGAGGGTGGTGCACCCTGATGAGGATCTCTAAGGCAGTAAGCAGCGTTTCCCACACTCCACACTGACAGACACAACACAAACAGTGAGTGACAATGGAGAGGCAGACACATTAACTGGATCTTCATCATCTAATGTTTGGGCTGAGAGTAAAATTACTCCTCAGCAAAGTAAAACCGGACTGCACTGAATGCAAACATATAGGACTCATTAGTTTTTCTCTTTGATTTTATCAGTGTTTATTTTGTGATACACTAAAAGCTGGGTGGTACCACAATTTGGAGTGCTAATGTGTTAGCACTTTCAGCATTATTGTTTACCTAGCCAGACTGCATGATTAACAGTCCTCTAGTGTTTCCTCCCAAAACTTTTTGGGTTTGTCGGGAAAATTGGTTCAAACCATTTTACTACTTTTAAATCCTGGGGTTTTCTTGGAGAAACGTGGTAAAAACTGAAATCGATGAGCCTGTGACCACTGAGAGTTTCTCCAGACGTGTATGAATTTATTACTAGCTCATCTTTAGATGATGATGTTTTGCGCTCTCTTCCTCTCATAAGGAATGGATGTTAATAAATTAATAGACCTTGGGAGAAACGAGAAATGTGCGGCGGATTCAGTAAAGCCACTCTGCTCTTCTCCTACTTTTCTCTTCCTTCAAGCTTGATGAAACAACAGCAGATCATCTAGAGTATCAGTTTATTTGTACTTTTTTACTTAATTTTTCCCCCCCCTTTCGGCTGCTTTCCACTGGTGGTCACCACAGCGGATCATCTGCTCGCTAGACCAGGCAACCACTCAGCTCTCTATGCTGGCATAGAGATCTGCATATTTGTTTTGGAATTGGCTTTTTCATGCCGGATGCAACCCTCCCCATTTATCTGGGCTTGGGACCGGCAATTAGGAATACCCTGGCTCATGCATTCCCAGTGGCTGCAGAGTAAAGAGGGATTCAGTATCTTGGCCAAGGACACTTCGACTTGTGGACAGGAGGAAGAGGAGGGGATCGGACCGCAAACCTCCTGAGAAACAGGCACCCGGTTTTACTTCACATTTGACTAAAGTAAAAAACAATGAAAATGTCTTTTTAAAAACTTGCTTAGTGTCTTAATTTGAATTTGTGATAATCACTGGCTTTTTGTGTGCTTAATGCACGTACAGACAATGTGTTATCACTATTGTCACTAATGAAACATGATTGATGTTGTGATGTCTGTGTTTACCTCCGCCTTGGCCCAGATCTTCCAGTCCAACAGGATGTCTGACAGAAGCCTGATATCCTGCACCACAGCGACGGACTCAGTGTCCAAACGGAACTGCCCATCGTCCCCCAGGATGAGGATGGGTCCACTGCAACATCCATCCAGTAAGGTCTACGAAGACAGAGGGCTGGTCAGTCTCATTGGACACATGCATCAACATATTGATAATCGCTATCTCTCCAGAAAGAACCTTACAGTGGAGAGCACCAGACATCAATACATTCTCCATGAAATTTTTTGGAGTGCTTATAACTCCATCAAAACCAATGCCATTTACTCCCTGGCCAGACCTGTCTGTATTGATCAGACTCTATCACTTGTGTCCAGCTTCACTGCAGTGGTTATAAATCTTGCAGTCCTTTGGGTCTCTAGACTGGAGTAAGATAGAGGCTTGCAGTCTTAAACACAGTTAGTTACATTATTCATCTGTCAGACAAGTGAATTCAGTTAAAGTCCAATAAAAGGTTACAGAGGAGAGATTTCTTTTGCAGCATAAATAGAGAAGCACTAGTAAAAAAAAAAAAAAAAAAAGCCAGATAGTGTGACACAGTGTGCTCCGTTCATGCAGGAATGATTATGGGTGTTTAATACCACTAATCAGTGCAGTTCTGTGCTGCACAATACAGTATGTGGAACCCTAAAGTGACAAAGGCAATCAGAGGTGCTGTGTGACTCTGCAGGAGCTCAGTGTTTCATCAAGTCAGACAGAATCCATTTCAGCACACCGCCATCACACAGCTCCATTACAGACACAGCCAGAGGGTCAAGTAACAGCAGGGTCACCAACACCGGCTCAGAGAGGTACCGGTGTGTCGGGCTGGATCAGGTTCACAGTAAAAAAAAAAAAATGTTTCACTGTGCAGATCAGTGGAGGCTGTGGGTAGAAGACAGCAAAGACTTCAAGGTGTGACTCACTTTCAGCATATGATATCCCACGATGCATTTGGACTTGATGAGGACCTGGTGGATCATAGAGTAACCATGGTAACAGTCAATTTCATGGATGCGGTGTTGGTTAAACTTGGACAAAGACAGCAGCACGCGCAGGGCCAGAGCCTGGGTCTTCTCACAGTCGCTCAGCTCCACCGTCTGGACACCGCAGAGCCAGAGGTGAGGGACAGAGGAACAGAAGAAGAAAAAATGCATGAATGTCAACAATGCAGTCGTGACAATGCAATTGTGTTCTCACAAAGCAAACATGAGCCTAATAACCAACGTTGCTTTTAAAAGTGACATTAAACTACAATCTCTACTGGTGCATTAACACTAACATGACTGCCCTCAACCGACATAATTAATGAGGTCACACTGTCAGCTAATTACAGTTAAACACGAGGTAATTCACTGCCTGAAAATATACAGGACTTACAGCTTTGTCATTTATCTTTTGAGCTTAGTAATGTCATTGCAGTGCTGGTTGAATGGAGCGCCTTCATATGGAAATATTTGTATGACAGCACATAGACTTCAAAATAAAATGGGTCTGTAGACTAAACTGTAGAACTGCAGCTAATTATTTTCACAACCAATTAAGTCAGTCAGAAATGCCAAAAGCAATTTCCTAGAGTCCAAGGTGAAAAAGTATTTTTTCCCTATTTTTTTCCTAACCACAACAAAGATATTAAATTTACAATAATGTTAAGAAGAGATGCAACAAATTGTCAGATCTGAGAGGCTGGAATCATCAAATACTCTGCATTTTTGCTTGAAAAATGACTTAACGATTGACAAAATAGTTGTCATATAATTTTCTATCGGTGGATGAGTCTTGCTCAACTAAACCAGCACTGGTGTAAAACTTCCTTTTTTTTTTTCCACATCCAATTGGCGAGGCTTTTTTTCTGGTTTATTAAATCTCAGGAATAGATCTGTGTATATCCTCAGCATTCCAGAAATACCACAACAACTGAGAGTCACAACCTCCTCCAACTCAGCTAGAGCTCCATTAAAAATATGGCCCATCCTACCTGTGCGAAGAGGAAGACAAAATTTCCTGTTCCTCCAATCTTGTGCAGGACGCTCTGCAGGCCTTGGGTTTCAGTGGGGAGCAGGGCTCTGAGAGAGTTCGACTCCAGGGAAACGCTCTGCACTTCCTTGGAGCTGAACGGCCGCTGGGTAACCACTGTCTTGGCCTGACCCTTCAGTCTGATTACAGGCTCATAGATAGTGTAGACTCTGGGGCTGCTGGGAGCATACACTATTGCCAAGCTCTCCTGTACATAGACACAACACACACAATTATCATTTACAGGCAAAACGTTCCTGTAACTTTTAATTACTTAGAGTTTGAGGTATTTACTGTATCAGATTTTCTTGTTGAAATTCAATTAGACCCAAGCAAAGTGTCCAGCTAGCTTGGGGCAATTTCAAGCCTGGATTTAGACCTGGGTTAAACTTCGTTTAGTAGTTATATGTGGAGGAAAAATCATTCATTCTTCTTTTCTTACTCCATTCTTTTCTTTTTTTTCCAATCAGCAGAGCTATCATCAACAAATCCATTAACATTTAATGGGAGAAAAAACTATTTTCAGTCTCACTGAAATAGCTGCAGCTTAACTGTAATAGCTTTTTCCATTGGGGAAAAAATTACTTCCGACCATGCAGTATCATTAATGACAGCTAATTGGAACAGCACATTACCCATACACCGTGAAATGAAACAATAAATGAGACATAGGGGGGATTAGCTATGCTTACAGAGCACTTGAATCACAAAGCACACGGACAGGGTTTAACATAGTGTCAATCTGCACTTTGACACAACTGACATGCAGAAGTTTTGTTTGTCTGTTTCATATTTCATGAATAAATTTTTTGGTTGTGATGGGAACGATTAGTTGAAGCTTATTTAACAAAGACTTACAACCAACGCTGTTATGTCCACATCCTTGTTCTTCATCAGAAGTTCTCGTACATGCTCACACTTGAGGCCTTCCTCAGTGACAAACTTGGAGAATGTCCCACTGGGCTTGCCATATTTGCAGGGCATGATCGAGGTGAGGTCAGGCCCGCTGGTGTACAGGTAGAGGGCCTCCTCGGATCCTATTCTAGATCCTGAAATATGGAGCCACAGACAGTCATAATTACTCCTCTAATGAGACAAACAGCACAAATTTCTGTTATTTGGAAGCTGGAAAACAGAACTGTGAGAAATCCAACGCAGATCCTACCTGTGTAAATGATTTAGATTATCCCAACAATAATACAGCAATAACACATAGTGGGATGCAAAGCGAGACCCTTGAGGAGCCTTGATGTTTTATTTATTGTTTTTGTGAACCTCGCAGTCCTTCTCTTCCGAGAAGAAACTGCTACCAGTGATGAATTCCAACAACAGAGGAGAGGCTCAAGCTTGTCTAAAGATATCAGTTGGGTTCACAGGTTGAGATCGCCTAGAGGCAAGCCATCCACAGCCAATTAGAGACAACAAGAGAAGTATTCAGTAAGCCTCCAGAGAGAATGTTGAGAATCTTCAGCACATGAACAACAGCCCATCATTGGACTGGACACATAACTGCACCACAAACCATTAATGTACATTCATGTACAGTATGCTTATACTGTACATGAGACGATGGCAATCAGTGTACCACGAGGGAGCAACACTGAGGCCAAACAGATAAGATTACATAAAGGATTAAAGCAGATTGCATGCATGCATGTATAGTAAAATGAAAAGGGACTGCCTGGGATTAGGTGTCTAAGAGCTTGTAGACACATGATTCCGGTCAGATAAAGAAGACAGGAGTTAACAGGAGTCCTACCATTGAAGAGAAGCACAGTGCCCATGCTCCAGCGTCCACCATGCTTGAACAGCTCCCCAGACGATGGCGTACAGTGGCCCAACATGCAGAAGGTTTTGTTGCTGTCTGATGATAAACTAGACTTCCTGGGTAGAGTGTAGTCTAAAGAAACCTCACATTTCCTGAAACAGATAGCAGGTTAAGGGAAAGTTCGCTTATTTGCCAGATTAAAAACCACATTCTTGCTGTTTCACAAGTTCCTCACCTGATGCCGCACACCCACACAACCACGCGGCCATGGATGTTCTTCTTGCCCTCTGGCTGCTGGGTGTAAGTGAGGCCAACGTGCTGCCATTGGCCAGCTCTGAGTAGTTCCTCGCCAGAGTCTGCCTGTGCCAGTAGCCCTGCTTTTATCTCATCGTTTGGGTCTATACAAATCCTGAGGGACACAGCACATCACAATACTTCAAGGTCCATAAACTATAAATACTTCAGAAATAGTAACCTATTCCTCAAATACATCTTTGAGACTGCAGTCTACGCTGAAAATCACCTGAATGTGAGAGAGCCTGTAGAGAAGTCTGCCCACACTTGAAGCATCAGTGCCTTTGAGCCCATGGACAGAATATGAATGAGGCCTTCCTCCACTAACCTCGTCCCAGCCCGAGAGGAGCCATGGTGGGACTCAACAGCAGGAGGGTTACTCTCTTCTGGAAGACAATGACTAAAGAATCTCAAAACCAGTTCATATTTATGGGCTTCAGGCATAAAAGCATCTTGGTGAAAGATCTGTGTCTCACCCTCGACTTTGTCCCTTTCCTTCACCTCCTGCTCTGTCACCCTTAGCCACATAGAGGCGCTGAAGCCGCTGGCCATGTGGGGCCAGCAGTTCTGCCCGACCAGGGGCAAGTGGAGAGGAGCAATGTGCCAGGGAGAGGAATGGATGTGGCTTGGTCGGTATTCGCTATCCCCCTCCCTGCGTCCAGGAGACAGTTTGCCCTTCCAGAGCAAACCAACACTTTTCCCTCCGGCAGCACCGTTTTGTCTGGAGCTTGCAGACACCCCTCCAGGCGTCGAGGCCCCGAGGATTATTGGAAAGGTCAGGAAGTGAAGAGGTTCCATATTCATGTTGGCTTCAACGATTTGCAGGATGCCTTTCAGTAAAACCTCCTGTCAGGTAACAAAGAAAAAGGGAAGTGAGGAGGACGGTCTCTATCAAGTTCAATACAGATACAGATATGTGCAAACTCTGCATGCTTACAATTTTTCAATTAGGTTTTTGTTTGATCCCTAAATTAAGTAAACATCACAGGCACACATTACTGAGCTGTTTTAAGTGCTTACACGGTGTGAGCCATCTAAATTACCTGAGCATTAAACCTTTGGTAACACTGTTAGTCTGAACAAACAAGCCATAAACAATAAAGAAGACTGCAGCAAAAGTCTAAAATTAGAAAAAAACCTAGGTAGCAGAACAATTACATGTACCACTGCAGCCGCTGATGTGTCTCATTTTCACAGATGGAAACCACAGGTCACATGTCATTACGTTCACATGGTTAAAAATAACTTCCCTGTTGGGAACCCATTTGTTGGAGACAGGTTATTAATGATGTCTGCTGCTGGATTCCAATTAAACACAGACTTGTGGTTATAAGTTGCAGCATCACATCTGCTCTGCACACATTGGTACCGACTGTATATAGACTGAAGTGGGCCCAGGGGAGCATCATGTGTTGATGAGTTTTAAAGGAGCGAGAGGTGAGAAGAGAGTGTGACAGGAAGGATGTCTTACAAGCAGGTTCTCGTTTCTACTGAAAAACTGAATGTGTACTGGGAGCATAAGCTATCAGTGTCAACACCCTGAATGTAAGCTAACAGTGCATTGTTGAGTGACTGATAGCGCTATTTACAGTAGGTGGGGTCTTCTCCAGGAAGAGGCGAATCAATAGAGCCAGTTCCTCCGCTGTGATTCGCTGGCTCACCATGGCAACCAGCAGCTCCACTAGCACAGTCTGGCAATCTGAATGTAAACCAATGAAGAGCACATTACGTAAACAGTTTTCATTCACTCGGGCATGCACCAGAACACCACAGGCAAAACACAAAACAGCATCACTGCCTTTTTTTTTTATCTCAGCAGAAAATATCTATCCCTATGGTAAAGAAAAACAAAGGAGGCCACAGACGAGCGCAACAGATGTGTCTAACAGATACAGAATACTCTAAAATATCTAAGTTTGGGGGCTGTGCACAATTGTCCCACATAATTACTCATTTCATTCATACTGCTTGTTATGCTTTAGCCATGAGAAACCAGTCAAAATGCCAGAAGCCGGGGAAAAAAAGTTGCAACCAACACTGCAAACAATGTTCATCCAGTTTTGTTTTCCTTCGATTTTGCACATGACAATTACAATAAAAAATTATGTAAAAGTAAATCCCATGACATAAAAATAATTGGGTGGGTACAGATTCTCCTGAGAATTACTCAGTTAAGTTATTAACACAGAGTATGACGTTTGAACCCAGAGGACCCAGGAAACCAAATGCCAGCAGCAGGAAATAAAAATCTTAGGAACACAGCAAACTGAGCGTGCCCAGCATTTTCCCTCGATGTCAAACAAGAAAAACATCCTACAGTGTGAGAGGTGTGTGCAAAAATAGCCACAAAAAAAATAAATAAATAAAAATCAGCAGAAATAACAAACCTGTAAAGGAGGGGTCCGTTTGGCTGAGGATGCTGTGAAAGCCAGACAGGATGGTTTTGACTCCTCCCTGTGAGGACAAGAACAGGGGGTCAGTGATATTCATCAGACCACAGCTGAGGGGAAGAGACAAAGAGGAAGAAGTGGTCAGTCTGACCTGGTCATAGAGCAAAGCAGCATTGCGGCGGTTGGCGTGCACTGCACCCAGCAGGCTGTGAAACACATGACTCAGAACTTCCAGGTCTGGGGAACCAGTGGCGAGAAGCTGCAGCTCCATTATGCAGATCTCCGGGAAGAGCAGCACACCACGCCCGGGCCCATCTGCCACCGCCGCAAACTCACGCAGCGCAGCACACTCCACCTTCACTCCTAAGAGAATAAAACACACACGCAAGATCAGACACATGAGACTCGCACACTGACATGGAGAGATGATGAACGTCCCGCCAAACGTGGCAACTCAGAAACACACACTGGCAGCTTCACGATCCACAGGCATTCCCAGCTTCAGCTCCAACCTTCCATCTTGATGGCAGCTCATAAAAATGAATTAGCCTCAGTCCTGTGCTGAGCCTCAGAGCAGCATGGGAGTCCCCTCATGATTTACAGGAGAGCAGCCCAGCAGGGCTTCACACAGCTTCTGGGACCTCCTTCATTAATGAAGCTCGCTCTCTCTCCCTGTGCACAGCTACACACAGTGCCTCCATCTAACACTCACACATCCAGATACGTGCTGCTTTCAGTAAATATAAACAAATTTACTAATTGCAGCAAACCAACAGTTCCAGTCATTTTGGTCGCTGTTTTGGAAAATAAATGTAATCTTTAATTCACAAATGATTTCAATTAACCTTTTCTCGTAGTTTGTATAACTAAACACAGAAAGCTGGTAAAGTGCACAAGAGAAAAGGAAATAGACATTGTGAGCAATGACATGCATAGGACTGTGAGGAGACAGCAGCCACTGTAGGCAGAAAATCCTAATTTGGGCATCAAGAAGAAAGTCTGAAGAGAGAGGATGCAGGACTGTGATAGGCTTAGATACCTGTCAATCAAGCAACACACCCCTGAAATACTTAATACTGGAACACTACCACCATTAACTTACCTACAGAAAACCAAAGTCTTTGTAAAACAATTTGAAATAGATTGTACTTCAGTCTGTGACTAACGCAAGAACACAGATGTTCAATATTACAGAGAGACTGATTTCAGAGGAAGGACTGAGAGGTGTAACTGGCCAAAGATTGCTACTACATGGCTCAATTATTTAATTTTCCTTAATATATTTGTTTAGCAAGAGGTCAGCATTAAAAATTGACTGATTTCCAGGAGTTAAGAGTTTTCAAGGAAATTAAAGCCTCCATTTGATGAGGACTTTAAGTCACAAGATCCAGCTCATGAGGCCACAAAGTGAGGTTGCCTGCAGTTGTAAAATGTGAAACAATGACTCTATTCTGAGGGGATGAAAAAGTAAAAAGGGTGTAATCAGGCCACGTTCTTAACCTGCGAGACCAGAGTGGAGAAGCAGAGCTGATACAAGAGGCTGCTGAGAGGGAAGCGCTCAGGCCTGTTTCTGCCATGTCATATGTACGTAACAAACACTAGTCACTTGTTATTGCTAAATACCCTCCACAGCGACCCGAAGGAGGATGTGGTTTTTTTCAAACTGCAAATAGCTTAAAAGCCATGATGATGCTGTTCAGCATAAAATCCTCCAGCAAATGTAAGGAAATGTTATAATGTATAAAACCAATTCAACAAATGCTTTGAATGATCAGTTCAATAGTGGGAGAAAGGGTTTTCCCAAAGCTAAAAATCAGCAGGTTTAGAGGTTGAGAGTAATATCCATCCATCAAGATTAGTCTGTTGACATTCACGACCAACAAAAACAAATGCCAGAGAAGACGGAGTGAATGAAGTGAAAGTGATTTAAAGCGTTCTTAAAATAACCCCAGAGAGGTAAAAAGGGTGAAAAATGAACCAGCAGTGGACAGTCGCAAGACTTCAAATAAAACAAACCTCACAGGTAGCATTAAAACAGCCTAAGCTATTACTATACGGAGCCGTCAGGTGTGTGCAGTAGCTTGAGGAGGGGGAAATGGGAGTAAGTGTGTGTGTGTGTGTCTGTGTGTGTGTGTGGCACTAAGCGTGGACCTACCCTCTTCCTGCTTGGCCATGTCCTCAGGGTTGCTTTCACTGTCAGCGTCGTAGCCCTCCTCCTCCCCCGCGGGCTTGACGCCACAGCTCTGTACCTCGTCCACCTCCTCAGACAGATCCCCTGCCGGGGCCGCCCCCTCGGCCAAAACCTGCAGCTTTTGACAGAAAGAGAGTGAGAGAGAGAAAGAGTGTGTGTGTGAGAGAGAGAGAGAGAGAGAGATGGGGGGGGGGGGTTGCAAAGCATGAAAAAGTCAGAAATTTAAAATCAAATACAGTCTGAATACAACCATACCGAGATCCTTCGACTGGTTAACTGTCAATTAGTTGGTATAATAACATTCATTTTGCTTACCCAATCCTGCTTTTAAAAAAGTCCGGGACTAAAAGGCTAAAATATAATAAGCATGACAAGCAGCGGTCCTTCCACTAATACAGCAAATAAATTGCCAGCAAAATGTTTTCAAGCGATGAGGGGGGAAAAAAATACAAGATTTTGGTCATAAGACAGATATCAGCTGACTTGCACTCACACAGCCCAGTTCCTTGATGCGAACAGTCAGTCATCATATGTGCACGTAGGCAAACACACACACACACACACACACACACACACACACTAACACACACACTCACACACACACTCACACACACACACACGAGAACAAACAGTCAAACTCTAAACCGTTTATTAGTTCAAAGAAGTTAGTTCAGCGGCTTACTGTAATACACACCTCTGTTCCTTTCAACATAGAAACTAGGCAGCTTTGATATTGAATCATGGTGAAGTGAATGTTTTAAAGAAAAGTCCTTCAGTGCACAAAAAACGGAAGACCGATCGACTTGTAATGGTTAAGTGAACATCACACTCTGCTGGGCTCACTGAGAAAGAACTAAGCTGTTAGGAAATAGGTAAATCTATTATATAAAAAGCTAAATCCTCCTGAGTTGGAACAGGCTTAGTCAGACAGGCATTTTAAGACTTGAGAAAAACACATCTAAGGCTGTGAGACGGGAGGCACCCACTGCGGGGCGGGATGTGATTTCACTGAGGACAACCAGGAGAGAAATTAGCTTTTTACACTGTGCTTTTATTCATTCCCGGAAACAAATATGAGCAGTTACGTGTCTGGTCCGAACCATATACAGTGTTGAGAATCGATCATTTATGCAGCCATACCGCGACAGTGACACTTTTGAGGAGGGAGTTGCTGTGACTAAAGGATTTTCTTTCCCACCTTTTTCATTATTGTGAGATATGGTCAGCATCTGTGAATATTAATTTATGTTTATGAGGACTATGTTGAAAGAAGTTACATGAACAGGTACAAATCTTAGAACAAAGTGACCCACAATGTCACAATGAGGCCATGTTTGCTCATGTTTGCACCCACTGCTTGGTCTAAACAAGAGCTATCATTATTTACGTTGGCTGTTTTTTTTTGTACATCGGGAAGATAACGGTTGCTTAGCTACGTAGTGTGAGAGGCCACACACACCGCTGCCGCCGTGATGCTTGATGACGCTTGGCTGGAAAATGGTTTTCCTTTCATTGTACTGTTGCCTCCTAAATAAACACCTCTGCTCTATATATTTGAGCCAAAGACGCAGTAGGTAGTGACTGAACACAATCTGCTTCATTCCACTGGGGAAAAAGCATTTAAAAAAAAACTAACAAAAATACAGCCACTGTATTTATTTTTTTTTTTTTTATTTGTTGTGTTCGAATGAACTATATGAAACAAAGATTCATTATTCATCTGACTGGACAGCGTCTTGATTGGTCAATGGTCCTGACCCTAATTGTCATCTTGACGGTGTAGCACACATCAAGTTTCAGTTTGTTGGTCACACAAGCTTGTTTAAAATTGTGTGATCTCTCTTGACTGTCTTTAGTTCCATTGTTTCCAATGTCGGCCACGATATCACCATTTTTTTTTACTGTTTCAGATGATTTAAATTTTATGTCAACGTAAAGTTGTACACAGCACATTGATTCTCTCTCTCTCTGCCCGTTTGCCACCTTAGTGAAACTAGTAATGACAGCTGTTAATGAAAGGGCATGACAAGGAATGTATAAAATACAGAGCACAAAAAAACAGAGCAATTGAGCCAGTAAATCAGTGAAACTAAGCAGATAGGTAACAATTTGGTCCTTATTTCATTGCAATTAGTAGAAAATTATTTCTGGGCATTTTATGCCCCTTTCATAGAGCTTTCATTTCATAGAAATCAGGGGAGAGAGATGGGTATGACATGCAACAAAGCTTTATAATCAGCACCTTAAAGCCTTCGTTACTAATTTTAAAATACCAGGAAACGAACGAGTGGCAACATTCACTTAGTACGTAACTACTGTATACTGGGAAGCAGGAAGTAAAGACAGAGTAACTGCTGAGAAGAGGATTTGCACACAAGGTGCAAGCAAAAACATTTATTGTTTTAACTAGAAATTAAAGTGAAAGCTTCTTTTTACTGCACAGAAGTTGTTCAGCAGAACACATAAAGATCAGCACCTGCTGTAGCTGCAGAGGGATCGAGTCTCTGATGCCAGACTGGCTATAACCTGAACTTGCCTCTTGCTATACGAGTAGCTCAAAAAAGTTGAGAATATAAAAAGGTGCAGTAACTTCACTCACAGTTTCTCCCACGGCAGGACTCACCCTGTCTGGCTTCTCCTCAGGGGGATCAGGACCGGATGACACCTCTGCCAAGGCCACTCTCAGGAGAGAGTCAAACAGAGGAACAGCAAGGTCAGAGTTCACCACCCCTGAGCGTGAGAGCTGGTCTCTCACCTCAAATAGAGTCTCTTCCACTGACTGGAGCTGCAGACAAGAGAAGACATAACGGCTGAATTGAAGCCAGGGTAAAAGTGTTACTTTTTGTGGTTGATGTGGTCAGGGATTAGTCGATCAATATGATATTAAAGCACATACCTGATAAGAAAGCTCAGGCTCTGTCCTCTGCAGGGCTGAGTGAGCACTGTGCAGACAAATAGCCAGCAAGGCCTCAAGCAGACGTATACTTTGTAGTTGCCACTCTTCCTCCAGCTTCTTTGCTGGGTCTTTGGTCTTTCCTTCAGACAGACTAATGCCAAGGGTGTCGGCTGAATCTTGAGTCGTCTCCTCCATTCCTAGTGAGGCGCCCGGGGCTGTGGACTCGGGGCTGCCTTTGCCCTTACCGTCTCTTTTCTTCTTTGCTTTTCCATCCTTGTTCTTACAGGAAAGCTTCTGAATAACCATGGTCATGAGGCGCACGCAGACATCCAGTCCTCCCAGCCTGAAGAACTGCCTCTGAAACAAAGGGCTGGCCAGGTAGATCCACCGGCACACTGACCAAACATCTGCAGCGCGTCGTACCTGCTCTTTGGAGGGCAGAGCCACGCTGTCTGGGGACAGGTAAGGCAGTCGCCCACCAAGAGGTTCACTGGCTGTACTGTCGTAACCTGAAGTGTCCTCAGAGTCATTGGCTGAGTCCCGGTCAGAATCAGCCTCTTTGCTGACACAGAGGAAGGCCACGCACAAGAATAGGTTGATAACATGGAGGTGGGTCTCTGCTCGGCTGCGGCCTGGTCCACGTCCCTGCCCGCTCCGGCTCTTATGGCGTGGATATGCTTCCTTTAGGCCTTCGTAGAACTTGGTGAGGCTCTGCGGGCCCTCTCCGGCCCCTCTGGAACCCAGTTCCTCAGCCAGGCCCAAGAGGACCTCCCTTTCTTCAGCATCAGCACTCTCGAGCTCCTGAAGCACCCCGTCAACATGCTGATGTCCAGTGCCTATTATCAGAGTCTCAAACACCTTCAAAGCCAAAGAGCGGGTCTGGTCTAGGTAGACAAGCTCGGTCACCTGATTGAGGCCGTTACAACTGACAAAAAGGTCTCTGATCACCCTGTAAAAGAAAACATTAGAAACTAAGCAACGTAAAAGAGAAAATGGACATAAACATTACATAGGGTTCATATAAATGTGGGTAATTAGCAAGACTCATAATTTGCTTACTGCATTATAATGTACTATGCCATTCATTTCCTTATAATTAACCCCAGGAAGAATATAGCTATGCATGCACCTCTCACTGACCAAGGAAAGGACTAATGTGATGATAGAGAGAGCAGATGTGAACTGCACACTCTCAATAACTCTACAACTAGTCGTTCAGAGGAAAAGCCACACAGGACCGTCACACTCCGTCCATCATTTATTTCATTCCCTCCCATCAGGTTGCAGATATAACTTCCCTCAGGGAACAACAAAATAAATAAATTAGTCAACTTCTATTAACATGATAAATTAACTGTGAAGGACACTTACATTGCTCATGAACACACCTGCTATACTTGTATTTCCTTATTACTACAATGCATTTGCTTTGTTATCTAATGTGTTTTTTGGGGTGCTTTTTATTTTTAAATGAGCCACGTTAAAGACAAATTTTTGTCACATTGTGTCAAAGTTATTTGAATGTGAATCATGCATTATTTAGGAAAACAAAGCTGACATTGTACCCTTTTAAATTTGTTTACTACTGCTATACAAACACTAAGCGGTGATAAATAATAAATGACACGATTACAATGCAGGGTAAATTGCCTTAAAAGAATAATACATCACCTGTGAGTGAAGGTTAAATCAACATTTGGCAAGAGAAAACAACGCTTTCAAGAGATTTGCTGACATTATACACTGACTGACTAGAACAAAAACACTTTAATCTCAGCATGGGACTGTCTACGTAGTATGTTAAGGAACTAAAACAAATGTTCAGCCGAAACTTTGAGCTCAGAGCATTAAATAGATATATCTTGATAGATTAGAAACTTGGAGATTTTTTCTCTAATTCAAACTCTTTCTCCAAACCTTCCTCTAAATTAATTTAGAGTTGATTAATTCTGCATTTTCAGAACATTTCCTCTTTTCATTAGTGGCGTGCAAGTCCATCAGGGTGACTATCCATTAGCACGAATATTTAATACTCTGATCTGAAAAATATGCTATGCAGAAAGCAAAAGGAGCAGTGCAAGAGGATGAAGACGGTGTGCAGCTTTGACAAAATAATTACTTGTCTATTACGTTTTCTTGCAGAAACAACTTTTCCGGTTGCCATGTTTTTAATCTAATGTATGCAATGTATAAAAATGAAATGCAATTGCTTCCGTAGCATTAGTTGATCCATTTAGGTGAAGGACAAGATCACCTAAACAAACCAATCCTGTCAAACCTCACATGGTGGCCCCAGGAGGCTAGAAAAGTAAATTTTCCTGTTGTGTAAATGTTTCTTACTCAATGACTACACTCTGGGTGGTCAATAATCTGATTTCTGATTTAGAACATGGCAAGCAGTTTGTCATTCAGACCAGTGTAGAGGTGTGAATACGGTCAGTATAATGTCACACAAGGTATACTACTCAGCTCACAGATAATTTGACTAAAAACACATTGATTAGGATGAAGGTGTTGTTTGGTGAAATTCTGAAACTGATGAAAGCTGACCTATTTCAACAGTTTGAGAGGAGACCACATGGCAAAGCAGGGATTGATAAAGATCAAAAACTTTTTGGCTTAACTTTATCTTAAGTTATTATTTCACCTTGGATACTGTGTAGAACATTTTTTAAAATATCCATCCATCCTTTAATAACAAATAGATACAATGTATGTGCCTGTAAAACTGATGAATTACTCTTCTTTCAACTCTATGTCAATCAAGCTGGAGAATAGAAAGAATACATTTTATTTTGGATCAGCTGATGTTGTATCAATATGAAAAAAACAAACAAAAAAACAAGTTGAAAATGTAAATGGCCCACCAGATGGAGCCGTATAGTTTAATCTTGTGAGACTGTCCATAGAAATACAAGGGTGGGTGGTTTCGGCCTGTTCAGGAGTCGTGCCTCACTAAGCATCCTCCTCCGAGTCATCATCTTTCATCTTGCTGTGCAGTAAACATTGCAATTTGGCTGCTAATGTTCCAGGTTCTTTCTACTCGTAACACCAGTTATATGTTGCATTTGAGCTACCACTGTTTTATTTATCATGTGTGCTGCGACCTGAAGTTTCAATAAAGTTGTACAATTTTGATAGCTGACAATTAAAAGCTCCATAAAGTGGAATACCAGGAGCTGTTACATTAAGTTGATATGTTTTTGTTTTGTTAGCAGCATAAAGGGACTAAAGGGACTTGCATTTCATTGTACAACAATGATAAATTGATGAACTTTGTATCTTGTACACAGTCTTCATTTAACAGCTGATACTGATTTGTTGTTAGCCACTGTTGAGTGGCACTGGCACTTGCCTTACTCACAATTTTATTTGTATGCTACAATGGAAATCACTAAGTATTGATTATTTGTTTTCATTAACAAATAAATTATGAGTTAAACAGAAATGCAAATATGCATCTCTGGTACATTAATGAGCTCATCCCTTAATGTAAATTACAAATATCCACAGAGCATCAGAACCTAAAATTGTCTCTAAAGTGTCTTTTGAAAGGGCTCAGACCACAGCTATAAAGACTTTGAACGCCAGTCAAACCTGCAGACAGCACAACAACATACTCTGAATTTTAATGCGTAAACCCACCAGCCCACCGCTGACAGACTGCCTCAAAGCATCCATCCATCCATTTTCTATACCCACTGACTTCTATACCCCTGCTTAGGGTCACGAGGGGATTCAACCTGTCCCAGCATGTATTGGGTAGGAGCTGGTATACATGCTCGACACATCACCAGGGTTAACACATGCAGAGACAACACATTCACACATATGTGTGAGTCCTGTGAGACTGCCTCAAAGCTGACAACTCATTATTCACTGAGAATACCCAAAGCAAAAGTAAAACCTAATTCCCACAGTATTACTGTTCAGTGTTGGCAGAATTTTGTTAAATGTGTCTGAACAAACACCACAAGCACCTGCACTTGTAACAGTGTTACATAAGCAGTCAATAATCTTCCATCTCTCACTCAGTCCACAAAGATGTAATAAATTATGGATTCACATCAATTAGCAATGACCCGGAGAGACAGATCTAATGACAAACAATGTCCAAGTGGATAAGGTGTCCAGCTTTAACCTGGCTGATCATATTTGCTTTGTGTTGTAGTATAAAAGAAGCAGAATCCATTCCTTGAGTGAGAAATTTGTTAAAATTTTTTCAAAACAACCATCTGCATCACATTAACGCAATGAGAAATTAGCCGAAACACATGTTATTGATGCTTCTGCACATTTAATTAACCCAGGAGCAGCTTGCAGATACACATCTGTCTACCTAAAGAAATGAAACTTTAAAACGCATTTCTGGCAGAACACTGAACTGCTGTCCAGGGAAAACGGACTAAAACAACTGCTGAAAAAAGAGACAAAAAATAAAACTAAAAAAAACACTTGTTCTCACCTGGATTTGAGAAGGGCAGGTAAAGTTTGCAGGTAAATGAGTAGGACCTCCACAGGCAGGCACCGTGTGTGATAGCTGCAGACCTGAGTGCAGGCAGTGGACACCCCCAGCTGTTGGGCATGGTGGGCCACCTCTACCCCTCTCTGCAGCACAGGGTTGAAGATGTGTGTGTAGAGCTGCCACTGCACTATAGCGTTCCCCCGCAGGGTCAAGTGGCACACATGGCCAGCTATCTGCTGGCTCAGCTGCCAGTCCTCACCAAACACTAACTCTTGGTAGGCCTCCAGAGCATCCCACTTCCACAGCATGTCCTCTGTCCCCCCTCCACTTGGCAGAATACCCTGGGAACGGTAGCACAGACCTGCAGGAACGGCTGAAGGATCCCCGTGCTGCAGTGTCTCCTCCAGGCCTGGCAATTGGCTGCTGTCCAGAGTGCAGATGTTACAGGAAGCCAGCTTGGCTTTCTCTGAGGGCTGCCCTCCACCAAGCTGGTCTAGGATCAGTCTGCCCAAGACACTGAGAACATGAGACTGGTAACTACGCAGACCTGGTGCTTGGAAGGCATGCAGCAGGGGTCCTACAACTGAACGGGGATCCATACAACAGCAGATTCCAACAGCCTGCACCCCAGCCAGTACTTGCAACACAGCTGGACCACTGGGAGAGAGTCTCTGCAGGAGTCGCAGACATTGGTGAGCACAGGCAGCCAGGCAGCAGCAGCGCTCAGGGTAACGCACTGCGTCACCCTCAACCCCTTCCTTGCCTTCTCCGTCCTCTTCAAAGGGGTTCCGTCTAGCAGCCTGCTTGAAAGCAGAGACGGGCAAACCTGACAGGTCTCTGTGGTGATGCAGAAAGTGGGAATATTCACAGCGTCGGTGGCGGCGTCGGGCACACACGGACTGATGCAGCTGCTCTGACTTTGCCTTCTTGACAGCACTGATGATCTTGAAGACCCCTGCAATGAGACCTCGTAGCCTTTCTGAAGCCTCACCTACTACTTCAGAATCCCTGGCCCTGCTCAGTCCTTCCAGCCGCAGCACCGTGGCCTCAAACAGCTCCAGGCCGCGGTGCTGGACAAACTCGTGGATGAGCTCCAGCGCCTGGCTAAAGAAAAATGGGTTGGGTGTGGAAGCCTGCAGGCAACCCAGGAGCACTTGTAGTACTCCCTCTAGAAGCTCTGGCAGCAGTAGTGCTCTGTGACGATAGCGGGAGAATGAAAAGTCATCCTGGACCTCCTGAAGAGTCTTCTTAGGCCGAGGAGCAAAAGGGTTAGTCTGTCTGTCCAAACAGCTTCGGATTTTGAGGGTGGCTCGCAGCAGGTCTGTCAGGCTGCGTCTCAGGCTGTCTGGGAGGGTTTCACTCTGGCTCACGTCCACCGACATCAGGTGCAGGATGGTGCGTAGAAGCATCCTCTGGACCAGTGCGATGGGCTCTTCTGTCCAGCCTCCAGCAAGCTCCTCTGCCCCCGTTCCACCTCCACCCCCTCCCCCTGGACCACAGCAATCTCCAAACTCAGTCAGGATCTCAGTGAGAGTAGGTACAACACTGACAGCCAGGCCAGGGTTGTGGTTGATGCTCATGTCAAACTTACAAACCTTCTCCAGCAGGGAAAGCAACACATGGCAGAGATCAAAGGGAGAGTTTTCCATTCGGTTGAAAATTGAAATTGCAGCTGGGTCTGTCAGGGTTTCAGTGTCCGTCATCTGAGACCCAGGGGCTCGAGGGTGTGGGTATGGAGCACTCATGGTTTCTGTGGTGGTGGCGGATGTTAACTGTGAGGCCTCTGAACGATGATGCTGACAGCTTACCCGGATGGTGGAGCCATGCGACCTTCGGCTCCTTGCACCACCGGGACCTGGGACAGCTTTGTCTTCAGGGTTGGCTTCTGAATCTGAGGTAGAGACCTGGGACTTCCGAGCATCCTTTACAGAGTACCTCTGCGCTGTCCTGCGCAACCTCCGTGACTTCCAGGTGCCACTGCCAACACGGGACCTCTTCCCAGAGTTCTGTTCATCCGTCGCAGCTCTCTGTCCTGCTCTGGGAGGGGTGGCCTTCACCTCCCGGCTCAGGAATACCTCCAGTAGGGACGGCAGGGTGAAATCTGTCAACACATAGACACATCTGTAAAGTTAATTCTGGATGTACATACAGAGCTACAAACCAAATGTAAATTCACACTGTTATTTTGAGGCACACCAAACCTAAATTGTATGCTGAAGTCATGTAGCATTAAAGTCCGTCCACGTCCCAATTTAGAAACTGAGACTTAAAATCAACATTCAAACTGCAGCCATTTGGAATTTTCATTTCCAAAAATGCAGAAGATTTATTCTTAAAGTCTAAGATGCCAAAGATTAGTCTAAGTCAGCAGCCATTCAATGTTTGTTAAAACAAACGCAGTGAGTAGGAATTAATTAAAGTAAAAATGTCTAGGGCCCCTGTTAGAGAGGTTCAGCAGCCCTATACTAAATACCAGTGTCATCCTGAGGTCACAGGCCTCCACAACCACTAGTCGACTAATGTTGTGTGGCTGCTTATGTTTGAAACACAAAGACTCAACGATAACGGGGACAGTGAGAACAATGACTAAAAAACTGAATCATCCATCCCAAACTATATACAGCACAGTTTGCCAAGCAAGTAAAATACTGCATTAAAAATAACAATGAGTCATTTGAGAAGAACATCACAGACACCATTTACAGTCAAAAGCCATGTGCACACATTCCACTGCCTTCACATCGTCCAACCAAACCTAATGCTGAATCATCGCTTAACCTTAATAATTGGAAAAACATTATGTAAAAGATGGAAGATTAGAAAAACACACAAATATAGAAAGTTAAAGAACATTAAGGCCCTTGAAATGCTGTCTGCACGTCAGTTCAAATAGATAGTTCAGATATTATTGTACAGTTTGCAAATCACAGAGATCTGTAATGCACAGCAAATTTTATAGTCATAAAATAAAGTATGTAGATTGATATCATTAATTTCAAGCTAGGAGATGGTCACATGTCGGCCGGAATTTAGAGGTATGTGCTGTTAACATCAACATAAACGAGTAAACGAACAAGTATTGGTGGGTACTGACCTGGGGCTTTTTCCTCCTGCACAGGGATTTTCCAGACCAGTGGTAGAAGAGACAGCAGCAAAGTGAGCAGCTCCTCCCGGCAGGTCAATTCCTGAGTGCAATAAAACACACTGGTTACATAGAAAGGGTCCCCGCCTGTCTCCTTTAGGTCGCAGTCTGATGTCAACCATAGACACTCCCATCAAGACAAACTCTTTTGCATACTCCGTACAAACGCCCCTTTGGTTTTCACTACTCTGTACAAAGAGAATTTCGCTACTTTTGGCCTGAATCTGAATTTAGCTGTTCTAAAACTGTTTTCATCCCGGGTGCTAGATATGTATTTGTAAATTTGTGTGCAGTTAGTCAGCTAGTTAGTCAGTTAGTCATCACTGTAAGTGTGTGTGGGGTGCAATGTAGCATCTACATGACAGCCTTACTTCCAAGGGATCTCATGGGCATCCTGGGCATATCTCACAGCAGAGAGAGAACCAACTCCTTCATGTGTTAATTAAAAACAATCATCCTACTCCTGCGTGTGTGAATTAAAAATGATCAGCTTGCTGATTGAACAAAACTTTCAAAACATACAGTATTTAATCATACACAATACTTAACACTGTAACTATACTGATATCGATATTTGGGAGGGAGAAATCTGATTTTTTGTGTTTTCACATGAAAAAATCTAAACAATCTTGATCCTCTTCTTTATTTGTGACCAAGATAGATACTGAGCAAAACATTTTACAGTGTAAAAATAAACTTGTCAGCGTGCTCTGGTGGATAAACTGGTGACACAGTTTCTAAATCACCTTTGGCATTTATGTGCTGACATTTTTAGCTATAGGTCGGCTAACATAAATACATTCACAAACACAAACACATACACATACATTTCAATTCGGATAAAGATTATAGGAATCAATGGTCATAGACTGTATTTATATAGTGCTTGGAATAGTGGAATTGTTTTAGAAATGTAATGAATAAGAGCCCTGCTACCATTTCACAAGGAGCATTTTACTGAGCTGAATAATCTTAACAGTGTCAGAACTGTCAGATAGAGCCCAGGTGGCACAGGGGAGGAGTATTTCACAGCATGGTGGAACAAGTACATTTTCAAACACAAGATTTAATTTATGATATGAATCTTTGTTTTGAAAAGTGCTTGTTCTACACCACAAATAAATAAATGTGCCCTGACCCCATCAGGCCATAGCTGGAGCTTGAGATACACTTGCCGTGACTGCTGATTTCTGTAGTGAAAGCTCCCATTAAAAGAGAAAATATATGCTTAAGGATATGAAAAATATGAGGCCACAGGGATGCAGACACACAGGGTCACATTCATCAAATTACTATATTTCATTCAATAATGCATTTGTCACTTCAAGTCAGAGAATTATAAAACACCTATTCTTCCTCAAAAGACTTTCAGGCATGAAAATAATTGAGCTCAGTCATCACATCTTTCCATCTGGAGCCTACAGACCCTTTTAAGAGCAGATCAACATTTACATATTGTCAAAAGGCCACCATGGCTGACAGACTCCTTCTCACTTCATCAGTCCAACTGAACATTCGTGACACACCATAGCACACTGTATTGTGGCATGTATATTCACTGTTACTTTCCTTAAAGCTAACTTCATATGATAAGCATCAAAGTATGGTTTAATTAGCACAGCTCATTAAATGTTTTATATGGGCTGATGCCGACATAAAACATTTTTTGTGGGTTGAGCCAAAGCCCAGTGTTCAGAGGTCATACTGCTTTCAGCTTTGTCCTGGTTTGACACTGACCTTTTATGTGCAGCACTTGACTTGTCACATGAAAGCCCTAAAATTCTCTGGATAGGAGCATCTCCTCAATTGTTAATTGACCCATGAACACTCACAGATCAGATAAGTACATAGAGCCAGTCCAAACCACACCTGTAAAATCCATTTTGAAAGAGGTAGTACTGAGATATTTTGTGTATACTGTATGATCAAAAACACCCTATCTATAAAGTTATATGACAGTGCTACTAAACTGTTTTGTATATCAGCATCAACATCTTGCATGCAGCAGCAGAACAAAGAGACAGACTTCCTGCAATCAATCTGAAAACCACACAACATGTGGGCACTGCAGCGCTAATTTCTTCTTCGAATAAGATCACACTTCAAGTTGTAGTAACACCAGCCACAGATGCAGAGAAGCAACCTAAAAGGCCACTAAACAAGTACAGAGACAAAATTGGACTTAATAATAATCATTAAACTCAAGTGGAAGTTTAAAACTCAAAAAATGTACATTATGTTCTAGTATAGTGAATGTCATTTTATTTGCACATTAGATTATATAGAATTTCATCCGTGCATTACTGATTTTTCACTAAAAGCTTATGCTGCACAGTGCTCATTAAATACCCCTTTAATCTCACTAGATGAAGTCTGTCTGATGTCCGTATAATCCTTGTTGCTTTTATCATCTGTCCTCACCACGCTGTATCTCTATTGCATCTATGTTTGCGATTTCATTTTGATGAAGAGATTAGCTGCAGCAGAGGTTACATAGGTTCTGTGCAGAAATTTCAATTTCTCATGCTGATATTGAACAGCTGCATGAAATAAATGTAATCGACCGACTGAAAAATGTGAGGAAGAATTTGAAACTAACAGCAGTGGCCTAAAGCTTAGTGTGAATATTACTGAATTTGATTACAACATTTACATTTACATACATTTGTGACAAGAGCTGTTGCTGAAATTATTATTTTTGACTGCTGAAATTAAACAGCATCCTCACCTGGTCAATGATGGAGTCCAGGGTGCTGAGCAACAGGAAGCCCCGTCCCCTGACCAGGTACTCTCCCAGTGCCACCATGTGACTCTCCTCCTCATCCTCCTCCCGTGCCTCCGCTCTCTGGGCCACCGCACTGCATAGTTGATGTACATCAGTCAGGAACTCCCTCGCCAGTGTGTTACTGGCCCCACTCATGTCTGAGCTGCAACAGAGGACATGAATCATCATCAGGCTGTGGCACAATCAAATCCGCCACACATCTGCATACGCACTCAGAAATACTATGGAGGATTATGAGATTGCCCTTCATATGAGGAAAAAGTCAAACTAAAAGGTTGCTATTCTTGGGTAGCTGCATCATTTTTATTTTCATACTATAAATGAAAATGAAAAGCTGTGAAATCATCTTGACAGACATTAATGGACAAACCACCCTCTTCAAAATATCCAGCAAAGTCACATTCTTTGCTTCTAACATGTCTTGTGATTTAATTCTTCATAGAGACATTCCTCTGCAGTGAATGTAAACCCAGACAGACGTATGTAAGGTCGACAACAGACGTCACGGAAGTAATCTTAAGGAAACGCAGCACGTTTAGAGTTAATCTCTTCTTCTGCTGTGATACTTGATTGCATATAAAGAGTATGGAGGGAGCAGATACAGATATACTGCATCATCTTTGTTCTGGCTACTCCTACTAATGCTCATGTACTGCACACTAAAAGCAACAATACCTTTAGTCATAGTATGTTCAGATGACAGTGTAAATGTCAAGTATGAATTATTACTGTAAAAAGGAAAGAAAAAACTGTTGAGAATAATTACAGTTTAGTGATGATTATGCATACGTTTGCTTGGGATTTTATCTGTAATTGCACTAATGTAACAAAGCTGCAGCTTAATTACAGTAGTCATTCTGTTGGGGTTTGTGTGATAGAAATGTCTGGATACCAACAAAGAAGTAAGAAGTGAGATAAAAGGAAAAAAGCCAAAGCCAAATCCCTTGAAAAGCATGAGCTGACAACATGGTGAAATAATGCCTATCAGGGTGTTCCCACAAAGTCTATCATCACAAGTAAAACCAGCTACTGGTCAAATCACGCATGTGATAGGCAAACCTTAAAATCGGGACTCAGGAAGCTTGAAGGCGAATATGAAAACTGACTTGTCTAACTAAAAGTGCTCAAAGAGCGCCTCCAAGGTTGTATGCATATGTCTGCCACAACCACGTGTTCCTCTAAATGTAATAAGCAATAAACTGTAGGTCTCACCATAAAACATACCACTCAGGGCACAACCCCAATTATACAGCTCATAACTAAGTCCATCAGAGATTTACCAAATAATTGACTACATGTTTACATTTCTGCTGTTTAGGTGCTGCTCTGATCCAAACCTACTTACAACATAATATTAACATAATACGTAGAGGAATGCTGGGTTAATAAAATCTCCTGATTTCTGACACTAGCCTCTGTAACATAACATGTACAGTCATTCATTCTCATCTTACCAAATGTTACGGGGCCAAACAGTTTCCTTGCAGTCATCTTGCGTTTTCTCCAAGTGTGACTGCCGCTCTGCTGGCTCTATCTGCATACCTCCTCACACGACTGCTGACTGAATTTTCTGTTCCGCAGCACAAATTCCATTAAATTGGAATTTCAAATGGAAGCTTTCCAGATTTGCAGCAGATCAGCGTATCACATGAAAGCATGTGATGTCACATGGCGAGGGGACTTGCCTTGGGAATAGTGACGAGCCACCGGTGCCCTGTAGAAGACCTCCGTAATCAGCCATCATTCACAGTAGCTGTCTTTGTATTCTGCACTACAACCATTGTTTTGGGATTTTTATCAATGCACAAAAAGGCCGACTAGGATGAACTGGAAAAAGCATCAGAAAGAGCAAGAGCTAGGCCTGTTACAGCATCAGGTCATCTTTATTACAAGATGACACCCATAGCGATACATCTGAACTCTTCTATTCTTGTCTCTGACTCAATCTGTCAACACTAGTTCCATAAAGATGTGTTAAAGTTATACACAAACCTTTTTTGTTTACATTTGGCATAAACTTTACCAGCACAACCCCTAGAGACCACAAGGTTCCCAAAAAAACAACTGAACATAACTCATTCTACTTCTACTAAGGAGTCGCTAAACAGTTTCCACTCCACGGATGCACAGGAAATAATGTTTAGTCTCCATCGGGGTTAATATTTGACTGCATCTGCAGAGACAGAATGGAGCATTGAAAACGGCCTTGCTAAATAACGAAGAGCGAATTTCCTCGAGCAGAAGTGAAAAGGAGGAGATTTCATCAGGATTTGATCAGAGGAAAATTATGGAAAAAGATGATGGTCTAAAGTTGCTGCAGGAAGGAGAAGGATGTGGCCAAAACAAACCAATCACAGCATGGAGATGCATATACAGAGTCACCCTTTACACACCTGTGAATGCATCTCAGGCTAAGATTTAGAACTTGGCGTCTGTAGATAATTAGCCAACACTGAACTCACATTGGTAGACAGTTCATCGCACTGATCACCAGTTTGATTATGTTTTACTTTGCATACATTTGCATATTATGATATGTTGACATTGCAAATATATTCTTATGAACATCCAGATATTAAAAGAAACTGGGCTATAATGAAATGCTATAACTTATAATGAAGTGTCTTTCAAAACTATGCTCACAGTGTTACAATAAGAACTGTATTAAGTGACACACTGTAACCTTCAAATTTAAGTTTACCATGACATGTTCGCTTCAGTCTGTGTGAAATGTGTCTGTCCACTGAATGGAGCTTATTTGTGCCAAAGGTCACTCTCAAACAGGCCAGATGCACATCTAAGAGGCTTTGAAATGCTATCAGCAAGTCTGATCGCACCCCGACTCAAACTAGCGCATGATCACAGTTGAATTTATCTCTCCAACATGTCTAGCATTTACACATTTTGGAGAATAGCACTGTAATGAGCGTGATAAAGACGAATAAAGAGGAAAATGAGCTGTCAGTGAAGCACAGGCAATGTGATCTGGTAGTGCTTCAGTCAGTGGATTACCTTAAATTTTAAATAGAATTCAACTGGAAAACAAAAAAATAATAACATCATAATAAAATAATACTAATACTAATAATATATACCATTAAGTAATACAATATAAAGACTAATTTAGCATATGATATGTATAATAATGTATTTTTTATTTGATATATAAAATGTGACAAAGGATTGCTGAAATGTGAGCACTCTAAGCACCTGCACCATAACAGCACACATAGATACTCATCAAAATCCAAGCGGCAGCTGGCTTGACCGGGTTTCCGCAAACAACTAAACGTGCCACAGCCTGAAAGTGAGTATGGGCTTTTAGGAAGGGGGAAAAGCACATCGCTGTAAAGACATTGGATTTACAACAAAAGACAAAACAAGAGCATCTTTGCGAAAATGAAGGCGGTAAATTGATCTCGATTATCTTGTTTTCATAATCGTTGGAAGCCAAAATTCATCAACTCAGGGCAGAGGGAAATGTATTATGTAAAGTATTATTAAAGAAGATACAATAACTTCAAAACAAACAGACGATATAGTGAGAGTTCAGGCTGCAGCACCAGTTCAGAAAAATTTAATAGAAGATAACCCAATAAAAAAAAATACCCCACAGTTTTTAAGACACAATATTTAATATTGTAAGTACTATTCTGACTTATTTCTTTACTAGATTTGTGCCAACATGCTCTCAGTTTTATCATTACCACACGACAGTGATTAGAGACCTAGTAAACAGAGATAACAGGTTCTATGATATCATCCCGCTGCAAAACACATCTCTCTCCTGCAGATCTCAAATTTTGCATTTCCCCTCTGGCCAATTATTGTGACAATCTTCACTCCAGCTGAGTTAATTACAGCAGCATCTCTCTGTCTCTTTCAGCGTGGGTAAAAGTACGGAAATATTGGTTTCATTTTGAGTATTAAAGGACACTTCAGACACTCTATGTGGAGTGAATGATACAGTGTCTTGAACCAGGAATCCTGCTGTACAGTGCCATGTTAATAGAGTGACAAGAGCTATAATTATGTCAAGGACGCAAACATGGTTCATTCACATGATTAACTGCTACAATATGTTTGGTTCCACTGCAAACAAGAAGAAATTAAGAGTGAATGTATTCACTGTGGATTGTTTTGTCTGATCAATTTAAACCTGTCACTCAGGACTGCGATGAGTTGTGATGGACATTTGTATGTGACAAATGAATGTATCAAGATTATGGATGATTTAAACAGTTCAAACTGAAGCTGTTGCGGGCTCTGAGTGATGTCAGAATAAGCTCTTTGATCATTGCAGGTTTCAGATATTCAACAGATATTAATTTCAGTTAAAGTACAAATCAGCAGTGCTTTTAAAGGTTTTATGCATCACTGAAATTCAAGTGTGAGGCTAATCTATGGCAACATTCCTCCAACATTACCAACTCTGAGAGCTTCCTCCCCTTCAGGGTAACACTACACTACCTAAATTATAAACTGCCAATTTAAAACAAAGTATAGCTACAACATCATAAATATACAAGCATACAATCTTAAAAAAAAGTCAAACTCAAAGCTAACGGCAGTACAACGACTTGAGGATTCTGTGACAAACCCAGAGTAGTTCAATTTCTACAACATCTGTTAGCTACGTGCTTAATTATTGCAGACAAAATAAAAAAATTGAAAAAGTAACGGTCGATCTCACAGAGCGGAACATTAAACTGCCTTAAGCTTGTCTTTAAACAAGGACATTATTTCAGCCATTTTAACCAAAACCACATTCAAGCTAATCTTGTTTCAGATGAGGGAACACATCGCACATGAATGCTAATGCCCTCACTTAATTCTAGGTAGTGCGTGTGTGTGAGATATATTTACACCGAAAGGAATACAAACAAGAGGCACTTGAGGTGCTAATGTCCCACAATTTTCCACATCAATATGTAAATCTATGCAGCAAGGTATTCCAACAGCTAATGCACCATGATTACATAATGTCTGCACTCTGCAACCTCTACTATAGTGGAGGGACATAAAAATGATGAGAATAAATCTGTCAATTCTGCAGTTTCTTTCCTTTGGTAAAGACTAGAGAAAAGACCGAAGCAACTACAGGTACTGCACCCGGTCCGTGTCACAGCCATCTGTCACAGTATGATGCCACCTTTCATGGTGAAGTTTAAAAACTGACCCTACTGTTTGATCATTAATGATTTATAGCATCACAATTTCTGCTTTGAAACATTATTCTCTGGCACTGTTTGCACAATCTGCAACTGATCAAGTCCAGTGTTGTCACTGAGGTGTTGATTGAATGCTGTGCACTCTCTAAGGCTTCTGCTGCCTCCATCACACCACAGTGGAGGATGTTAAAATAATAATGAGACCTACCAGAATTTGAGTGCATCTTTGGTGCTGCGGTTGGGGTGATGCTGCACATAGTGGAAGAGACAGAGGAAATTCTCCAGACCCTGAAGGCTGATCTGATAACAAACAGAGAGACACAGATAAGACACAAGTGTAGCAACATGAATCAAGGCCAGATTATTACTTGCACTCATTTGAAGAGCAATTGGAATGAAAAATGCACCACAGAAAAACAGCACCCTTTCACTTGATAGCCCATTATGACATTATCCTAAATCATGTTTTGTAATCCTTATACACAATGACACAGTCAATTGGAGAGTGATATAAGAGCCACTAATGTCATTATGTGGAAATATTACTTCAGTAACGATTTGTCAGTTAAGATGCATTTTATTTCTCCTCTCTAAACTCCCAATACAAAAGCACTGGAACCAAAAAGCTCCATTTATGTTTTGACACACTAGAAATCAAAATCACACAAAAATAATTCCCCGACCCATAAGACATATTTCAGATGTTATGTCTTATCTCTGTATAAACTCCCCTTATTCATGTTCAATGTGAAGGTTCATTAATAGTCTGGTGAACAGCACGGCATTTCCTGATTTAAAATCACAACCAGCAATAACAGAATAATGCTAGAGAACCCGTGAGTCTGGGATACAAAAACCAGAAAGACTAAATCAGCCTTGTTACAGCGCCGGGGTCAGAGCACGAGCATAGAGCAGGAATCGCTCACCACCAGAGCTGGCAAGGCAAATGGGACTTTCATAACAGTGACACGAGCCACCTGACCACTTTTAACTGCATTACTGGTTCCAGGGTAGTGTGTTAATGCCATCCCGGGTGGATGGCGGTTCTCTAAGCCAGCGTCCTGCCATCTCTTACATCAAACAGGAGCTAGCCTTACACCTCTGCTAATCCGACACCCCTGACTGGATTTATTCAGGCGACGCTGATCCCTGACTGATGTGGCAGTGCTGAGTGTCTGGGTCACAAAGCCAGAGAACAGACACCACACATAACCAATCACATTACACACAGTCTGACACACAAAAGCAGGACGCTGACAGGATGGAAAACTCCCAAGACACAAAATTACTTGAAATTAGAGGGATATATCTTTATTTTTATTATTTTAAGGGATGCCTACAGTGGTGAAGCCTGTGGGTTCACTATAAACTCAGCAACCTGGTAATCTTAGTCAATGCACATGCCTTCCAATTAGCAAGAGATAAGGGCTGCAACTAAGGATTATTTTAATTAATCGGTTAATCTGCAGATTATTGTCATGATTAATGGATTAATTGTTCAATCTATAAAATGTCAAAAAATAAAATTGAGAAAGATTTTGCCAGAGCCCAAAGTGACGTCTTCAAAATTGCTTCTCTTGTCAAAGTAACGGTAAGCCCTTACAAGTCCTTACATTTAAGAAGAACCAGTCTAATCAAACTGATTTTTCATCTCGCTTGAGATTCTACTCAAATCTGACCTCAATTCAACACTAGAAAGTTTGTTTGGTAAAAATAAAATGATATTTGGCAAACAAAAAAAATCTGTGCTTTAAGACATATTACTAATCGACAATTGGTGGCAGTAATGTCCAAAGAAGCGTAGCAACCGTTGTGAAGGAGAAGACTGCTAGCAAGCAAAGGAGGAAGTGATAATACTCAGCATCGACCTCAAGGATAAACACGCTGCTTTTTGGTGAGACACTCATCAACTAACACTGGAACTCAACTACACAGGGAGTCTATAACCAGCTCTAGTCATCAGCAAAGAATATAATGTGTTCATTCTTTCAAATGCAACCTTTGATTTCCAACAAAAAAGCAAACCAGTAGTACAGCTCCATAGAAATTTGGATTGTACAGCCACATTATGTCACAGCGACAACACCGCAAATGACCTAGCTGCATGGACACAGATTTGTGCTTAGACTCACGTCCAGAATGTATCACAGTTACACATAGATAAGAGCAGGAAGTGACAAAAACAGAAGGTGTGTGACATAAAACAGCCCTTTAAAGATTAAATACGGCACCATCTACAGCTATAGTGAGTTCACTATCTCCTGCATGTACTTTATATGCCCTAAAACAGCTAAGACAGCTACGCATATCTGCGAAACTGATTTCCTCTCTTTCCATGACTAACACACAAGAGGGGAAAATTCAAATCGGTTTTTCAGGTGTCTGCAGTTTAGTCACACCTCAGCATTTGCTGCTAATCACTACGATGAGGACAGGGGCCGTGGCTCCTCTGGGGGTAAAACCCATCTCTGTCATGCAGTTCCATGGTGACGCAACGTCCTTCCTGTGTCAAAACTGTCAAAGCAAGTTTTGTTTTTATGTGACTTCTTACCACTATGAACAGCACTATAAGAGGTGTAACTAGCAAACATGCAACTGCACATTTGTGTGATTTGTCACAAGCAAAAAAGATCCTTAAATTTCAAGTTGCAGGTGATGAAGGTGCAGAGTTGACCACACTCACCAGGGTCAAGGAGGGGCAGAGAGGGTGACGCTTCAACAGCTGAGGCAACAAGCCGCCCAAGCAGTGAGGGGATGGGTGGGTAGGTAGGTGGGTGGGGGTCACTGCACACCAGGGGGCTGGACAACATCACACACGGGCGACAGGAAGAGGAAGAGAAAGAAATGCATGGATCATGAGCGAGAAAGGAAAGGACGAGGTAAAACATGAAAGCTGACAAGAACATAAAGGTGAAAGAAATAAATGCAGCAGCAGATGAGAACAGAGATAAACGAGGGTGGGTGACTGGCAGGAAATCAAAGCTTCAAGGTTGCCAAAACTATTATTAGTTTAATAAATACGCCTCTGAGCTACACTGGAGCTGTGCACTCAGTCTATTAAAACTAATCTCCCAAAATGAGCATCTGAAATGACTCGGTTTGTCCTTGTGTTATCAGTGTACCTGTTGTGACCATATTCCTCATTTGGGAAAGGGAAACTGAATGGTTCACGATAACACTAATTTCCAGCAACAGGGTTGTTTTTTCCTCTGGGGCCCTAATCCAATATTACAATGCACTCGGCACAAACCAGCCGGCGTGATTTGATAATGGAGAGGCTGCCAATACTGATTAATACAGCTTGGAGGGGGAAATCAACAGCTCGCAAAGCTCAGAGAACACATTTCTGTAAACAAAAAGAAAGCTTTGACCTTTCCTCCGCGGTGATGAACTTCTTTATTTGCTCATTTGTCACATAAACACAGACAAGCTATCTGGGTGGCTGAGACACACAGCTACGGATTTCACTTACTGCCACTTGTATGCTAAGAGCAATTTTTTCTAGCTTTTTTATGATTTGTTCACAGACAAATTAATTTAAATTTATTCAGATAACATTTTGGTGATGCAGGTCTTTAATGGTTAACTGATGCTGTGTAAATACAGAGGCTGCCTGGCCAAAGGGAGAATAACTAGAATACACATTTAAGTTAGGTGAAAGGAGACAGCACAGATTCATCAGGATTAAGGAAAACAACAACACTCTTGCTTTTTACTATATCTAACTACTACTTCATACTCTTGCCTGGTGCAGGAAGGTCAGAGGTCAGATTCAGCAACAGAACAGCAAACCTGAAGTTGGCACTTACTTAAGAAAACCTCACAGATTTGCTCTCACTCGATCTCAATATCTTATTGTGGAAAACAAGTTTGTATACTGAAAGCCAGAGTGAAGTTTGTGGAATTGGTCGGACATAGTGGCTGTGACCTGTGTCTTTTGCGCTGCCTTTATCCAACACGGCAATCATGGGAGGCCCGGTCATGGGAGTCTGACGGGTGAGTCACCCACACTAGTACAGACTTTCCTCTCAAGCTCTCTTTGGATAATTGGCCGACTACAACTTGGCAGAGGCAGTGAAAGCGATGTGATCCCGTCCTCGTGAGAGAGGATGCGGGGCGTTGGTTATGCAATGTTTTTTCCGACTTCAGATCCCTACTGATCTAATTTGACATTTGGGTGATGAGCGTCATGAGGAGCCCCTAACGTTGCGCATTTCCTCAGAAGCTACAAGTCAGAGAGCAGAGCCGCCTCACACAACACCACAAGTAACTTTCTTTTCGGCCATTAAGACACACTGCAAAATGTCAAGGGGCTACCATCAAAAAGCATGTTTGTATTTTTGTCAGTGTCTCGTCCACGCTGTCACAGGCAGCGACCTTTATTCAAGCATAGCCACTGTGGAGGAAATGAAACTGTGTTGCACTCTGCTTCATTGTTTTCATTACAGGGAAGATAGCGTGCAAGCTGTTGTTGGTCAAAATTACAATCCAAACAGCCTGCACTGGCCTTTCTCTACCCCTGGTGAACTGAGAGAGTGTGTTTTTGAGGGAGAGATCTGACTTAATAACATGCCACGGGGTGGAAAAAGCTGAGACAGAGCAACGGTTGGAGTCTGACTCAGAACCAGAGAGATGAATTATTCATCCATTCAGCCAATCGTTTGGAACAGCCCTGGAGACCAGAGCCAGTAGGTGTTAGGTTGAAACTAAGGACGGAACAATAAATGCAGATGTGAAACAAGTCCTATGGTCAACAAGTAAGCCGAAGAATGCAACTTCCCAAAATAAACATATTGGGAAACAATGTCAGAACATCCAAGAAATCATGGCCACAGCACATAAAATTAAAATGATCAACCTTTAGCTAAAGTAGTGTGACCATCACAAGACAGCATTATCAGAGCCTCATGCTTTTTATGTTTGGACCATAGCACTTGAATTTCACTTAGACCTTAGTCATGCTGAAGTCTCACAAAAGTGTAGGAGCATTAATGCAAAGTAACTGTGAAACAGATTCCTCACACTAGACTGTTGCCAGATCTGTTATTATTAGTAGGCCTGTCATTTCTACTGTATATTGTCTCAGGACTGAAGCTTAAATAGTGGTACATGTGATTGTAGTAGGTTGGTTTGAGTAAACACATTATGAAAGAAAAGCTTTAGGGGTGAAACTGTATAATCACTTGAGCTCAGGTATTACTAACCCTGAAAACAGGAAGGCCGGGAAATCACCAGACTGAACCTGGTCTCCTTGGTTTTTCAGCTTTAGGTTACTAACCCACTTTAGGTTATGTGCTTCAGCAGTGATCACCAGCTGCAAAGACAGGTCATGTACTACACTGTATATTCATTAGTGTTTTGCTGAGAAACAATGATGCCTTTAGGCTGTACATAGTAACAAAATTCACATATTAGAAAAATCACATAAAAGCAAATTTCCAAGGGTTGCACTGATACAAATCATGCACATTTTAATAAATCCTGGAATATTGGCCAGTCAACGTAAACTAGATATCATAAACTAGTTTTCCATTTTACTAGATAGCTGTACGTAAATGTATAAGAGAAATCAATTCACAGTGCAATTCCTTCTTCCCATTTTATTGTGCTCTTTGTTACTCAGATGTGGAACACGATCCACGCACATTATCGTTAATTGATGCAGTTATATACATTACAGCTGACCTTAATGATATGATAACACATATCATGGAAAAAACGTGCCCAGCACAGTCTTTTACCAAAATATCACAGAAATAAAGCATGCTGCATCTCACATTGATCAGTCCTGACCAGCCAAATAATTAACTTTGGGGATGAAGGTGGACCAGCCCTGCCATCTTTGCTCCCTCCTTAGCATTCACCACATTTTGCCGTATGCTTCGCTCGACATGTTTAATCTTCTTTAGACAAGGATTCGGGGCTTTACCACAGAAGGAATGCAAAGCACGGAACCAAGCGCAGAAAGCTAATGACAAGTAATGTGAGTGGAATGAATGTGTGACCAAGGTTGTCCTAATTCAGAAAAGCACTATATTTAAGCAGCTTTACACACAAGTGTCTGTTGTTGGAGATTAAGTGACAATGCACAGACAACAGACTTTTATATTACAGCCCATCACGATTACAAGCTGTCAAAAACATGAGTGATGTCTGTTGAAGAAATTCTTCTTGTGGATTTGAGAGTGCTAATTCTCTCAAGAATTACAAACACGGTGTGATGAATCGGATCTCTTTACTTCATGCAGCATGGAGAGAAGACTAGTCCACAGCGTTCTCTGCCATACTTTCAGAGCATTTACATTATATAGGGATAGATCAACGGAAGGCAAGTTGCTAGACTCATAGAATGCAAATGACAAGATTGACCAGTTCCTGGAAGGCTTCCTCAGTCAACCATGGCCCTAGTGTTGTTATAGATGTCATCTGCCAGTTGGCTTTTAGTGACCTTCCCCTCACAATTAAACAGCTCTGGTACAAAGAGTCATAAAAAGAGTCTTACAAAGGGTTAACCTTATCAACTATTGTGTAAAAAGATCACCAAAGAGTCTGCAAAGAATTAATCCCTCACATGTCAGAGTGGCTACAGAGGAATACTTACAAGGTGAGTCCGATCATCCTGCAGGAAAATGTCTTTTCAAGTGCAGGTCATCCATTTTTATTGCAAAAAGCTGAACTCAACCAGAGTTACTAGTAGTCCAAATTAAATTGAAATAAGAGTGAGTCAGAGAGGATCAATAAGGTGAAGCCCCATGGTACAAGAGGACCAAAAAAGTGAAGCGTTCAAGTCATCTCTCTTTGGTGTTTTGAAACATCCTGTTGGCTCATTATGAAACTCAACAGTGCACAAGCAACAAAACCTGGCCTGTTGCTTGGCAGCTGGCCAGGTAGCCATTCTACTAAATTGACTCTGCTCATAAGGATTCAGAGAGATTGGGCAGAATGGAGAAGTGTCCCCATAGATATTCTGTGTGCCTAAGGCAAATTTCCCTTGTAGCGGAACACACTAATATGTAGTTGTGGCTCTATAATGGAGGAAATACTTAGGAATGACAAGAAAGGCTTAACGACAGTAATCACATTAACTGAAGCTATTATTCTCAAAGTAAATACTGCAAATTAAAAGCAAAAAGTGATTTCTAAGGAGCATTAATGTACAGTGAATACATGGCAAGTGGGAGGACAGGCATGTGACAACTTGGAAACTGCACCAGTACTCTTTGCTCCATTGCTCCACTGTGGTTTCTTCTGACCCCAACTATACTACAGGCAGTCAAGAAAATAGCTTTATCTTTCACGGCATTTCTGCTTTTTCAGGAGAGTATTTATTGAGAATGATAGTCTCAATGGGAAACGAAAAGAGGACGACTAAAGTCAAAACAACAACGATCAGGTCAGGGTTAGACCCCACCCAATTAAGACATCCCAGCTTGGTCAATGTGATGTGAATAAGTGACAGAAATACCAGATAAATCCTGATAGTAATGCAGATGGGAAGCAGAGAGATGAGAGACAAGAATGCAGATAACGAAAGATGAGGGAGACAGAAAAAGGAGCAGGGCTGCAGCATCAGTACTTTCACACTTTTTTTCATGGTACCTTAGTGATTACTGCAGGTGAGGGTGTATTTCTGCCCTCCACTTTCACTCTAAAGTGTGATCACAGAAGAGTCTTGCTGTCTGATGGGCATTAAAACAGGTGCCTTTCAGTTACTGGATGTTTTCCATAATCACATCGTCATGTTTGCCTGTGTACTGAGCGCAGTGACTACCAGATGTCACTTTACGTGGGATGGCAGGAATTTACAGTATACACTTGTGCACTGATGCACAGACTGAGCTAGAGAAAAATATCAGCAGTGCAGTCCATGCGAGGGCTCTGTGTATACATCCCTATCAGATTCCATCAAGAGGGAGAGCTATCAGCACACTGAAGAGTACAGCGGTGCTCACTTAACCATCTTTCTGCATCTCATGCACACACACACATGCACAAACACAACACTTTGATCGCTGTGACAAGCCGGGGAGCTAACACAGTCATCAAAGGAGATTCATCACAACAAAAGTGACATAAAAGTTACCAGTAATAGAAAGGCAGAGCCTGCTTGGAGCAGTACAAAACATTAGTATCACTATGACGACTGAGGACAAGCCAGCACGATTTCTACTGCTGATATTTAAACGCACACCGACGTGATTAAGCAACGAAGCACAACACACCACCTCGGTGATGATGACGACAGAGAAAGGACGCCATTATTTTTCAAGAAAGAAAAAAACCCTACAGGCTTTCTCAGCACACGTTAGCAAAATGCTCGCAGGTCTGCCTCTTAACAACAACTTGCACATGATAAATCAAAAATAATGGACTAACATAAACCAGCGACTCATCTGTCTGTGTGCCTGTGTGTGTGCGAGTGTGTGCATATGCAGGGCAGATCACTCTTAGCCTGCAGTCCGATCCTAATCCAAGTCTCGTGATCTGGCTGCTGTTAGCTCTCTGACAGCAGGAGGAGGGAGGAAAAAGAGCTGCAGTGGCCTGATAGAGATTTTAGAACCACCGCCATTCACTCCTCTGATACGCCGACACAGGAACAAAAGTGCACTTGCGCAACCCTCATAACAAGCAATCTGTGGTTTACACCTGCCTCCACCCCTGTGCAGTGACTCACCGCTGGTCCTGCTCGTGATTGACCTGTTTATCGGTTAAACTTCTGCTACTAAAAGTGACGTCTGGGGACCTCCAGGTTCCTGAAGAGGATTCAAGGCATGCATGGGGAGTCGTTTTCTTTCAGAGTTATTTTTACAGCTTTTTCCTGCCACAGTGACAGAATGACTCTCCACCCTGTGGTAACCTCCTCATACAATTACATATAATTCTGCACAAAATAAGTCATATCTGAAGACAAACTCCTCTGATTCTCAGGAGGAAATCTTACAAAGAGACACATCTGTAGTCTCATGCATGTCTCCATACAGATGTAAGTTTTTTGGAGGGTCTGATTTAGTTTATGTAGAACGAAGGCATATGCACTAACACGATAGTATTTGCTAATCTCAACTCCACATATTCCTTACAGCAGAATGAATGCTAACATGACTCTACGTCACATTTTATGACGGCCTCTTGTTGGTCATGGTCACTCACTGTGAACAGCCAGGGCAAAAACAGGAAAGTAATCTAGGCAGCTTGAATGACACGGAGCAGACTAAAAGAATGTCTCTGAACAATGTTTGCTATTGTTGGGTGAAATTAACTTAGTGAACATTTTATTTAGCTTGGAATCAAGCAAGTCTCACTCAGACACCAGCAAAGTGGGCTCTAAGATAATGACATGCTGTATTTGCAAGTGATATTAAGCAGAATTTCATATGTTCTAAGACTTAATTAATTACATACTGCATACGACTAGTGCCCCAACTTAAGCACAATGAAAACAAAACAACTTAACAAGATATACCTAACTTTACTCTAGATTTTCTTGAAGGTCTGGAGATTAAAAGCAAGCATCACCACCATTCAACGACACCTGAGCTGCGCCAGCAGTGCCTACCTGCAGATCCGCTCCCTGCAGTCTACAGTCCATGTACTTTTCCCACGCGTATGACAGCTCAGTGTGCTGTGGACTGGCCATGTTGTCCACAGCTCCAGGTACAACACCAGTCAGGGCGTTTAGGAAGTCAGGAATGACAAAAGCCTCCCTCTGGTTTCCTCCCTCCAGGCGCCTGAAAGTGGCCCGGACAGAACCGGATGAAGCCCCAACTGTTCTCCTGAGTCATTCATAGCAGATTCATGATTCACGGCGCAGCTTTACCACTTTTAAAATGTGTTTCTGCAGAAAGATACAAAGTGTCAGAGGTTAACAAAACAAAATAAGCTATCAACGCAACTTTCGCTATTGCACTCGGAGATAGTGATTGTCGTAAATGACGCACTTGAACCTGACCTGAACCCGAAACTTCGTCCAAACGAGCGCCACACTGTAGCATAACCACAACAAAACGGACTCGAGTAATACACTCAGCTAGCTAGCTAGGCATCTGACACAACTTGAGTCAAAGCTTCAGGCAGATTGTAGCAATTCATTTCCGGTAAGGGATTTCATTTTCAAAATAAAAGGCACCTCATTCGATGACTACTGTGTCGTGGGGTTTTTCGTTTTCTCTCTCTTTCTCTCTCTCTCTCTCTCACACACACACAAGGCAATCAAAATTAAAAGGTGTTGCTGATAAATTATGTAAACCGTTTTGTTTCCATAATTACAAACAATACATGGTAAATATACCTGAGGCAAGCAACACGAATGTAATGTTTTCCCTCTCCCATAATTGTTCTCCACAATGTTTAGTAAGCAGTGGGGTGATTATCACGATGTACCATCTCTGAACCGGGCAATTTCTTAAAATCATTGACTCAAAGCAAGTTATGATGCATTGTAAGCCGCCTGCCGCCAACAGCACATCACATGTTTTAGATGCAAAAGCAAACCATCAGATCAGCCGTCATCTCAAATTACGTCCTTACTTTAATGAGTTGAAACTATTTCCTACAGTTAGGTTAAAAAAAGAGCCATACATATAAAAATAACCTAATTAAAGTAACATTTTTTTTTTGGAGATAAAAGCATTCTAATCATGTACAGCACAGTTTCTTTCATAAATTTAGTGTGATGTATTTATGTGACTGACATCAATTATGTACCACAAGCTATATAACTGGTTCTAATTTATATTTTCCATTAAAATGCATTCTTTACTTCCAGTTGAGAACTGAATTCTTCGCCTAAAACGTTGCAATTCACGTTTTATTTTGAAAGTTCTGCTCTATGGCTGTGGGTATTGTTCTAGCTACCTTGACCACAAGCGGCAGCAAGATAGCTCGATAATTTTAACCGTAGCATTTGATAAAAATGCAATATTAATCTCGGAGTCGCTATACCTAACGTGTCCTACCACCTGTTTTAAAAACAAAATGCATATTCCGGCATTGTAGTTCTTTTGCTAACAGTCATAACGTTAGCTGTTTTGCTAGCTGTTGCATCGCATCGTAATGTGTATGGAAGCTGTCAAAACTGTGTAGCACAGAGAAACAAACACATCGTTTACGGCCTTTACTGAAATAAGCAGGCGGTCCGGTAGTGGCTACACCTTTCTTGCATTTATAATATCAAGTTCCGATTGGGAATAATTCACTTTCATACATACCTTCGTTTCCCATGAATTAAAGGCAGCTAGCGCTAGCCTTCATCCAGCTGAGACTGTCTTGAGTGATTTTGCCCTCAGCAAAGACTGCAAGGCAACACAATTCCCCGCCTGCCAAACGCTAGAACCTCCCAGACCATTAACGGTAAAGTGAGGGATTGAAAAGATTTTATAATGACACTTAGTCACAAAAGTGTATTTTGTTGGCGACATTTTTCATTTTTACATTTCTAGTTTTTTTTTTTTTTTTGGCGAGAAGTAACGAGACGTACAGTTTCAATGTAAATGTAAAGTACAGTAAAGAAAAAAATGATTTTTTGGTCATCTGACGAATCTGAATCTGCATAACAGAGAGCAAACAAATGTGATTAAACATGATAGAATGAAAGACCCACATTTCTAAAGGAATTAATGTAAAATATTAATTTATCTATACTGGCAAAATATTCCTCGCAGACAAAGTTGAGGGGGTGTAGGCCGGAAATGGTAATAAACGTTAACAGCCGGTGACAGGCCCACTGACTCATGTTTAGCTTCTCATTGGATAACACACAACTAATTCCCCGATCAATCAAATCATTTCGTTCAGGAGCGGTGGTGCATTTGAGTAACCTCTGTAAATCTGTAAATACACACGGCAAAAGTACCACAAATGGAGTAGCACGCTGCTACACAATTCTTCTTTTGTCAGTATGTGTAACTTGCTTGCTTTCGGAAGTCACGGAAGATGCTTTAATAGCACAGCTATGAACCACAAACAAGATAATGGTTATTTAAAAACGTTTACTTCTTTCTTAAAGACACATTGCTGTAAATCTGTTGCTGCTGTAAACTAAATGTTAGGACAACGTGCCCTTTTTTTGGTGTGGGGTGTCACATGCTTGCGTGTCAAGATTATTTGTATTTGCATTTAAATTAGAGACAAAACTACCGGCTGATTAATCAGTTGGTCGATTGCCCAAAGATTACTGGCTACTGTTTTGCTCATTGATTAATCACTTACGTCATTTTTCACGGAAACATTTCGTTGGTCCACTTGTCAATAGTGACAAGACACTTTGCTTTTATTTGTCTTATAGGAAACTGAAAGTCTATAGATTTTGCAGTTTGAACACTTTAAACTTCAGGACACTGATAAGCAGTTTTCACTTTTTTCTGACATTTTGTGGGCGGACAGCGGACTATTTAATAATGAAAATTGAGATGGCAGTGGGTTGAAGGTCGCGTGGGGAATTTACCATATTCCTTCTTTATTCAGAGCTCTTTAACGCACCACTGACGTAAGCAAGTGTCTCCCTTTTTGCGGCAGCGCGCAGCCTGTGAGGGTGGCAGCATTTGTTTTCCTCATCTTAACAAAGCAGAGACGTCATCCCATTGATACACTGCATTTTGGAAAGAGGCCACGTGAGAACAACAAACCAAATGCCTCGTTAAAGGCAGGTTGCAGGTTACTGTGTTACTTGAGCAACATGATAGGACGGGTCAGTAGTCCAGTGTCCTGCGAAATTAAATCCTCCCCGTGTAAAGTTTCCCCACTTCTTCCAGGCGTCAGTTATTCAGGTAGACTTCTATTTAATGACTTACAAAACGATATTGTGGGGAAATCCTACATTAGTATAATAAAAATAATTCATGATAAATCTACGGGCCACAACTAAAGACCTTGCAAACATTTTGATATTCTTCATTTCTACATATAAATCTGCATTAGACAGGTCATTTGTCCAGCCATGCTATTCCTAAGGTTTACTGTGGCGGCACCCACCACAACAGAACACCATACACTGGTTTGTAGTTGACTCTGCCGAACACACGATGTCGCTATTTTCATACCAAAGCCACAGACACAGCAGTCCCACATGTTAGAAAAATGTTTATTCTTCTGCAGCCCGGCATGTAAACTCATCCCACCAGCTCGTACAAACACCAGTCACACTCCACAGTAATACTTCCATGAGATCGGCTAATCCGAGCATGCCACAGTGTAACACAGCTGACGTGGATGACGTCATGCATCGCTGTGACGAATTTCACATTAAATTATGCATCCCTTGAGCTTTATTCTCAGTTTATGTGCACTCGGGAAAAGACAAAATAATAGTGTTTATATTTACAATTCTCAAAGGCAGCTGTGATTTTATTACGGCAATGGGAAATGTAACAATGTAGATAAGATTTGTAAAAGGCACAATAAGTTCACCTCGGGTTTTCAGTGGCATTTTCAGCAGCTAGAGTTTAGTAATGCTGAGTGGCTCCTAATTTGTGGTCAAACATCCAAACAGTGTCAACTCTCAAAAAGCGCAGCCGCCTTCTCTCAGTACCCGCCGTCTCTCTCCACACAGCCTGCGCCCACCGCGTTGTCGGGACACTTGCAGGAGCGGCCGGTAGGGGTTGCTAAACAGAGGTGGGTGCAGCCCCCGTTGTTCACAGCACAGTAGTTTTGTCCTGGTGGAAGGGGAAAAAACATGCACTCTTATTAATGCGGGGCATTCCAGGAGATTTGTTTAAAGCACAAGCCAGTGCAGCATGGAGCAGCAGGAAGCAGCCTCTTCACTGTTTTTTCAGCAGATATATACATACTTCACTGCAACACATAGCAAACTCCAGATGTTGGAGGCCCCTCTCCCCTGGCTCCACATTCCCTGGCTTGCGTAATGCACACAGTCTTATCTAGAAGGGAGGATGAGGCCTGGTGCTGCACAGTAACATCAGCCATTGATTCACTTAATAATGAATGCTAGCTGCAGAATTCCTCCTGTTGCTTTCAGGTCGAGGAGTGACCCTCAGAAATATTTACAGAGGGCATGGAGGTCACAAAATTGGTCTGCTAGGTCCTGGAGAGTGAAGGGAATGGAATTGAATAAACTCGACTCAAAGGTATAGCGACCAAATGTACAAGGGCCAAGCTTCTTCTAGGACTGGCTCTATAGTGGGGCTGCACATCAGATGCAATGCAAAGATGACTCCAGGCATGAAAAGACAGTGTTTTCTCTCCACTTGCTAGCATGTAATAAATTCAGTAAATATTTCAAAGCACTTCAAGAGCAAACATTGTAAGGGGAATTTATGGGGAATGTGGGGCCCTGTTTCACACTCACCACTGGCATATTTACCTGAAGGACACTGAGCATAGGCTGTGGCGATCCCGTATAGCTTGGTCCGTTTCTGAGGCTGGAACTGGTCTGATTCCTTGCCAGCATAGCGGTCCACAACAACCACAGCATCCCTATTGTAAACACAACCAGAGTTTAGCAATCCTGGACTATCCCATCTTGAGAAATGTTAACATCCTGCCTCCCGTCTGTCAAGAGTGAGTAAGGGTTAGGGTAGGTTTTCTTAGCCATTACTGACATAGTTTGTGCGCCTCCCCCACCACCACCTCCACCACCACCTCTCAACCTTCTCCAGCGCGGCTACAGGCCTGGCAAGATCAGAGGGAGGCCCTGGGCAGGTCACTCGCAGACGCTGAGGCTGAGAAATTGCAAGCAGCTGCCACTTTTTAAGATGCTTCCTCAACCCACACACACACAAATAGACACCCCAACCCCCACCTTTTTGCAGTGGTTAACATACAGAATCAGCTGCGTGGGAAGAAAGCTCCACAGTCCTCGGAGTAGGAGTGTCCGAGTCTGGAGGAACATCAAGGGCCTAGCTGAAGTGTGGGGAGCTTTTTGACCTCTGACCTACCCTCTCCTGCCTCTACCTTGACAGATCTGGGTTCTTGCATGGCACATGGATAAAAGGCTGCGTTATATCTTTACACATACAAACATAAAGTATACTAGGATTTCAATCAATTTTAGCTCTAAAAGTAGTATTGTAGTATTGTCACTGGGTAACAAGGTAGACTTCATGAGAAAACAAAAAGCCAAACCTCCGCCAGTCAGTGTAATAGATGTTCTTCCCAAAAGACGTGATTCCAAAAGGGTACTGAATCCCTTCCATGATCTTTCTGCGGTCACCCCGAGCAGGATGCATGCACTCCATTTTATGGGTGCCTGCAGGCGAGAGATCACACTTATTGCTGATGACAAGGCAGACACCATTTCATAGATGAGTCATCTGTCTGAATACAGTACCTGCATCTGCCCAACATAGCAGAGAGCTCTGAGAGTCATATGTCAAGCCGTTCGGCAGGCCGAGATCGTCTTTCACCAGCACCCTCCTGTTGGATCCATCCATGTAAGAGGTCTCAATCTTGGGTGCATCGCGGTTCCAGTCGGTCCAGTATAGATTGCTGTTGTAAGGACAGGCGCGGAGTCAGGTCACTATCAAACTCGACAGGTTTTCAGACCAGATCTTACAAATAAATCCTCATTTTAACACAATATTTATCAAACCTATCTTGGTTGGCCTTGCTAACATTTTGGGATACATGCTTTGTTGTTTTCTTGACGACAGTAAAATGAGAAGATCAATAGCACTCTCTTAGCTTGGCATAAAACCTGGAAACAGCTAGCCTGGCTCCGTGCAAAGCTCACAAAATTCACCTACCAGCACCTCTAAAACTCACTGAATACTATTTTATATCTCATTTGTTTCATTCATACAACAAAACCTGCATGGGTTTAAGTTAACTGTGGGGTTATGCACTGAACTGTTTCTTGGCCGGACACAGTGACTGCCTGAAGTCTTGTTCTCACTGTGAGGCTGCCAGCTAACCGGCTGCAGCTTCATATTAAACACACACATATGAGAGTGTTATTGACTTTCTCATGTAACTCTCGGCAAGAAAGCAAATAAGTGCGCTTCCAAAAATGTTGAACTATTCCTTTAAATGTGTGCCAGCCAATCAGAACTGAGAGAGGATGAATTTGCTTCTAACAAGTGAACTAAAAAAGCTTCTTAGCGATTGGTATCTCACTTGTGCTACGTTAAAGAAGTTTCATGTGAAATGACACACACCCATTGGGAGGGTCAGTGATAATAGCACGCGGGTTGACAAGATCAGCGTCTACGATGACACGACGCTGAGAGCCGTCCAGAGAGGCCACCTCGATGCGATCCTTCACAGAGTCCGTCCAGAACACAGCTCGTCCCAAGTGGTCGATGGCGATACCCTCTGGGCTGTCCAAATCTGTTGACCGGTGACACTTTCTTTACTTTCTGAAAATCCTGGTTCACAACTGGCAGAAAATGAAAGCGAAGCAGTAGAGCGAAGGGTGAAGGTGAACAGTAACGCTACCTGATCTAATGACAGCAATGGGCTCCCCCCCTTCGATGCTGGCCTTGCTGACTGAGGGAGATGTGATTTCAGTCCAGTAGACCATTTTCTCCACGCAGTCATAGGCTACTCCAATGATTACCTTCTCCTGCGGAGGGGTCAGCAACCAACAGTCTTTGAAGTGCACTTTACTCAAACAAGAGCAGTCCGAGACAGAAACATGGAGCAGATGTGTTTTTTGACATTAACGTCTAGACATAAATCCAAACAAACAAAGCCACACACTGAGCGAGAGCAACTGGGCCAGACTTCAGACCAGCTGCTTTGGAAGTCAGTGTAACAAGACATGCAGATTGCAATTCCAAAGATGTCGGACTGATGTTAGTAATTAGAGTGAATGTCACCATGTGCCTCCAATAAAGTACAGGCCTTGGATGCATGCAGCAGACGGGGAAATCGCAGATCTAGAAGTGTTATTGCCAGCAAGGGAGCGACTTGAGTAAGAGGCTGAGCTGATGTTTTCTACACAAACATACTGTAGCCTTTTCTGACTGTTTTCTCTAGTATAATGTGATCACACATACCACAAAGTCCTGACTCAGCGCTGTGCCTGAGAATGAACTGTTTTCTCAAACTCACATCTGCATTGTCAAAGATTTCTTTCCTCAGAAGTGCTTATTGTACAGCTACGATCTCCTATAAGACCTCATCAGCATTCGTCTGTCATGAACAGATGTAAATCCGGGAAATGATTCCCTTTTATGACATGATTCATAAACAGAAAAGCCTGTCGAAATCTCTCAGGGAGAAGGATTTAATGTTAAACAATATTGCTTTGAAATTCCTGGTAACTGCTTCAAACCCCCAAAAACATACAACCAAAATAAAATAAAAACGGATCATACAAATCTGCTCAAGCCGCTTATGGAACCTCCTCTCTACAAGACAGGTTTATTTAAAGTTCCTCTCCTGGCATGTATTTAACCCCTTCAAATTCACCTGCGTTCATCAAAACTACATATTTAGAAGTTCATCCAAGAAGAACATATTTTATGTATCACTCTCTGTAATGTTAAATATGTAACAGCAATAAATAACATGAGCCTTCAGCTTGAATATGCTATCATGATGTGGACAGCCCCACCCCACAAGTTGGTTCATTGATTTTGTGATGTCATGTATAAAACCCTGGCTGTCTGAAGCTGCGTTAGTGAGACTGTCATTGTCCCAAAGCAGAAATGCTCAGCCATGGCGTTGGCTGCTTTTTTCTCTTCTGATATGTGTTGTAGCATATGAAAAGCATCCTGTGGGCATGTTAGCACGGCTCAAAACCTTTTTCATTGGAGTGGGTTTTTAAAGAGACTTACAGGGAGATGGAGGACAGCCTTGGCATCGTCCTTTTTCATATCATGACCTTCCAGCGGCACATGTTCTATCCTGCCGCTCTGGGCAAACAGCAGGTGTGTTCCTGGAGGCAGGGGGTGGACATCGGGGCGAGGGGTTGGTCCAACAGGCGGTGGAACAACACCATGGTCGATACCTAACGGAGACAAGCACTGAAGAATCAGGGGGTTGTGGAGGTGGAACCAACCTCAATTTAGTTTAGCAACGGAAAAGCTGTCTGGTCAACAAACACTCCATATTTGGTCTTTTAATACACAGTGAGAGACACTGTGGTCTCTCGCTGTCCACATGTGATTTACTCACACATTGGCCTGCTGCCAGGCCCAGAGCGAGTGCCAGGGATCTCCTGTCCGTTTCGGTCCACGCACCAGCAGTGTCCCGTGCTGCCGTGGCACTGCATGGGTTCATAGGCACCATTCTCGTCACATGCAGGGATGTACTGCCCAACGGGAGGCCGGGGGCCGCGTGGACCAAACTCCGTCACGCCCAGGAGACTGTCTCTGTGGGCCTGACATCGTGTTTTTGTCCTCTCTGAAGAGAACCATGAAAAATAAGCCCCACAGTGAACACAGATGCCCTGCAGCAATGTCACAGACTTATTCATAAGCTAATTATCATCTCCTTTTGTCTTCTGCTTTACATTCAGCTACACAAAAACTCCCACATCCCTCACAAGACATGACAAATTCCTTTTGCTAGCCAGTAGAAAATGAAAAACAGGTTCCAGCTGGCACCAATACACTCTGGCAAGGAACTCATTTCCAAACGCTCCTCTCATCCAAATGGGTGTAATCAACGCTGAGAACGAAAATAATCCATTTTCCATCTTTCGATTACAAAGTCTGCAACTAAATCAAAGAAAACTATTTCCGAGCTTTCTAAACTCCCATGACTGATTCCAAAGATAAACTTGAAGCTGCACAGACTGAATGTAAAAGTCCACATACAACGATGCACTGTTTGGGGAGGATGTTGGGTTTGCTTGTCAAAAAGCGGTGGCATTCCAAAAGACTTACCTGGAGAGCAGTTGAAGCCGTCGCCATAGTAACCTGGCCTGCACTGGCAGGTAAATGATCCCTGGGTGTTATAGCACACGGCCTCCTGATGGCACCTGCCTGGCTGGCACTCATCTATGTCTTCAGGCAGGAAAGAAGAGGGTGAGTGAGGACAGAGCAGAATCCGTCAACAGTACCGATACCTTTTATGGTCAGGGGTCTCCACTATGATCTGGGCCAGCCTGTGACCAAAACTGTCCTCGGAGTGCAGTGCATCAAGCAAAGGTGGGGAAAGAACGGAAACTATGAATGAGCGCTCCTGAGGGCTAGCCAACCCCCCCCCCCCCCCCAAAAAAAAAAAAAAAAAACTACACTCAGGACCTCCACACATGAAATGCCCATCTGGTTTTTATGTTTCACTGCTCAGTCTCGGCAGATGTGTTATGTAAGCAACCTCACCTCCTCCAGAACTGAACAGATGGCTTAACAATTATAGCCTTAAAGTCCAGACAACGGATTTAAAAACTGGACTACTTGTTTTAAAGGACAATCCTGTCGATTTTCCATGTAGTTGACTGCAAATACGTCATATTACTGGCAACCTTTTTCAAAACATTTCACATTACTTTGGACTGAACCATTGCATGCAGGCAGCCATTAGTTTCTGCAGACATTTGTTTCGCTTAGTCATCATCACATGATGACGGCATTTGCAAGGAGGAACAGTTTTCAAAACTCTCTTTGTAATAATGACGCTCAAGATTTGAAGAAGAGTTTCCAACATTTTCTTTGCCAGGAGCTACAAAAATCACATAATTTCACAGTGTCCTTGTCAAATTATGTGTTCCCCTTCCTCTGGGATCATTGAGCAGACTCTCAAATCTCAGATTTCACTGCACACGTATAACGCCAGTGTGCCACAGGTGTTGTTTGTGGTGTTTACAGTTTTTTTAGTATTTAATTATAATCAATTCATAATTGAAATTTTAAAAAAACCTATTAGTATTAATTATTCATTAATAAACTCAAACATTGTTACATAAACCAACTGATACATTATTGTGTGTGTGTGTGTGTGTGTGTGTGTGTGTGTAAATGCTACAGAAGGAGGAAAATGAATTGTGAGGATGAATATATAGGCAGACACATAATTAAATGAACATCAAACCTAAAAGCCTTTTTAAAATGACTTTCGAGATTCTATCTTTAATTCATCATAAAAAATAGACGCTTTTCTTAGCGTATAAATGTATTAACTGATTCTGAGTAACAATGTAAAAGTCTCTAGTTATTCCTGCCTGCAGATGCATTATCACGCCTATGTATATATCTAACTATATAAAGCAAGTTTAAAGTCTATAAGTTGATTTTAAAACTGTAACTGCATTGAAATGAATGAAAGCCAGTGGCTGACTGTGAGTAACAGATCAGAGTTACATACTGCTGTTTAAAGGGCTGGTAGCAACATAAAGCATTAGGGAAAAAAATGTGCAAAACTACTGATGCAGTGCTGTAAATCTAATGTTGTGAGAAAGCTATGTACAAAAGTGAATTAGGTAATAATATACTATCAGAGCTGCATTTTACTGAATGTGAGTTAGATGCAATAACTAGTTAATAATGTTGTACTGTGCCTTCTGTACACCTACAAATTAAAAAGCAGTTTATTCCTGTGGTCACTCTTCAGCATAAACATATATTTAGTGTCTTTATGCAGTACCTTGGCAGACTCTACCATCTCCTATGAACCCTGGCAGGCAGGAGCAGATGTAGGACGAGCCTCCGGTGTAGCTGCACTGAGCACGCTCAGGAATGTCACAGCTATGGGTGCCTTCTTCACAGGCGTCCACAGGTCGATTAAGCTCTGAGGAGAAGATCCATTTTTGGTATAAAGCGATTAAAATGAGATCCTGATATGATAGAGCATGCCAAAATGACCAGACGTCACATTAAAGCTTTAACAGTTGACCATTTGTTACAATGCTTTCTGTCACTTCTTATTCTAAAGGGGTAGTTCAGCATTTTGGGACATTTTTGCTCACTTTCTTGCTGAGAGCTAGATGAAAAGATCAATACCAGTGTTCACATCCAGCAGCTGGCCACCTTAGCTTAGCACAAAGACTTGAAAAAGGCCTTTGGTTTTTGTATGGATTAAACAAGTGAGATGTAACGTGTTTGGTAGGCAGAGTTTCTTACTATCGGATTGAGCCAGGCTTGCTGTTTCCAGTCTTTTTGCTAAGCTAAGCTAACTGACTGGTTTTGATTACATATTTAGCATTCATACGTATGAGCAGTCCTCTCATCTAACTCATACAAGACAGCAGATAAGTGTATTTCCCGAAATGTTGAACTATTCCTTTAATATATGTGACAAGCAGCAGGAGACCAGAGAAACTGAGGTCTGGCTAATCTTGTACACTTTTCATGGCTTTTCAAGTATCCTGATGCAGCCTAGGGTCAAATAATCCACCCAGTATTGTTTGATTGTTTTATCTTTCTACTAGATATTCTCTGAATTTATAATGTCACTGCATCAGTCAGTTCAAAGCTGTAGTGTAGTGTACTTATGGTTAGTAGTTATGCATCGGTTTTATCTTGCACGCATGCATTTTATTACAGTTTATGTCTGAACCTGTACATCCTAAACACCAGGCAAGATTTCTGAAATATGTAGCTGTACTTGGCAACACACAAACATTGCTTACCAGTGCAGGTCTGCCCATCATTGCCGAAATGGTATCCATCTTCACATTCACAGCGGAAGGTCCCGGGCTGGTTGTTGCAGATAGCGTGGGAGCTACAGATCTGAGGATTTTCTCTGCACTCATCAATGTCTGATAAAGAGGAGAGCTGATTATCACATGCTAATAACTCCAAGTTTGAGTTTGGAGCTCTGAAGTCTGAAGATTGGTCAGATCAGGATCCTTCATGATGATATGTTGGGGAGATCAAAGGAGCGCTTAATTAGATTTCTTACAAATATTTCATGATTGTAATCTGTCTGAAATACTTCCTTCCTTTTCCTAATGTATGTGCCTCAGAGCTCTTCCTGTCTTGAATGCAAAAGACTGTAAGTTGTAGAGCGTTTGGGCTGGGGATGAGGACCACAATGGACATGTTGACCTGGTCTGAGACTATAGGAAACTTTGTTTCCCATGTGGGACTCACTCTGCTAATTGGCGAGATTGCCCAGTTCCCCAGGAAGGAAGGCTTTAGAGTCGGGGTTAATTAAATAATGGCTCTAAGCAGATGTAGAAACTGTCTGATTTACTTGAAAGCAGGACAGTACATTAGTGGTGAAAATCAAGAGGCTACTGCACCCTCTTCATTGGCACAACAAAAGGAAACGTTTTTGTATTCTATCATATTTCATTCTTACCATAACATGTGCGGCCGTCACCGTTGAAGCCAGCAGCACACTCGCATGTGAACTGAGTTCCCTGTCCAGGTCGACACACGGCGTTGGTGTCACAGCCGTGTCTCCCAGTGAAACATGGGTTTTCCTCCGGCTGCCCTCCTGAGAATTAACAGTGTATTTCAGGTGCATGAGAAAAACTTCTTTACCATTCAAAAATAGTCCCAACTTTTAGCAAAACTGTGCTCGGTCAGGATGTTATATGTTGTACTCCAGGAAGGAAGTGAGCGCAGACCAAAACAGGAAGACAAAAACAAACTCCATGACCTCACCGTTGACATCTCCGATCTTGTTGCTCATGGCGAACCGGATGAGTTCGTCATTAGCATTGTACATGACAAACACCTGTTCCACGCTGAGCATCTGAGTCGGCTTCACGTCTCTCAGAGCCTCGCCATGCTGGCAGCTCTGGAAGGTGATGGTCTGACGCCACTGATATGTCCTGGTGTCAGTGGAGCCATCGGGCAAGCTCACTACGTAGTCTCGAGTGGAGGATGAGGTGATCACTGGAAAGTAAGACGGCAGGTAAGAAACAAGCAGCCTGTAGTTTGTCAGTCTTGACTTTGTTTCGTTACAATGACAAAGGAAGAAAAACAGGTTTGGCCAAGCACAAAAAACAAGAGAAACAATCCAGTGACATCATCTGTTCACGCTGTATCTTACAGTTGTTGCTGTACTGATAGATCTCAGAGTAAGGATCGATCTGCACAGTGGAGCCGGGGGGCACCTCAGGGACCCGGCCTTCCAGGGAGGTGCTCACCGCCAGGTGGTCGTGCTCATCGATGCCTTTGAACTCCTGTCTGATGGTCAGCTTCTCATTCCCTGGCAGAAAGGTCACCTCAGCCTGCCGTGTGAACTCCCCCCCTACAGAGGACAGAGAAGAGGAGGTTAACTTTAGGACCCTGGCCCTGGATGAACTTTAGTTTACTGCCTTCTGTCACAGCTGAGGTAATGTGAGGAGAATTCAGCTGGACAGAGAGAGTAAAACTGCAGCTGTATGGCAAATTGCTTGCAGCAGCATTAACATTTCTGTGCAGAGACGAACGCTTCCTGAATATTGCGATTTTCTAACCAAGTGAAGAATGAGAAAATCACGCAAGAAGCTGCGGGGTGTCATATTATCAAACATCGTTAGTGCGGTTGTAGAAGTCTTTCCCTCACCAATAATGCTGAAGCCATTCTTGAAGCCAGGCTGCTCCAGAGCAAACGCCCACCCAATCACACCACCGAGGGCCGACAGGGGCTGCAGCGAGGGCCCAAGGGTGTAAGGGATGTCACTGATGGCCACGTAGGAACGGCCATCGTTTACCACAACGTACGAGTGGAGATCGTTGCTGGTGAAATCCACTGGGGAAGGAGAGTTGCCCACATACACTTTTCCATGCACTTTACCATTCATCCTCTGTGGCTTCCCTGCAAAAACAAACCAAAACCATCAAACACCACAGCAGAATCCATAGATATGGAGTAGAGTATGCTAATGGGTGGTTTTGAAAAATGTCTGACACGAGGAGTTAAATTGCTAAACTGCTAAAAGATTTTCTCCAACATCTCCACTAAGAAGAACAATGAACACATTAAATGCTGTGTAGATAACGAAGGCTTTGTACATTTCAGCGGTTCATACAGTGGATGGTAGCTCCAGGATTCTGTGTTTAACAACAGCTAAGTTAGGTACGACAATAAAATGTTTTGTTATAGATACATTTAACAGTTCAGCAAAGGTTTATGTGATGATTTTATGTTATGTTACTGGTAAACCACCAAATTCACAGTGGAAGGACATTACAGCATTACTAGGCTTAGAGACTAATGCAGCATAATGACTGGTACGGTATTAGCTCGGACCTCATAGAATATAACAGGAAACTGTCTCTGTTGGCCAAAGACATATATTTCATGCATTTCAACCAAACCCTTTGCTCTCCATTTTCCTGACGCAGTAAAGAAAGCAGGATCATAGCATTACCCTCTGCCACACACTGTATCCCATTGCCATAGAAGCCAGGCCTGCAGTGGCAGCAGTACCCACTGGAGTAGTCCTTGCAGTCAGCAAACTGGGAGCACTTATTTCTGTTGTTTGCACATGTCCCAAGGTTGTATGAGAACACTGAAAACATGTAAGAATATGACAGAAACAGCTAATTAAATGATGCTGTTCTTCCAGCAATGAGAAGATTTTAGAAATCTAAGTCACAGTTCATATGACAGAATCACACTGGTAGCCCGTAGACTCACCATCTACATTTATATCTGTGTCCTCCAACACCACCACTTCTGGGTTCCCGGGCTGATGTGGCTGGTACTGAACTGGGTGGACTTCGATCTGACCCCCTTCTGACTCATAAGGAGGGTACTCCACTTGCTGTCCGTCAGTATACACACGCCTTGCATTCGAGGCCTCCTCATTGCCTTCAGGGGAACCCTGTGGTGTGGCCTCAGTGGGCAGGTCGGTGACCTCACCTGGAGCCACGTTGGTAAAATAAGGAGAAGTTCCAATCTCGTACACCCATACACCCCGCAGGCCGGAGTTGGTCTCCCTATAAGGAGAGAAGACGCTTTTACCGTCACTGTTCTTGAAACGCTATCAAACAGCTGGTGAGGCCATTGGTAGACTTACTCTGCTAAAGCCCTGACGGATGCCTCGTCATCAGTGGTGGTACGGTAGTATGGCCCCTGACTGGAAAACAGGAAACCCCGGACCAAACCCTTACTAAAGCCTGCATGCATGGTATCACTACCGTCTTCTGCAGGCGTGGAGGAAAACTGTATCCCGTCCCTTGCATACAGAACAACAGCATACGAGGCCGTCTCCAGGGATGCAATAACCAGCTGGAAGGTGTTTCTCTGCGTGATAAAACATTAGACAAAGTGTAAATGACCAGCTCCACACCAGATCACTAAAATGAATACACGATGCACACCTTCTTATCAAAGCCATCTCCTCTGCTTTGAGGTTCGTTGGCGGCGACATCGACCCAGGTGATCACCACAGCATGGGTGGGGTTGACTTCATCGTCCTCGGGGAAGGCCCTGTTGATGTGCTCGGCTGCCCGACGCAGAACATCAGGGCTGGAGTCTTGACGGAAGAAAACTTTGCCCACCCCATCACTGGTGTCCAGGTCTCCCTGCAGAGCTGCAATCATGCCGAATTTTGGGGGCAAGCTGCCAAGATACGTCGCCTCGCTCGCTGGCTCTGCTGTGGCAACAAAACCATTGGTGTTGATCTGCAATTAAAAGCTCAAGTTAAGGTAATGGGGATGACAAGATCTGAGATGATTGTAACACCGTATGACTCTCTTTATAATAACTAGCATAACAACACATGAGGAACTGTTTCACAGCAGAGGGAAACCTAGTCCACTCTGACCCACTTTGATCTTTATCCCAAACTCATTAGACTAATGATCTGAGTCAGCTGCCATGTCCTACAAAAAGCACTAATGAACAAACAAGATGCCGTATAACGCGGATTTTACACACTTAAGGTTGGACATGAACACATGGAGGGCTTGTAAAAGGAGAAAAGCTGGGCTCATGTCAAAAACACTCACACACACAGACACTCTGCACATGGGGCTCCTTCACTTCCTGACCAGGGGAAAACAAGCGCACTATTCCTGGCCGGGCCACACTGTTTCCTGTCCTTGCCCCTGACGAGCAGCCCCAGAGAGCCTGAAGATTGCGCACTAATCTTCATTACAGAAACTTCCGGCCAAAATCGAAGAAAGAGCTGGGAAAATGATCAGTGATCCTGATCTCGCAGATGTCGTGCAGAGAGAGGTCTTTAAGTTAAGCGGCCACCCGAACATACCAGGGCTTTGTGGAACGTGAATCACACTCGGGAGGAGACGATAAAGCCGCCTAATAATTAGAGAAAATGGTTTTTCTATAACCACGTCTGGCGTGAAAAGCATTAGTTTGCCTGCAGGGCGCAGACAGTTCAGTGGTTGACTGTCTCATAAATGAAAAACAAAAATCTTGAGGCCATCTTGGCTACAGCAGGAAAATATGTTTGTGGTGAATGATGGAAGTAGTTAGCAGTGAGGAAACCCCCCCAAGACTGACAGATATAACAAGGAATTAGATATCTATTCTCCACCTCAGGCTCATGTCTTAACCACAGCTTTTCTCCTCTGCACATCTCCACAAATGGGTCTGCTCCCTGAGTGAGATCAGGCATGTAACTCTCCCACAAAGGACAAATTAAAAGACTGCTTAAAGCTGACGTTGACTTTTAACAGAGTTATCACTTAATACGTCTGGTCGATGAAATTAAAGCTGAAATCCAGAAGTGATGATCACTGCTTAGAGCACATGTCATCAAGTGAGGACTCCGGACTTTTCTTTCAGAAAATATGGATGCTCAGGCAAATGTGGAGTTCCTGCCTTTTAAGGGAAATGCCTTTCGTATAGAATCACTCTCTGATAGCGTATTATCGCCATGCAGCACAATTAAAACAGAGTGCAGCACTTTTCTTTGAAAAGGAGAACGGCGGGGTATAAAGGGCTGTTTGTCTGTCCAACACAATGCTGCAGCTTCAGCTAAATGTTGCTGTTGCCTTTTTTCCCCAAATCATTTACAAAAGCTCCACATGGCAGCTGCAAGCAACAAAAACAATAAACACATTAAGTCTTTATTTTCATTTGTTTGCATGGTATTCATTATGTTGTAGGCAAACCTACAAGGTCACTGTGTAACATTGTGTAAGTTATTTAGGTTTGGCAGGATGTGGCCATTCTAAACATATAAATTCGGTTCATACAAGCCTCTCTTATTGGCCCCACGGCTATGCGACATACTAGACTCACTAGAGATTTTGGGATGGATTGCAAAATGAGGTTCCTCGAGTACTCTGGTCTTTGTGTCAACAGTAAAATGATAACCTCAGGGGAAGCTGGACGAATGCGTGGACTCATGCATTCCACAAGATACAGCAGCCTGTGTGATAAGCAAATCAATATTTACAAAAAGCCCTGAGCGAGAGAAAAAAACCCATACCCTAACCCAGATATATTTTGCAACTTCCAGGCATTGTTTAAGATGGTAACAACTGACCCATCTCAATGTATAACTCCCCGGAGTTTCTAGGTTATGCGCAATTGCGCATAATCGTTGGACAGTCCACCCTGAGCAATACATCCCACGCGTTTGTATTAAAATTGCTACGATAGTGTATCAAGCTCTGGGTTAACTCACAAAGATGCTGTCGAAGGTGCCATCATAAAACAACACTGGCTTGTCCAGCTCGACTCGGTGCGTCTGGTCATTCCCTGCTTCCAGTAACTGGTCTCTTGCGCTTGGACCGAAGGGGAAAAGCTCTCCCCGCGTTATGCTCTGCGCCGCCGCCACAAACCCGAGAAAACTCGCACAGACGAGCCATCCTTGCTCCTGCCAGCCCATTGTTCGCGTTAGAGGAGCAGTTGAGCAGTCCTGTGGTTCGTCCAGGCCAGGTTAGTGGAGAGTGACGCACGGGCCCCACTAAGGAAAGTTCAGTCAGAGTTTGGGAGACGCGGGGCGGAGTTGAAAGAGAGCTGCTTTCATAAAACCACCAACACTGGAGAGAGAAATGAGAGGTGCCCTCTCCATTGCTTTTCATGCTGTTCCTAAAACAAATCCCTGAAGTGATGTGGTATTAGACAGCTGCAGTGATGGCGTTTGGCCCACTTTTAAAAACAAAAACATTGGCAGGAGTTAGAAGGGTTGGTTGAGGACAGAAGTGGGCGCTGAGAAGCACTGAGGTCGGTTTCACATCATACCCCTTGATTTAAACCCTGACCTGCAACTCACTGTCCAATATTGCCAATACAGTAGAAGCAGTCACCTCTGTTTGGATAGGTAGAACATCACAAAGGGCCACTGTGTGGGAGGTCCAAGTGTCTCCAGAGGGACACACTGGAGCTGTATTGGCAGATTTGGACAAAGGCCAAGGGGCCATCAGAGCATAGACATCAGAGCATGGACCAGTTACCATCAACAGAGCCCCATGACCGGTTTGATTGAAACATTATGTAAAGGACAGTATCACAGAGCACTGTACCATACTCTAATCATTTGAGGCATACCGCTGTGGCTATCAGACTCGACTCCAGCTGGGATAATGAGGGGCATGCTGGTAATATGGCTCAACTTGGAGCTGTTTCTGCGCCGCAAACGGATGGTCAGTCATCCGTCCAACACTTTGGTCCACTTATCTGAGCCAATGTTGGCCGCGTCACCATGACATTTTAATGTGGGTATTCATGGTCGCCATGAGTCCTAATGATTTATGGTGACCTCTGACCTTTGGCTTAGTGCTAAACTCAGCCTAAAATGTCTTTTGCCAACACTGCGGTAGATAACAAAGTATTTTGAAAGTAAAAATAAGATAACAAGTGACCTCCGAGTTAATGCCAAGATTTTGACTAGATTCGGTGTGGACAAATGAATTTCGCCTAGAAGGATTAAAAAAAGGATGCCTTCTTCTTGTTCTTCTTCTTGTTCTTCTTGTTCCTCTTCTCGTTGTTGTTGTTGTTCTTTAATCATGGTCCCCAGATGATGATTAATAATGTTTTCGGTGACCCCCTGGCCTTTTCCCATGTCCGCCACCGGGCCATGAATTCATTATAAAAGCAATATCAAAACTATGAAAAATATGAAAATACAGATTATGTTTTAGAGAACCCACATTTTCCCAGTGCTGCAAATTATATTTAAGTTCTTAAGTACAAATTTAAGATACTTGTACTATACTTGAGTATTTCCATTTTATGATGTACTGTATACTTCAACTCTACTATATCTCAGATTACACTTTTTCATGTCCTTCCTGTCCAGTGAAAACCATGTATCTCCAAATGTGTTGATTTTGAATTTTTGAAATTTCTGATAAAGATTAAGTGTTCCTTTGTGGGTTGAGAAAATTCAGCTACTTCTTCAGATACATGAACTATTTAACTCCACCCCCTCTTGGATTAGTTGGGAAATACAAAGCTGAAAACAGGGCCGTTCAGATGACATTTTAGAGATACATAGTTTTGTCAGTAAAACAGCTCTCTAAATTTGTATATCTTATAGAATTTGATGCATCGCTGCAGATTAAACTACCCAACAGTAAAGTAGTTAAAATGAGCTCAATCTAAAACATCTACAGCAGTGACATGCAACATATACATCATCTATATCAGCAAAGCGTGTTCATTACATGATGATTCTAGTGCATAACTTTCACTTTTTATACCTTTGCTGATAAGACTTACATACTTTTAGTTCAGTAAGGTTATGAATGCAGGAGTTTTATTTGTATTGGAGTTATCTCACATTGGGGTATAGCTACTTTTACTTAAGTAAAGTATCTGAGTACTTCCTCTGCCACTACATTTTCCATAATGTAGCCCCAAAGTGTCTTTTCTTAGACCTTCCCTGCCTGGTTAACACCCACATCAGTGTGCTCCTCTTGAACAGTAAACTGATCTTCATATATGAAACTGGTATAAAGGTGTGAGAATGAAAAACACATATATTTGTTGTACAAAAGGAGGTTTATGTGTTCAGATTTTTATTTTATTTTCTTGTTTTGATCTTCCCCTTATCTGGCCTCTAAAAACTTCAGTGATGAAGAAAGCAGACACTGATTCGTTTCAAGGGGCCACAAAACAAATAGGTTGGGAACCACTGGCCTGAAGGATGAGCCTCTTCTGCACACAAAGAGCTACCCTCTTGCACCACCCTCAGGCCAAAACTTCAGAGTCTTTTTTATACAAAACACACTGCTGTGAAATCTAAAGGGCACATTTATGCTTCCACAGGGATAAATCCTTGTGATTCTAATGACTCCGTGGCCTTTTCTTAAGCAGCACCCTCAGGACAAACTTTCCATTTTTAGCCCCTCTACTGGCAGGGCTTTAGCTTTAGTGTGATGTAATGAACATTTAGACTTCTAGTTGCACTTCATCTTGGTGCTTTATGTTCAGATAAAATACACCGTATAAACACCCACAATGTGTTTAATTCTGTTTACATGTATTGGAATTGTCTGGATCATTGCTCTGTATCTTAGTCAACCCCAACATTTCTCAATCTGCCGTCAGCTGCTTATGTTCTTAAATGGTGTCAAGACTCCAAAATATGCCACAGATAAAATGTAAGGTTTTACCCTAAATCACCATGGGACATACTCATAGTAAATAGCACATTATTTTTGTATTAAGGCAGGGAGTTTTATATACCTGCTTTTACACTTAGGATGCTATTTACAAAGGCTGAAATCAGATGTCATCTTAATACATTTAAATATAAATGATTTATATATGCTATGCATAATATAGTTAATTTTTAAAAGTACCATGCAACAACATTTTTCTGGTTAGCATAAATGCATTGTTAACACTGTATGCCATAGTATTTTGGAAAGAGACCACTCATAAGTGAAGTCATTAATTAATCATTGCATATTTATTTATGTTTTTTTTTTTGTTTGGCTTTTTAATCTTCTTGTCTGATTTTAGCACCATGTGTTGAATGAATAAACAGTATTTCTCCCTCTTTTTGTCCCTGGCAGCCTTTCCTTCTATCTACAGTTGGAAGGTGCCACCTTCTGGTCATTTTATGTTAAGTGTGCATTTCTGCTTTCTGAGCACATTCTCCACAGAATTTAAAAGATTTATAGTGATTAATATCCATTTATACAGATAAAGTAAGTTCAACATAATGTATGTATAATTTATTCTTTTAAAAAGAATATATGCCAAAAATATTTTTTTCAAGGATGTTGAATGGTGAGGGCTAATTTACAGTCGATTGACACTGCACTTAAATGGTGATACATACTGGCCCTTGTTGGACTGTCAGAGGCTGAACATTTACCCTGGGGCCAGTGATGCCAATAGCTGTGACTTGTTTGTGTTTGCATGAGTCTGTTTTCTCTAGCTGTGTTGCCTGGGAACCAGCAGTGGATGTGATCTGACAAACTGAAGCCTGATAATCAGACTGAAGTGGCCTTTCATCACCACTCTAGTATTATCGGAGCCGGGCTGAGGGTTAGGGTTAGAGAAAAAAACAAAGTATTTAATATTTTGCATCACATTTATTCATTCAATATTTGACTCAATCTCCTGCTTCTGTTTCGATAGGCTTTCAGCTAGTTCTCTGCCATTTGGTCAAGACCTCAGCTTTATTATAACACAAGTATAGTGTCTTTAACTCAAAACAGATGAGTTTTGAGCAAGGCAGATGATATAATTGCATCAATTACTACATATTACACACTAGAGACCACTTTCTTTTTAACTCTTTGATAATGTGGCTGGTTAAAAGTGACATTTAACAGGCATGAGGGAAGGGCTGTAGCTGACAGCATCCTGTTTGGTGTGGTGCCTGGGTGGCAGTGTCCCTGTGTGCAAAAAGATGGATGTATCACAGCAGTCAAAGGTGAGCTGGAGTGACCTCCATCCTTGGCCTTTCTCATGTTCACATGCCCCAGTCCTGTGAAACAAAAACCCCCACCTCTACGAACCATAACAAACTGCACAGAGGTCTGTGTGCACATTGGATATGTTTCTACTTGAATCAGAAAGCAAATCCTGCCACTCTGGCTAGACCTGAAATACTCTTGGTTGTAATTAAAGGGGGACTGTGATTTTACACTGAACACTGTATAATGTTCCTTGGTCCAGGATGAGTCATCTCAAGTCCCAAAAAAAAAACCTTGAGCTTGAGCTTCAGACCTCAAATTTTTAACGGAAAAGATGTGTCAAAAACTGTGGGTGAGGAGTTTGAAAGATGTAGGCCTTTCCCAGGCAGAGAGACTTCTATGATGAACACACTATTGATTTGAATTTGTACGATCCAGTATACTTGGAGCCTGACTCATATTTGGGACAAAAAGTCAGTATATGTTTGCCTCTGCTGTATTCATTCAATCATTTAGCACCTTATCCAGGTCGGATTACCAGTTTGGAAAAGTAGGCCCCTTGTTCTAGTCACTGCTCATGCAAACCATTCACCTTCTCACCATGCTCAACTAATATGCTGAACCTTTGACCCTCAGAGGGCCACACAGACTTCACTTTGTGGCATTCACATTGTAGTAATTTGATTAATGAATTAATTACAAGTTAATAAATTGATAAAAATATAGTTTGTATGTATAAAATAATATGATCATTGATCTGTTATTACTTAATTAGTGCAATAAATAGATTATGGCAAATTTTTTGTCATCTATGAGTCCTTTTTTGATATATTTTGAGCTTTTTGTCATTATTTAATAGTTTACAGTGAAGCAAGACAGTTAGGAGCAGGGCCACTGATAATATGGTATGTGCTTTAAACCACTAAGGCACCTCCAACTCTGCGTTGATCACGTAACTTCAAGGAGGCTGTGCAAAAAGCTCATTCTCTTCATCTTTAGTTTTAATACAGTGTTTCATATTCTTAAATACATTTTCTTTGAATCAGCATATGTTTACAAGTTGGGCAACATAGGGGCCTTGTTTTGCAGCCAAACCTGTCTCTTGCAAGTCCTCCAACTTTATTTAGCAGCTGTAATGAATAGCTGGAGTACTCCTTCAAGCATTTTATAATCTTTCATCATGACTTACAGTTCAGTATAGCCATAACATAACATAATGTAACATCTTCATTTGATTGTGTCCGATTAAATGTATTGACTGTATTGACTGTAGGGCTTCACGCAGTACGGTTGTGTGTTGTTGCTGTGTTTATGACCTTCCCGGTGTTGAATAATGATGATGAACTCATGCGTGGTATTTTTCATGCACCTCAATATAATGAGAGTAAATACATGTCACAGCTCCGAGCCGCTCTCCTGGGACCGGCGCTGCGGTGGGAAGCTCCACCACAGGGTTAAAGGTACAGTAGCGTGCGTCAGCTGATGCGTAGCGTCACGTAACGAGCGCGGGGGGAGGCAGGTCCTCGCGCGGAGCTGCTATAGCTGCAGCTTCCTGCCCGCTGCTGCTCGCGACGAACGGCTCGCTCTCATCACTGATCATGTGCCTCGCGCTCTGGCTGCCTCCGGCTCCGCAGCAGGAAGTTCGCCTCCTTCTCTCCCCACTGCTTCTCCTTTCTCCCACGTCTTGACAGCAGCACTGACAGCCTCATTTTCTCCTCTTTTCCCCTCTCACCTCCCCCTGTGCCGGGCGTGAGAGCTGAGAGAGACCGGCGGCGGACACCGGCAGAGGCCCATTCCGCCCCGCTCCCTCCTCCTCCGGCCAGGAAGAGCGGGTCATGGAGGCCCCTGTGACGGAGAAGGAGCCGTCGCCGATGGACAAGTCCATGCCTCTGCCTACCTTGAGCCCGGCCGTGCCCCCCTACGTCACTTTGGGCCTGACGGTGGCTTACACCGTCTTCTACTCCCTCCTCTTCATCTTCGTCTACGTCCAGCTCTGGCTGGTCCTGCGGTACCGACACAAGCGCTTCAGCTACCAGACCGTGTTCCTGTCCCTGTGCCTGCTGTGGTCGGCCCTGCGCACCGTGCTCTTCTCCTTCTACTTCAGGAACTTTGTCACTGCCAACACTCTGGGGCCCTTTCCCTTCTGGCTACTCTACTGCTTTCCTGTCTGCCTCCAGTTCTTCACACTCAGCCTCATGAACCTCTACTTTGCACAGGTGAGTTATGAAGCAGGCTTGGGACAGGGTTTCATATACTGAACATGTGTGTTAAAAGTCTAAATTATTATTTTACTTGGATGTTTGAGCTTCGCTGTGCAGAATAAAGTGTGAGCAGCACCTGAAGCCTGTTTTCACATCATCTGCTGGAGGGAGAAAGTTACTCTGTGCTCACTTTGAATCTCAGTTTAAGATGTATATGAAGGGCAGGACATCACCCGCGTGGAAGATATTATTCATAGAGTCTGGATTTTATAGATTATAGATAGAAAATAATGTAATAAGTCACCTGACACTCATCACCAGTTCCCTGATCTCAGTGTGTGTTTTTTAAATGTCTCACTTTCTCCTACCAGCTAACCAGCAAGTGTTTTCTTGAGAATGGATTACTGTTGATTAATTTTCTGTTAATCAACTAATCATTTCACATCTAAATATGAATATTTTTTCCAATGCCAATACATATAAAAAACATGTATTGAATTATATAACGATTTAGCTGATATATTGAACTGTTTTACACCAAAAAGGATTTAAAACGAAACCTTTAATTATGTGACTTTTAAACAGAGTTTGCTAGGGATGTGCAATATGACCAAAATCTCATAGCTTGATATAGATCATTTCATATTCAGATAACCACACATATCACCATATAGCACATTATCTGTAAATTCAGTGAATGGAATGCAGCATAATTATAAAGTAAAGTGTGGGTTTTCTGCTCCATCTCAGACCTTTCATACCATGCCTTCATGCAAATTTCCTTGAAGAATTTTCTGAATCAATAACATGATCTGATAATAATGACATCAACTTTAAATTATTGCTCAGGTGCACCTGTTACAACAAATAGCAGAGGACCCTCTGAGGACTGTCCAGTTAATATAACCTGTTGCTATCAGTGTAACACACTGTCATTCAAATCAGCTACAAAGTATGTTAATGCAGTGAATCATTCCTCCGTCTGCTTACGTGATCCAAATACCAAATAATAGCTTCTCTGGCCTCTACCTACAGTTTATTTTTAGCGTAATCCTCTTGTGCTGCTTTGAGTCACAGTTGTGGGTTGACAGTGAGGCACAAAGCATTACATGTGGCCCTGCGCTGTGTGACCATCATGTATCTAAAACTGCTGTTTTTCAGCTGCAAGGTTCCTGTTTCAAAAGAAAGGCTTGTTGTTCCGCAGAGAGAACACAGAAGTGAAAATTGGCAACTGAAATAGCATGACACATTTGCATGATGCAGGACTTGATTTCTGTTCGCAGGTTGTTTTCAAGGCGAAGTCGAAATATGCACCAGAGCTTTTGAGATACAGGTAAGATCAGATTTCATTTGCCATTAAATCATTTTTTTCTAATTTGGCAAAAAATGCATGAACTGTCTTCACTAAAGTAATGAAAAAAACAGCTAAAATTTGGTCGAAAGCAATTTTTGGGGCTAATATGTTTCTCGTTTCCAACCCGCAGGCTGCCGCTGTACCTGCTCTTCCTGTTCATCAGCCTGGTGTTTTTAGTTGTGAATTTAGTATGCGCCCTGCTGGTGAGGATGTCCTCTGCAGAAGCCCACACCATTGTGCTAGTGAGGGTCGCAATCAACGACACGCTTTTTGTTCTGTGTGCCGTCTCGCTCTCCCTGTGTCTTTACAAGATCGCTAAGATGTCACTGGCCAACATTTACCTGGAGTCCAAGGTAAGAAGGGCTTCCCTGTCCTGTGCAAGGAAACTGTAAAAGAAGGACGGGTCATTACGTCATGATGCCAGCATTCTCATGCTCTGCTTGCTTCCACTTCCATTGAAACCTATGGGAGACGCATGGAGACGCATACAAAAACCCAACATATCTAGGTCATATGACCTTCGATGGAGAAATGTGTCCACCAGAGAGTTGGCTACTGACTGTTTTTTCCAACTGTGCACATTTGTTTCTTTCATCACAAAATTATGTAATAAACAGTAATAATGTAATGTCAAAAACTGTAGACTACATTACATAACGTTTGCTAATGGGTCCAGAGTAAATTTGGTTAGGGTGTTATCACAGTTTAGCTAACTTACTATCATTAGTCTGCTAATAACTTCTATCACATATGCATAACACTTTCCTGTCTGTTACAAATCTCGCATAACATCAACCTAACTTGCATCCAAACAAATAATTGAATTGACATACAAATCAAAAGAAGTATACCCTGAAAACACACAACATTAGCTAAATAGCAATGCACCTATATATGTATATATATACACACACACACACACTGTATGTACGTATGTATACATACACACACACACATATATATATATACATAAATAAACATATAAATACCAGTGCATCTACCACCCAGATACCTAACCTATGAAAGAAAGAGGAGAGTCGAGGGAGTGTTCTGACCATTCACCATCTATCTGAGCTGAGGGGTTTCCAATCTGGCACCAGTGTGCGTTCATGCGCTATACAGCGGCGTTACACTTCCTTCTTGTACAGTTTCCTTGGTTCAGTGTGGCGCTGAAGGTTGAAATCCAATTTGAAAAGGGGATCAAAAGAATACAAGTGGCTTGTGCTTTGTTTCATCAGGATTTGTTTCAGTGACATTGAAAGGTATTGTTCGCTGCATAAAGCACTGTTGTGAGGAGATGCACATCTCCATGTAATTTATGCTTTGTGCATAGTGATTGTTTCCTAGCAACACCGTGTTGTTCTTATGCGTGACTGGTTGTACTGCGGTGCATTCACAAACTGGAAGTACAGCACAGTATGTTATTTCACACTGAACAACAAAGCGACAGGTGCTGAAGAACTGTCAGTGGGAAGAAGTCGCATCTGATACTCAGAATGTGTTGCTTTTAAAATGTACAGCTATTCGTAGTTCTTAAATGATTTCACAAACGCATCATCACATCATGTCTCGTTTCATCGTGAAGGGTAGGCTTATGGTTCTTAATGCAACTCTTCAACTGTGCAGGGGACGTCAGTGTGCCAGGTGACAGTCATAGGAGCCATCGTCATCCTCCTGTACTCGTCCAGGGCCTGCTACAACCTGATCGTCCTGGGACTCTCAAACAAGAGTATCAACTCCTTTGACTACGACTGGTACAACGTTTCAGACCAGGTGAACCTCCACAGGTCATACTGCCTTAAAGTAATAGCTGGACATTTTGGGAAATGATCCGGCACTCAGATCTGTACAGTGAATATGAGGCTCCAGCCAACAGCCAATTAGCTTAGCTTTTGTCCCAACTATTCTTTTAAGTAATATGAAGATTAACCTTTTCCTTGTGAAAAACAATGCTTTTTTTGGTTGTTTGTTTTCAGGCAGATTTACAGTCGACTCTAGGCGACGCCGGCTACATCGTCTTTGGAGTGATCTTGTTTGTGTGGGAGCTGCTCCCCACTTCTCTCGTAGTTTTCTTCTTCAGAGTTCGACAGCCTAACCAAGACAGGGTGAGCCAGCTATTACCCTCAGCCAGCGGTTTCCAACCTGGGGGCCAGGAATTCTCTCAGGGCTCACAAGATAAATCAGAAGGGTCGTGAGATGATCTATAGGACGGCAGATTAATAAATACTGCTGTTCAGCCACACAAAATGTCTTTTTTCTAGTGAAATATTGGACAGTTTGGTCGTTTCAGGCCTCTAAAATTTTGTTTTTCTCTCTGGTGAAACTTCTGACAGGTCATATGCAACATGTGACAAGGGGTCGCAGGTATATTTTAAGGGGTTGTGACCTGAGCCATGAGACAGTTATATGAAATACAATGTAAAGGATTTATAATGTAAAAAACTACCATTTTTGTTCGTTATGGTATCTTGTGTTAATTGTTGTTTGCTGGTCCTGCAGAGTGGCTCTGGCCTTCCTGGTCACATCTTCTCCTCTAGGGCTTATTTCTTCGACAACCCACGGCGTTATGACAGTGACGATGACCTGGCCTGGAGCGTCATGCCTCAGAACATCCAAGCCAGGTAAAAACACCATCATCTAAATCACCATAATGCTGTACAAGGAGTGTGGGGAAAGGTAGGGGGGGGTCATCCTGCGTAATGTAACAGATGTTTGTTTCTCCAGTCTGGCTGCTGACAGCTACGAGTGGGGGAGCCAGAGCAGCGGCATCGGCGCCTACATCGGAGAGGACGACAGTTACCACCTCCCTCCTCCTCCAGAGGAGCTCAGCCATTACTGACTGGAGTTCACGGTGACTCCTGCTGACCTGTGGCATTGTGTTTTTATTTGTATATTTTTGCACAGTCTCTCTTCGTGGCAGAGGCACATGGGCCTGAATGCCGCCCTCTACTCGATACATTCAGTTTTCTATTTTGTCTACAGAAGATGAACTAACAGACTTTACTCTCGGCCAGTATATAAAGGTCCACTAATGGGACATTAATTTTGCACACTCCTTGTACAAAGTATGATCTAATTTTGACTGCTTGTAAACATTTTCACTGTATAGTTTATATTGAATACTGCTTAATATATTTCCTGACTTTTGTAATATGTACTGTATTACTATTTTATGTACTGTTCTTTTTCATACAGATGTTGTTTATATAGAGGAGTTATTCATTTAATTCATATTAAAAAGTTTAAATGCTATGAAAAATGTGGGGAAAAACGTTAATGCCAGCACAAAAGTAAAGCCTTAAGCTGAGCTAGTTTTCAATGAGTTTCTCCTGCATGAATCACATCCTGTCAGAGATCAGGTACATAAGTAAATCTTCGAATCCTGAATCATGCCGCAAATAGGTTTACATAAAGCGGTTTAGCATTGCATAATAGCTCTATAATAAAGTGCTTGCGGGATATTAATGACTGCTGCATGAGCATACAGATTCTGGGGCCTGGAGACCTTTTGGCCTGATGGTAATTCAGCTCTGAGTACAGGAAAGCATCTCTGAACACAACCAGATGAATTCACAGCAGCTGAAAAAGATATACTCTGCATTCCCGTAGGAATTTACTACCCGGTCAATACACTAAAATGTTTAAATCATTACTGAAATAGTGCAATAGTGCAACATTTTAATTTTGTCTTATTTTCAGTCAGTAATCACTGACAATGCTACAGACAATATTGATAGGGGGATTTCGCTGTTAAGTGCTTTTTTTCTCTTAGTAAAAGTGTGAAAAATTGCATTTTCTTACTTTAGTATTATCATTATTTCTGTATCTTTGGGTCCAGAAAAATAAAACAATTGCTGCAACACACTGCAGGCCTGCAGAGGGCAGCATGAAACCGCATGTAGGGACATGCAGTAGTTGACATACTTCAGTGTCCTTAGACCACAGGTCAGATTTATGTATCTTTTTCCCTTAATCAGCGCTAATTCAGATAAACCTTTGTATTCAGAGAAAGTAGTAAAAACATCATCAGTCATCTACTGTGCTGCAAATGAATGGATTCCAACTAAGACCAATGAATTTCTGTCAGAAAAGGGGTGTTTTTAATTCAGATCATTCCTCATATTATTGCAAACTCAAGCACATTTTGCCATACAGTAGCTTATAACAGCTGATTCCATGTGAAAAGCATAACACATTAAGCATATGCAGAACACTGTACCTTTAAGGAATTAACTGCAAAAACAAATATGCAAAAGATGTAGATTCTCTGAGCTTAATTCCTGCTTGAAGTGATTTTCCGAAAACGTCTGCTGTAATGTAAGCGTTCTTCACCGAAGAGGTGAATGGAAAAAAAAAATTCACACAATCCCTTTCAGTACAATGTCATGACATTCAAGGTCCGCTGGGTTGCCCCGGTTGCTGAAAATGAACATAAATCACTGTGTATTTGTTTTGTCTCCATGAACATGGATCTTCCACCCACTCAAGCAAAAGTCTGCTGTTTTGCCACGTAAAACACACACACACATGCTCTCAATAGGCCACTTTCTTAGGACAGAGCACTTAATGGCTGTTTGCAGGGGGTGCAGGCTTCCCACTAGCTGGGATCTGATGGTTTGTCGAGTTCAACCTTTACTCCTTTTTCTCCTGCACCTGCACACAAAGGAAACACAAACACACAAGAGATGATGTAAAGAGCCAAAAAAAAAACACTCAAGGCCTGAAAGATTGGGCAGTTTGTGCATCAAATCTTACCTGTTAAGTACTTTTCTTTAGCTCTGGCTCGCTCATCTGCATCAAAATACCAAACCGTGATGGCATACCTGCGGAGACGATTAGAACAATGAGTCACTGCGAAACAGACCAGATCATCTGATCGGTGTGGTGGACATGCTTGGATGCCGACCTGGTGGCAAAGGCGGGCTGAACCTCGTGAGGGTTCCGTCTGTCTGACCAGAACAGCAGCAAACGGTCAAATTTGGGCTCTATGTCGGCAAACTGGGCCTTTCCTTCAGGGAAGATTCGAAGAAGGCCACCGTGTTCCTGGAAGAGCAGAACAAGAAGAAACAGCCCCATCATGTATACAAATCAGGACAAAGCAATAGCAGGAAAGTAAAGAGAGATTGTAGGAAGCAAACACTAAGTGAAGCCTCCGCAGCGATCACATCTGTGGGTTCGATTCCTGTCATGTTCGTCCACATGACAAGGTAAACATGCAGGGCAAGGGGATGTCTTTTAAAAGCTGCATTTATCACTAATATAAATCATCCACTTAAATATATCTCATATGTGAGGCTTTTTAAATGATCAACATAGGACGACAATGTTAAGGAAAAGGGTTGTCCGACTCCAGGGGCTAGGAGGAAAGCTCAGGATCGGAAGCAGCAGCGGGGGGCGGCTTTCCTGTGGAGGGATAGGAAGAATAACTCACAGGAAAACTGCTCGGGCTGGATAAAGGACCTGGAGAGTGAAAAAGCAGATTGCTGCAAGCGTGCTGCTTAAACTCTCACACAGCTGATATGATAGGCCCCTCTCTTCACACGCAAACTAGCAGAGAAAAAAGTTCACACCCTTTGTTGGAGAAGTAATGCTATTCCCATTTATACCACGTTGAATGAGGGGGAATGCCGCTGGTGTGACTAAACTAAATAAAGCACAATAGGGTCAAGGAAGACAGGGCAAAGGTTTTTTTTTTTCTTTTTTTTTTTTTCAGCAACACATGACCACTGATGTTAACTGTGAGTGCATGTGGAGCCACATTGGTGGTAGCGTTCAGTGTGCAGGCCTGTATTCATGATGTATGGATTAGAGTGAACACAGGATGACCCTCGCCTGCACGACATGACCTTCTGACCCACATCAAGCAGACGGACTTAGAAACTCTGGATGGGTACAAGCAGCCAAACTATGCTGTTACTCTAAATGGACACTGACTAACCTTTTACGTTTTTTAAGATTTTTAAAATCTTACAAAGGCAAATGCACAATGGTTATAAAATCCACAGAAGTATACATTCCTTGCACTACTTCTTCTGATCTGCAGTGTAGTGCATCATTTGTGTGGGAACGGGTTTGGCCGTCACAGCAGGTTTAGGAGAATACTACTATGCACTGAATGCAGAGCACATTAATATAAAGTTCTATAATTAGCAATATCTAAACATAACACACTTTACATGTTTCTTTGTAACCCTTAACTGTTATGGTCCTTTAGACTGCTTTGAAATCAAACTGTTTTTGATATTGTTCAATTTTCGGCAATAGCCATTCTGTGTTATTTACATCTATTAGCTACCTCTCTTTCATGGTTTTCATTGTTAATGTACAGTCCATCATTCCCGCAAATTCAATTCACTTTAATTCAAATGGCCAACCTACACATGATATAGCAACAGGAAACAAGGTGTACCTATCATACACTGTTTCTTTTTAAAATCGTATTTAATTAAATCACATCATCTTATTGAGAATGGTCTCACTGTTCACTGTTTACCGTCCTACAGCCACACGACTCAGGATTCGGTTACTGCTAACTCAAACCCAGTATTTTCTACTGCAACTGGCAAAACACGGCAGCTTTATTTTGAAGAAGCCACATAAAACAAACTGTATCTGTGACAGTGGCTAGTGTTGATTGAGATTGCTCTTCTCACAGCATCTACACAACAAGGCAGAGTTTGCTTTTTGTCGGTGGATCGGCTTTAAACGTGGCAGGGAGTAATGATACAAGGCGAAGCAGCCACAGTGAGCTGCAGGCTGAACCTCCACCTCCTCAGCAATGTAACCAACTCCATATCAAACACACTAGCAAAAAGGGGAGGGGTGAGGGAGAGTATTCAGTTGGTTGCTATCTGCAACCTCACACCTAGACACCACTAAATTCTACACACTGGTCCTTTAAGGCACAAAGGCAAACATCACACCATCCGTAAAAAAGATAAAGATGAAAAGAGGAAGGCTTCTACAGCAGGATAATAATCCTAAACACACCTCAAAATCCACAATGGACTACCTCAAGAGGTACAAACCCAAGGTTCTGCAATGGCCCTTACAGTCCCCCGACCTAATTATCACAAAAATCTGTGGCGCGACCACAAAACAGCAATGTATGCAAGACGTTCCAGGAATCTCACAGAACTAGAAGCCTTTTTCAAGGAAGAAAGGGTGAAAATCTGCCAAATAGGAACTTTTGTTGAGAACTTAAACCCTAAACATTTCCATAAGCATTTCTTTTTTTTTGTGCAGTTTAAACCTTAAAGCACACTTTGCACCGGTGTGCTTATAACAGAAAGCAAACATCCAAGGGCTGACTCGTTTCCTTCCACTTTGATTTTTGCTTGTCTGTATATTTTTCCTCTCACCAGCATGGCTTGTTTCTTTTATTTTTGTCTCATGGGTGCATGGGGAACATTCAAAAGTTGTGATTGGTCATGCACTAGTGAAGTACATGATGTACCACACAGAAACTTTCAGGAGAGTTGAGAATACTGACTTGTTTAAGACTTCAATGATTATAAAGTGTTTATACGTGAAAGTAGTTATATACAATCAACTGTGTGGATCTACTGTGTAATCTGTGCTTCAAAATTAAAAAGTACTTCTTGATTTACAGTATATATACAGCTAACAAGACACCTATACAATGCAGTTTTGTTATGATTTCATATATAAGTGAGGCAGTGAAAAGACGTGATGCTGAAAATTGGGGGTAAATGACTTAATTACTGAACTGAACTAAACTTTCCAAAGTCATGTGTAGCCCAGAATAGACAAATGAACAAATCTCATTAATATTCAGAAAGATCACACTATTCCACTTGAAATTAATAAGCTCTTATTAAATATTACACATGCTTGTTTGAGATAGTTTAACAGATAGATCCAATAAATAAAGTTTACTTTGGCCAATAAAGGTATTTTCTATTTCACTATGCTCACACACCCTCTCGTGGCTCCCGCCATTCCTAAATTCTTCTGATTCTGGTCCTATCCTTAGTTACATTATTCTGCGCTGAACATTTCGCAATTTTTTCTGGATGCTGAGAGTTGAAAAATGTTCAACTCAACCAAACAATGGCACTCACCGAGATGTTACCTTGGCCACAAAATTTAATGAACCCACATAACAGATGGTCCGTCCTCTCTTCCTACATGCTTCAGCCTTACCAAGCACCTCAGGTGAAAAACAACAAGCTAAACATTGCCCCTCCAAAGCTCTCTCAAGTGCTCCCAGCTGGATGTTCTCAGAAGAGCACCTGGCGTTTTCAGCGGAGGAAAAACGCCCTGGTGGACACTGCCCTTAGTGGTAACACATACTGGTTACACATGTCATTCTCTCGTAGAACCGAAGTATCTAGGCAACCACATTTTCTAAAACACTGCTCATCACATGCCTAATAAACAGGCAATATGAGACCAGACTGAAACATCCATTGGGGTTCCAGAACATGGCTCATTTGAATAATTGAAGCTGGTGCGTGAACACAATAGAAATCATGCAGCAGTCTAGTTGATGAACACAAGGGCAGTATGACCCACCTGATGCACATTGTTACGAGTATCATCACGAAGAGATTTAGTACACACATAAACAAGCTAAAACTGTAATTGCATTGAACAAGTGCCAGGGAATACACCGGGGCAAAACACTGCTACAAAAGTGGGTCACAGGTTGGTCTGTATGACATTTATCAGCACCTCTTAGCTATAAAGAGGTGTGGTGTGTTAACAACACTTGTCCGTGTTTTCATTGCAATATGAGACACCTAATATACCCCAAACAGGTCAAGTCATTTGAACCCAATTTGCAGGTACATTGGTAAAAAATTAAACCAACTGCACCTGCTGGTTATTGCTGGTTATGTAATATGTCAAGGGACATCCTGAAAATCATGATAACAAATGCAAAACAAACTGCATCAGACAGCAGTCACAGGTTGAAATAAGTCGACTGGGACATGATGGACATGCAGTACATCAGTGCATGACAGAATTCTCAACATTAGTACTTGAGTTTGTAATGCTGATTCAGTAACTTCACATGTTAAGTATTTCTATTAGGTGCTGATGCTATTCTGTCTACCTTTCCATAGCAGAAAACAGGTAATAATGGTCACAATATATTTAGTAGCACTCATAGTCAAAGGACAGACTCATGCATGGCCTGCAATCTACCACAAACTAGCATCCAGAGGCAAAACAGAGTTTCCTGTAATTACGTAATTTTCATATGCAGGTCTAGAGGTCAAGCATGTGAGGAAGTCTGGAAGACATTCTACTGTCTACTTGTCTTGTACTGTCCGAAGAGAAGCATGAAAGCCATCGTTCCACCTTACACTTGCTGCTTTGTTACGGCTGTTACTTCCTCTATGCAGCATCCTGTTTATCTGTCTCATATTCAAGAGATGAGTTCCTGAACTACTTGTCAAATAACATTCATCGCTGAACACCTAAAGCACATTACAGTGTAGCCCACACTTTTTCTATCAATTCATGTTCCAGCAAAAATGTGGAGCCTGGCATGTGGTAAAAACAAATTTGTGGAAAAAACAAATGAGTTCATTTGTGCTTTTTAATCTCTAATTTCTGTCAGTTTCTCTGGCAATAGGAGCTAGATAATAGTCTGTTGTGACTAGTCTGGTCAGCCAGGGAGGAGCACCCAGAGCATTAGCAGAAGGCTAGCAGCTGTGTTTTGGCATTGAGGTGCCTTCAGCTACTGAATTCATCCCTCCACAGTAACATCAGTAGGTTAGGTGAGGTTAGCGCATTCAATACTGCATTCTCTGGACACGTCTTATACAACTGTGTATATGTGTTGTTTTTGCAGTACCAGCTAACTATGGCTACGCTCAGTTAGCTGCACATACAGTATATGGCATAGCTTATTTGCAGTGTAAAATAAAGAGTGAAAGTTGTCAGGGTGTGGACAATGCGATTTAATGAGATGCTTGGATTTAATTTAGCTTTGTGTTGATGCTGGATGGGGTTACATTTGTAGATATTCATAGTATTTTACTGGTTAAACAAGGATTGTGATATCTCTGACATCCCTAAAAGGCAAAAGAAGGATTTGCGGTGTGGCCCCTCCTCACCAGCTCAAAGACATTAGAAGTGCGACATAAAAATACTGTATATGGTCAAATGCTGTTATGTTCTATTGACTTGTATGCACAAATTGTTAATTCCAGAGCATGGATTTCTTTCAATTATTTCCCTCAAGAGACTTGCAAACCTTCCAAAAAATGTTTTAGAAGTCATTGAATCTGCACTGAAACTGAAAGCATGGCTGTATTCAAGTTTTCAAGACACAAATGGGGCAGGTAGGTAGTAGGCAAGTAGTAGTAGCAAGGTTCATTGGCTTTATCAAAGTCAATATATTTGACCTTTACCGAAATATTCCTTCAGCAAAACACAACCAAATAATGCCTCAGGTTCATCAAAACACCAGGATTATTTGAAATGCTTATTTGATCCATATATAGTAATCTTTTCAGAATAGAAACACCTCAATCTCTTTCTTCTGTCTGCTCGTGAATGTACTTTCCTGCAGGAGGAACAATGGATGTGTGGGAGGGGGCGCTCTTCTCCCTGATTGGGTGTGGCTGGATTAGCAGGATTCTCTGTGTTTTAATGGGATTATAAACAGAGAGAGTGGCCGAACAGCACGTACTGACACGTAACCTCTACCAGTGACTTTGCTCGGGTGTGGAATAAAGCAGGATGGAGAGTGATGAGCCTGCCATGGAGACAAGAACTACACTGACTTGTCATATGCTTGTGACAGGAAGTCCAAATGGAATATGAAAACCGGACACATGGCCTATTTACAAATTATTTTGTTTTGATGGTTACTTCAGTGATAAAATCAAATCACAATTGAATCAAGCAAAATTAGAAACAAGCAAATGAGAAACATGAGAATTTAATAAAGTTCAAATTGAAATCATTTAGCATTAACGAACATTATTTCCTTCCCATATCACTCACATACCTTGGCAGTCCAATCTTTATTTAGGTAATATATGCATGTGACACACCGTCCATCACCATTGGGGTTATCCACATGGCGCACATATCCTGTTCCGTTTCCAGGGTAACATGCCACCATTGCCTGAAGACAGGGAGATGAAAAAGCATGATTAGTAAAAGCCGATACGTTGTGACAAAAGCATAAACTTACGCATACAATGCCTACATCTCTTAAGTGTCATTAAAAAAGAAAAAGAAGTGGCGTGAACCTAAAGAAGGAAGAGTCAAGATCGAATTAAAATTGCGCATGTTGGTGCAAAGGCAACTGCCGGTGTGAACAGTCAATCAGAACTGGGGCCGTGGAAGCAGGTTGGATTGCCTTTGCTGGCCTGTGATGTGGATGCATCAGATGGTCTTGGCACAGTCAGATTGCATTGTCCTTTCCTCACCTGCACCAGTGGACGCTTACAACAGCTGCCTCATTATAAACTTGAAACTAGCGAGGAAACAAACCGGAGATATCGTGCTGCATGTCAACTTCCCCTTGCCTTTTCCTGCTCTATTAAGACTCACATGATCTGCCTGGGTGTTGGCAGTGAACCCCTATGAGCTCTTGTAAACGTCCTGGTGTAAACAGCGAGCGCACTCATACAGCACAGAAAATCCTTTGGAAATAAGACACACTCACAAGTGGTGACTCGCACACTGCCGGGAGGATTGTGACAGGAACACTCTTCAGAAATCAGACTTGAATGGGAGACATGATGTCAATTCAGAAGAACCTGAAAATTTGTCCTCATCATCTAAAATCACTCAGTTTTTATGCTGCCTATAGTATATTGATTGATTTCTTATATATAGTATATAAGAAATCAGACCATAAGCACTGGAAATTGACAGCCAGCCCTTGTGGGACACCATGCAAGTGCATGTGTTTTCCGACTTGAAAGAAGAGCTGAGGTGAGGAGCAAACGTGCAGAGGGCAGATTCAGCCCACATAAACCGTGTCTAAGCAGTGATATGACAAACAAAAGGCAAGTTCCTCCACATTCTTCCATGCACTTGGATCAACATAAACCATAGCAACATTATTATAAACACTCACAGCAGACTAAACTCCTGCCACGCTTGGTCTTGTGCCAATATGATGTCAGACTCTGTTTGAATCTTGAAAAGCTATTCTGACTGAAGAAAAATGATTGGATACACTGCATTTCAAAATATTTGGACTTGAACAGAATGAATTAAGACTATGGAAGCCACATACATCAGTCCACACACTTATGGAAAGGTTATTTTTATTAAGCTAGTCTTGCAATGCTCAGTAAGAGTGAAAAAAAATTAAATAAATCATCCACATTACGCCTGAATCTTATTTTCCTGCGCATCTGACCACAGCTGCCTGCGTCAGTCCACACTGTGCTCACATCTTCTGAGTGATGCAGGTTGCCACTGGAATGCACAATATCAGGGCCTTCAAAGCCGAAAAACAAAACTCCAACATAAAGACAAGGGGGGAGTCTTGCCCCGCCTGCAGGACCTCACAAACTACTTTATCGATTCTTAAAAAAGGGGTGGGTCCCAGAAGAAAAGGCTGCTGGGAATCAAGGCGGGTGTGGGGCACACAAACTGACAAAGGGCTTCCTGTCAGTAAAACGCAATACTGCAAGCTTTTCTCTGTGTGTGTGTGTGTGTGTGTGTGTGATAGAGAGAGAGAAGACATTCAGAGAAAGCCGAGGGGTGGGGCTGAAGCAGAAGAGAAGAGTGAACTGCTGTAAACTTTGACTCCTGGCCTCCCTCCAGCGGGAGCAGTATTTTAATGGTTGTGCTACGTGCAGAGCGTGAGGAAGGTTGGCTGATCCTCGGCTATGTCACCCCTCCCACCCTTAACTGCTTGGCTCATGCTGCAAGGCTGGAGATGGGTAAACAGTCCTCTGCTAGGAAAAGTGTGTTTGTGTGGCCTCAGACGTGAGTTTGGTGTGTGTGTGTGTGTGTGTGTGTGTGTGTTAGTGTGTGTGTGTGTTTGGGGGTGGGCTGACTTAAGGTGTGAGAGCCTTGGCAGTTGACAGAAACTTGTACACAGCAGTTTCGACTTTCATGTCCTCACACTGGATAGCTGTTGAAACTCTATAAAGTTTTGGCCAGTGTGTAGCAAGGCCGGCAGCCGACTGGGCCTGTGCTGATCCTCCGCCGGGACCTAAGCATTGTGGGATTTTTATTATTATCATTTTATTATCTCTTTTTAAATGTAGCCTATTTTCAAGATGTTTTAAAAAACTACTGTGGGGCTGAAACACTTACTCACGACATCTGTTAGTTAAAAGGGAACAAAATATAGGAAAACAGCAGATCTGAGATAAGTGGTCTTTACCCTCATTGTGCGCAGAGTGACGTGCAACACTTGACATATCCAATTACTGCAATATAAAGTTTCCTAACAACCTCAGCTAGCTAGTAACAGGTAACTACTTCCTTTGTAATATTAAAGAAAAAGGTCAAGGAACCCTAAGCACAGCCGGCAAGCACCCCCCCTCTTCTGTAATGATGTTAGAACCAGAACAGCCGAGTATCGATAACACAAGTTTTACTTCAAGCAGTAGTGAACATTGAGTCACTGGATGGATTCCTGAAAAGATGATCAAGACTCATTGAGCCCAGCGATACCAGTTTAACTGTTATTCAAGGTTTTGATGATATGATAAGCAAGGTCTGGGTTTGGCTGGCTGGCTATATATAGCAGGTGCCTTTAGTTGAAACATGTTCACTTTTCATAACGTCTGTGCTTTTGTCAAAGTCAATTTTGTGAATTGACCAATCACAGCCTGGAAGGGGTGGGACACTGAAGAAAAAAAAGGTTGCGCTCCAGTAGTCTTTGAAATGTTACTCATTGTTATGCAGGAATGGTTTTGATTATTGACAAGTTACTACTTAGCATCAATAAGTTAGAGAATAATCGCCATTGTAGTTGCACAACAATTTAATGAAGGAACAAAACCTAGAAAAATAATAAATGTTGGCTGTGCAATTCTTAAACTGCTGCATTGCCCTGCTGGAATCAACATTATACTAGTGGAAAGCTAATATTATATATTAGTATTATACGGACATAATATCCCAAATGAAGTAGAAATTATAATGTCACACTACAGCATACAAAAGAGGGTGTCTACAAATCATCCAGAGAAAACACATGTAAAATGGAATACAGATCACCAAGTATCTATAAATGCCAGTTTGCCTTTCATGTGATCTGGTCATGAGGACCCAGCAAGCTGAAGAGCACAGCACAAGCAGATGAGACACCACTTTTGATCAAATCCTCAGTCAGAGAACCACAGATCGCTTGGAGCTAAAGCCTTGATGAAAAATGCAACATGCAGACAGCATCATAGCGCAGCTGTTTGTACTGGCAAAATGAGGAAGATTCTCAGATGAATCATGAAGGACACATATTACTACTGTATGTGCTCAGGCATTATAATCACAAATATTCCATTTGTCTGAATGCACCACACCAAACTCTAAATGTGATAAAGTCCTGACAGAAACAAATATTTCAATATAACCTGGTCTAAATGAATACCAGCCATCACAAAATGAAAACTTCTACACTGCAGGAGGGTTTGGTTCATTGCCATCTTTACCTCTGACCTTTATTCCTATTTGAGCGTCTGTTCTTCTCAGCCACTTACTCTTCCGCATTCCACGTTGGCCCTCATTAGGAGGTTGACCTCGCTCCCCGTGCCGTTTATTTACATTCCACAGGCATGGCTTTGGAGGCCGACTGGCGTTTACAGGCAAAGAGGGAACGAAAGCGAAATAGAGGTCATCAAACTGGATCACGGAGGCCTTCAGTAAGGCCAAATGAAAGGCGAACTTAACGCCACAGATGCACATTAGGTGAGCAGTCAAACAGTCGAGTGAAACATTAAAGGACTATTTCGGTGTCACCAATGTTTTGTTCTGTTTTCATTTGTTCCTGCATTACAGTTTATTACAGGTGCAGATGTTAATTTCAGACAAGTACTTATATGTATATGTAAAATATGTATTTTTGTTATGAGACACAGACTGCTGATAGAGAGGTTACAATGACTAAGTCACTGTTATATTCTTGATCAATCTGTTTTTTTTGGGCATCTACAAGAATTCAATAAGTCAATAACAGGAAAATGTATTTGGCTTAATCCCTTTATATGTGAAGTGGGAATCATAGACAGAGGCTCCCTCTCCATGAGAGAGACTCATTTGTTCCATGTAAGCTGTGCACTACTGTTTATTTTTCTTTCTCATTATCAATTTGCCTCAGACAACTGCAACTCAAAGCTCAAATAAATCAAGCTTGAACTGGATGGGACATGACAAGTGCAAGCAAGACTAACATTATTTATGTAAGGCTAGGCCCACAGATTTACTGTAAACTAAAACATACACCTTTGCACTTCTAAATTTTGCATTTATAATATAAGTTGCTATGGGGTTATTAAGTTACAACAGAAACACTACAGCGCCTTCTCCATACCTCAAGTGTTACCATGGCAAGTGCAAACAGGTGACTATGTTTGGATGCTGGCATGTCATTGTCTAATCAACCTAAATCAGACATGCAGCAGGTTTGTCATTCCATACTTTATCTAAATAACCTGTTGCATTAGAATAACAAAATAACTAGAAAGTCAAAGACTGGGGACACAGTGACCACCTTACCTGTTAAAACACAACATCTTCTGTTATAATGGCAAGAGCTTGAACTGACACTTGCTTCAGTGCAGTCAGTGGAAAAACAGAAAAAACACAGCTCAGCAGGCATACACAATAGCTTCAGGACAACTCCCATAGCATCGGACGCTTTTTACACAATTAGTGTTTTTGATGTCAACTACAGTGGTTGCCTAAGGATTTCCATCCTTTGCCCAAAATGCAAAACTCAACCATATGTTTACAGTTCTATGTTGAACAAAAACGTGCACGTGTGAATGATTCTGGGGAGCCTATACAGTGTGTTTCTGCTTCATCTGGCCATTTGTGGTGTGCATGCAGTTTTGTCACCACTGGCACAAAATCCTAAATAATGAAAATTCCATTATGAAATTAAATGGATATATAGAGCCATGCCAAGTGGTGTAAAAGTCAAGAAACAGCCCTGATGCTGCTCATGTGGGTGAAGAGGAATGTAACCAGGCAAAAAGGGCATGCTTCAAAACTGTTTTTTACGGCCTCTTTCCAGAGAGAAGTGAATGGTTAAACGTTTTTCAGTAACTAACTGAATAAGTGTGCCAATACCTAATCTAACTTGAAGCGAAGCGAGAACTACTGGCAGCTACGAGCGGGCGTGGTTTAGATGTGATGATAGTGCCACTGTTCGTTCGAAAACAACAATGGTGGCTTAGTCAACACAAAAACATGGCTGATCAGAACTAGCCATCACCCTAGCCCTCCACACTGCCCCCTCACACCTGGACCAAAGGAGCCTGAGAATGCTGTTCACTGACCATAGTGCAGCATTCGTACCACTGTGTCATCCAAGCTCGTCATCATGCTCAGAGACATGGGACCCAACACCACACTATGTGACTGGATTCTGATCTTCCTGATAGGCAAACCTAACTGGTGTGAAAAGGCACCACCACATCCCTCCACTCTGACTTTCATCACCAGCATCCCTCAAGGCTGCATGCTCAGCCCCCCTCTGTACTCTGTTCATGCACTACAGCGTGGCCACCCACAGCTCCAACACCATCATCAAGATTGCTGACGACACAATATTGGCCTGATCACTGGATGATGAGACGGCCTACATAGAAGAGTCAGAGCCCTGAAAGAAGGACACGTCCCCATCACTATCAATGAGACTACATGAAGAGCATCAGCAGCTTTCAGTTCCTCAGGGTCCACATCAGGGGTGCAATGAACGAAGCAAAAGCAGAGTAGGGTGGGTCATGACTTCATCGGCAGCAGAGCATAGAGGTGGATACAGGAACCAGGTGATGTAAAAGGTAGTCACTGCCTGGTATGGCAATTCCACCGCCCTCAGCTGTAAGACATTACAGAGGGTGATGAAAACTGCACATCACATTGCCAGGAGGGAGCAGCCACCCCTGGAGGTCCTCTGCATCCAACAGTGTAGGTGGAAGGATCATGTAAGACCCCTGTCACCCCAGCCACAAACTGTTTTGCCTGCTGCCATCTGCCATACAACACAGCAGCATCTGGTCCTGCACCACCACGCCCGGAGGACAGCTTCATCCAGCATGACATAATATGAACTTGAACTTGTCACTATGCTCACACCACACTATGTTACTATGACGATAAATCAAATGCTTTACCTCATTAACTTCATTTGATGCCAGCAGCACGTTTCAAGTAAGTTGGGACAGGGCCAATAAAAGACTGGAAAAGTTGTGGAAAGCTCCAAAAACACCTGTTTGGAACATTCCACACACACACACACACACACACACACATATATATATATAAGGATTGAATTAAGGGAGTTGCTTCATCAAAGATCTCCATCTGACCTCGTGCTGACCTGATCACTTGGAAGTAAACACTGATCATTCTGATGCTATCAGTATATCCCTGGTTCATGCACTGATGCGAGCCATGAACTGGGGTGGAGCAAAGAGGAAAAGCTGCAAGGGGTCTGCTCACTTCACAGAAGAGATGCTTATCCAAACACGAGTACAAACAGTTAGGATGGAGACCTTGTAGAGCAGGGGAGTGTGGGAACCAAGACAGTTTGGGCCCCAGCCCGGGACAGCTCAGTGTTTTATCTGTCAGACAGCGGTGCTGCCTCCAAAGGAAATCCATGTTTAAAGTAACGACCTAGTTTATTCTTTTCTTTTTACTGTAGGCTGCGAACAATAGAGGGACGTATACAGCAGCAGCACTAGCCTTCACCCTCAACATGTTGCAACGGAAACACAACCATAGTTTCTAGTATCATTACGCAAATACTCTATTGTGTACAGTTGTCAGCTTTGCAGTTCTTAGCACACTCTGCTGTTGTCTCCCAATGATCAACAAAAGATATATGAACAGGTTGAACTCTGACCTGCTTAAACATTCGTATGGAACAAACAGAAAGCTGGGATCTACTCACATAAACAGTCCTGCTCTTTCTACCCTTGCATTCGGATAAATCAGCACGTTTGGCAGAATGAAAGAGCATCTTCAAAACTGGTCCTGCTTCCAGTCAGGTGGTATCTACAGTACTGTAATAATATCTACAATACTGTGTCTGTTTTGTACAGTAACATCTTAGTGACTGCTTTGTCTGGCTGAATGGCTGCATCGTGCCTGTGTGTGAGCCAAGTGAGCTCATTCTGTAATTGGATCAGTCACTGATACTTCCTTGTTGCCAGTGGTAGAAGATTGAGCACAATAAGAAATATCACTTGAAAAACTGAAGAAATAGAAGCCATATCACGTTAAAGTGATTTGGTCGCTTTGAACAAAGTACTAGAGACAACACTTAATAGAAACTCTACATCAACCATCAGCTCATAGCCTCCCTTCATTCTATATAGAGGCATAGGAACAATTAAGTGGCTAATTATCATTAATTACTTCACTGACATCTTTCAAAAACATTTTGTATAGAACTGGTGCAATACAAACTATCCTAATCACTTTTTAAATTGTTTTGTAATTGCACAATTATCTTGATGTACTGCTCCACCGACAATAAATCATCCCTGTCTTCAACTCTACAGCTGCAAACAGTCAAAAACAGAAGACCTCTTTCCTCAAAGCTCCACTTGGAACAAGGCCAGGACCTACTTAGTAAAAGGAGAGATAAACATGTGCTCAAAGTTAGAATAAAATGTATCTGTATTTAGATAAATCCTTAAAATTCCCCCACTTCTGTGGACACCTGTTCAGATTATGGCCTCTGTAAATAATCTGAAACATCTAACAACCATGCAGCAAGTCACAGCCAACCACTGGCCTTCATTTATCTCTCTGGTATGCCGCACATACAACATTAGATTATAACAACAAAAAGGTAATTCAAACTGGCTGCAGGTCTGCTCATACTTGACCATGAACAATGCGTGAGCTTGTGCTCTGACTAAATCCAAAAATATTATGTTTATTCTTTACTGTATGATGGTAAAACAATAAGCAGGAAAAAGGTGGCATGCAAGGTGCTGCCTCTGGCATGTTGGTGTTGTAGGCGGAAGGAACGAGTGGCTCGCGCAGCCTGTAGCATAATGTATAGCTGGCTCCAACACTCAGAGGACCACCACCACATGACTTCCTCTAGCCTACTTACTCTATAGAGCTTTAAGATTTAGGTCAACGGTCAACTTCCTTATGAAAGCGCACATCCACAGTTGCTCTCTGAGATTACAAATGACGCAACAAATAACTCAACATTCAATGATATACAAACTTAAGTTGCTCATCATCGATCCCAATGTTATGTTAAACTGCTTTTTAGCATCTGCCAGTAGCTTTCAGTTAAAATGAGAGGTTTGGGTATATGGGAGAGAGTGACATGATAATATTACTTGTATACTGTGAGACAATACGTATGTTAAGATATCCCTAGCGAGGCCAACGCAGGCAATGTTGCAAAATTAGTGCAGGATTGTTTTATGGCAAATTAAGGATTTACAGACTCTTTTATCATTAGTGTGATAAAGTGCCTTGATTTGTAAGGCATTTAATTCATATTGGTATTATTGGCGTTGGTATTATTATTCAATGCATTAACTAAAGATAGTACTTACATTGGTATTTTATCTCAGAAACAGTTTTTCAATGACTTTCCACAACCTCTACTTTTTCCTCAATATATATTGCTTTTATTCACACTGCCCATCCCTCTGCTGTATTTTGGACTGTGTCAAATGACTATTTTCATTTGTGTTTAATCTGCTCAATCAATCAATTAATCACTTGGTCAGTAAAATGTCAGAATGTACTGAAAAATGCCAAACACAATCCCTAAAGCTCAAGGCGACATTATTAACTGTCTTGTTTTATTAGAGCAACAATTCATAAACCAAAGATTGAGTTTACTATCACCTAAAATAAAGAAAACCAGGAAATGCTCAAAACTGTAAGGCTGGAAGTGAGGAATGCTGAACGATATTTTGGCGATTAAATTTCTGACCGAGTCTTCACAGACATATAATTGACCCTCTTTTCACCTGTGATGGGATCTGGTAAGACGACAAACAATACACTGGTATTGTTACGTTTATTGCAGGGGAATTTATCTTTCCATGAATGTCCTTTTCTTCACATTGTAGAGTCATGCTTTAGACAAGCATGCAGCTGTCATCTAAATGTGTGCAGTGCTGTCTTATCAGAGTATGTCCATCAGGTGCACAAAATACTACAAACATCTCACTATTGTAATAGGTCGCATTACACTGTGAGGAGTTCAGTCCCTGAGGGCCAAATAATACAATATGTAAATCCTGTAATTACATTCTATACTAAGCTACAAAATGGCATGCTTGACAGACGTATCATACTATACAAAGGTTAGCCTTGTACACTAGCAGTAAGAATGTTTAGTATGCAGCCTTGGCTAAATAAGATACCATTTCAACATGCTGGACATACTAGGACTCAGTGGGCAGAAGTGAGTCAGTGACGGGACAGTCATGCCGCGGTTACAGAAATCTTTATATGTTCCCTGATAATGCTGTAATGGTATCAGTGAGCTTTCAACATGCTGGAGCTGCAGAGAAACAAACACGTCCTGCCGCCTGCGACTTCCCACAATGTTATCAAGTGAAAAAGGGAAATGGAAACAATGACATTAAATAACTATTTGGGCAAAATCTTTTTCCTCTATCTTTCCCAATGTGAATTGTGCTTGCATTGTGTTGTATCCCTTTGAGCCATTGATACTGGCGGCCTTCCATTTGCAAGTCACGCTGATTTTCGCTGGTCACAGTCCAGGCGTGCGTGTGCCAAGGCAACTAGGGCAGTGGGTGAGGAAGTCAAGTTCTCGACGGAGTTTGACTCAGCGGTCAGCTGCGAGAGCCCACTGACCACTCTCTGAAATAGCAAGCTTTCTGAAAAACGTTTTACGTCTACTAAGAACCGGCGAGGGAAAAAAAGACAACTGGACAGGATGAGCAGCCTAAAAATAACAGCGGATGGCAATCAGAGCTGAAGCACCTGAAGCGAGCAAAGGCCATGGGCTTCAATCCAACGTGTGTTCTTTCACTGCTAGAGCCCTTAAATGTCAAGCACTGAGATAACAGAACATGATAAGGTAAGGTGAGAAATTTAAAACAGTGACTACCTCAGTAGGGTTAGTTGGTGTTCGGGAACATTGTTTTATTATGTACTAATCCTAATCCTTTTAGGGTCTGACTTTTAACTCTCTCTACTCTGACCTCCTACACTGACCTTGTCCCACTAGCAAAGCCACGGCAATCTTCAAAAGCTGGATTTCCCAGCGTGCCTGCAAATGTTTTTAACTTTTTAACATATTTAAAAGCCAAATAAAACATAAGCAAAAAACTAATGTGAAAACAAAAACTGTAGACATGTAAGTGCACAAAGCTGCACATGAAATAACTATTTTAAATTCCTCTAAAATTGCCAGAAAAGACCTTGTGAGAAGGTAAGTTTACATGACATTAGACACAAGATTATTAACATCAATAGCCCTGCATTATAATGTTCAGTTTTTGTTCAAACTATTCTGAAGAGGTGCTGATTCAACTTTATCACTCTGAAGGCTTCAGTTTGTGGTGCTGCTGAATTGTATCATATTATAGGTGTTTATAATATATAGTCTTTCCTCATTCATAACATATATGGGTTGAACAAAAGCACCTCTAAAAACTGCAGCCTTCAAAAAAACATAAAGTTGATTTAATAACTCTCCACAAAAACTGATCATAACAACCTGTGTGAAGATAGGATTTATTGAAGGGCTGTTGTATTAGCATGTAAAAGGGATTCACCCTAACTGCAGTTCAGTGAAACTGTGACAAGTCTACTTCAGAGTATTTCCCCCAGAAGGGGAGGAAGAGGGGGGAGGCCCAGCGCAAGTCATCTCCTCCTGGGTCAGTCTCATGTCACAAGGTCATAGTGGCTTGATCTAGTAAAAAGAAAAGTCACAGGTCACACGCAAACAAACAGCCACGCTGGAGCACGGTTGATTTTGCTTCGAGGTTGTGTAGGCTGCTTCTTTACAACAGCACGCAGCAGTTAGAAATGATTACCAGGGTATTGGGACAGCTTGTTCACTGTCATCAAAGAAACCAACCTGGAAACAAGACTACCCATCATTTTAGACATTTTCTTAGAAAACACACGTCAGTGAAATAGAAGCTGCAGTCTTTCCTCTCCCACGCACTGCCAACCTTGAAACATGCAGGTCTTCCTCTCAACGTAGGAATGCTCTTTCTAACCAATTGTATGTCTCTGTGTGATACTGAATTGGATTTATCACTGCTGCAAAGCTCTTTTAGTTTGCTGCCTCTCTACATCGAGGTCAGAGGCTGCAGTCAGCTACAGAACAGCCTCCATGTAGATGATTCAGCAGCACAGTTCAGACTTCATACAGCCTTCATACACATCCTGTCCATTTACTGAGAACAATGAAAACATTGACATCAGCATACACCTACAGTATGTAACATTTTTGATAAGTGTGAATAGTATGGCTGTAAGTAATGATCATGTTCACTAGTGATTAATCCACAGATTATTTTGACTATTTATCAATTAATCTTCAGTCTATAAAATGTGAAAAATTGTCATCACAAGAGTCCAAAGTGATGTTGCTTCTTTGTCCAAACAACAGTCCAAAACCCAAAGACTCTTCATTTGCTTATCATAAATGATAGAGTAGAGCAGCAAATCCTTACATTTAGGAAGGTGAAACCAGCAAACGTATGACTTTTTTGCTTGGAAAAATGACTGAAATGATTAATCAATTATCATCATAGTTGGCAATTAATTTTCTTTCTCTTATGCAGCAGCATGTGTCTGTCAGAGTTGCATGACCTGGAGAACATGTGCAGAGGGTTATACAGTCCTGCTGTGTCATTATGCTTGTGCATGTCGCAAGTACACACTCAGCTGAAAGTTTATTAGGTTCACATAGTATCTGAAACTAATGCAGCAAAATCCAACGACCCTGTAGAGCTGAAATTATTTAATAATTAATCAATTGATTGATCGACAAAACTAATCAGGAACAATCACTTAAGTTATTTTTGAAGTAAGAACACCAAAATATTCCTAGCTGCACGTTCTTAATTGTTGGGATTTTCTGCTTTTTCTGTCTTTTATGATAGTGAAATGAATATATTTGGATGATGTCCTGTTGTTCGGACAAAACACACAATCGTAAAGTGTCAACTTGGGGTTTTGGAAATCATGAACTTCTTTGTCTGATGAACCAGACAATTAATTGAGAAAAAGATCTGCAGTTGAAGCTCAACAGCCCTACAGTAAATCCAACCTTCACGACCGTTGTAATGTCCACATTATGTTGAAATGTCTCAGGGAGGTGCTGATTCAATTTTTTGTCCAAGCTTTTTTTTTTTTTTTTAATCACGGCTAGACTGATTATCAGAAACCCCCCTCAAACCACAGCCTCTATAAGGAGTGCACAGTTGAGTCAGCACCTCTCTGAAGAGGTTTCAACCAAATCTGAGCCTTACAACCTCAATGAAGGTTGGACTTATTGCAGGACTGTTGTATTAGTTTTACATGAAATAAAATGAAAACTGAGTGCAGACCCTGAAAATTATACCTGGCATTGAGTCTCACAGTAGCGATGCATCCTGTATCAGCACTCAGTTATCAGTTAGTTCCTAGTCTGATCTGTGGAGCAAAGACGCCTAGAAATGCACAAATATTGATTTGGCTTCATTTGTTTTGGGTTTTTTTTTTTTTTTTTTTTAGCCAAGCAATGATTCATATATTCCTGATGAGGCATCTCGGTGTGCGTCACATTGGGACACGCACTGCAAGCCAGTGGCTTTAAAGCATGAAGAATAGCCTACATTCAGACTGCTGGCCGTGTTTCCACCAGATGCCATACTTACTTTTGTCCTTCCATTTATTGTGTAGTTTCCCAGTTTGCCGTTACAATGTCTTATCAGGTCGTCCATGCGACTCATTAGAAAGCGGATCTTCTCGCAGCCGGCCTCCCTCCCCTCTATCCACGTGATTTTGTCACCTCGGATGTCTTTAGTGGAGTCGCTTTTTTGACTAACTAGCTGTCCGTCTGTGAACTTGCCCGTTTTGTGCAGGGCTTTGACATTCTCCAAAATGCCTAGCCCAGTCTCTGCTCCTAAAAAGTTGTCCACCACACAGATGCCGTGCTTGTTCATACACGGGACTATGTACTCCGTGGCAAGTTTCTGTGGGGATGAGCTAGTCTGTCCGTTAGGTGTGGCGGTGTCGTTGGACCCGTCCTCACCCGGTCTGTCGCCGACCCCAGGTGCTTCTGTGTTTGTGGCTGGTGGTAAAGAAGCACTGTCCGCCTGTTCGGGGCTTATCGTTTCTCGGTATTTCTCCGGTTCCTTGTCGTCCCCCGACGGCGGAGTCGGCTCGGGCTTATTTTTGGGAAGCTGCGCCTTGTCCGCCTCCTTACAAATGAGCTTGTGTTTCTTCCAGTGCTGTTTCTGGTGCTCCTTGCTGCAGTAGAAGGAACTCCGGCACCTACCACACTTGAGGAGGTTCTCCATTTTCCCACAAAGTTCACAGTACTGTCGGTCTCGTTCCAAATCGCTCTGCTGCTTCTCCATGTTTGCAGCCACAACGGGTGCGCTGTGCCTTTAATTCCGATCCTTCACACGCGCCCTGCTAACCGACAACTTTGGAAACGATCCACTGCCACTGCCACGCTACACCGAGCGAGACGGAAACGTAAGACTCAATACCTCGCCATTTTATCTCCCGTACTCTCGCTTCACATCTTGTATTAATGAAATAACACAACGTGTGGCTTGGGTCGGACATTTCGGGCTGGGTCTTCAGGAGGCATTTCAGCAGGCTAGCTATCGGTCCGGGGGTAGAGCATGGCGCCGCTCAGAGTGCGCTCAACCTCTCTGTGGTCCAGCCTGCTCTGACGTCCACACACAAGCACCGCCCATCTCCAGCTGCCTTCACAGGCCGTCGGACACACGAAAATTAATAAAACGGCTCGAAACACGTGGAACAAGTTAATCGTTGTCATGACAGGTCACCAACAGGGAGTGTGAAAAAGTCCGCCTCCGGTCAATCAATAAAACAGTAGTATATGTCATCTTTACTCGAGCCGACGGCTTCAGTCGTGCAGCCTCAGTGATTATTCATTATAATCATGTTCACTGACATATAGGCAGTGATGGCAAGGAAATTTAATCAATACTGTACTTGAGCACAGTTGAGGCATTTGTACTTTACTCGAGCGTTACCATTTTATGCTAATATACACTTTCTTATGTTCTGATTCAGTTTTAGATTAACCTTCCAAGCAGTATACAATGTATGAAATTATCTCCACCAACTAGACACCTCATTGCTATTTACACATTGATGCAGTATTTCTAATAATATAAAATAATATTCATAATGTATCAAATCAATCCTGGAGGATAAGTACTTTTATTTTTCATAGTTAAGAATGTTTTGCTGATAATGCATCTGAAAGTTAACTGTTGAATGCAGCATTTTTATTTGTAATTGAGCATTTTTAAAGTATTTTATAATCTAGAATTGCTACTTTTACTTCAGAGAAGGGGAAAAAATGTGAATATGGAGGGAGTGTCAACAGCTCAAGGACAGTTTTGGTTTCGAGCATCACTGACATATGTGGTACACATTGTCTTCCAGCATCTTCCAGCATTTGTGTTGTTGTAACTACTCCGTAACGGATTGCTTTGGGAAACTCAGCAGGCTGAAACCCCGAATGTAGGAGCTTGCAGGCATTCCCTGAAGGCACCATCACTCAACGTCAACGTCAGTGTGTTTTGCCCTCATTCCTGGCTTGCATGTGTGAAATTCCTTTCACACAACTAAAGAATATTTTGCATAAAGATGTTGCTGTTGTTGTGATAGACTAATTAGTTAGTGGGATGTTTATGAAACTCAGGATTGAGGTTGAGAGGGACTTAAATCGACAGTTGGACAGTTAATTTTGCAACAAAATTTGATTGGATTTTTATGAAGCATAAACTTATTTTCAGATCAATATGTCATTGTAAGTATTGCTGGGGTCTATCGCTCATTACAAAAATAAGTAAAACGGGTGTGAATGACAGGGAGTGTGCAGTGTAGAGGCAAAGCGCAAGCTCAAGTTGGCACCCGTTGTGTGGCACGTACACAGTCTGCAGGAGTCCCTGGAGGAGGGGTTACTGGAGAGAAGCGAGTAATCTGATCAAGAAAGGTTGGATGAAACATACTTTAATAGCAACAAATGACACAGGCCAATCTCGGATGGCAGTCTAGAGATGATTGGTTGCTCAATCTGGATTTTGACTGGAAACAGAAAGTGTTTTGGCTGCAAGGGCAGGCCTGTGTCAGTCCCTATTGAACACATTTAACATAGGACTGTGCCTATAATTACCAGATACAGTATCTGCAATCACCCATGCATGACACTAAATTCTTCGTAAATATAATCAACCAAAAGTACAAAGATATATCTGGTTATGTTCCAGGAAGAGCTCTACATCTTAGAATAAACAGTTAGTTGTGGTCGGTCTATACTTTAAGTTATTTGTAATTGTTTCGACAATTACAAATGACTTTAAAATAAAAATCAGCAAATAACTTAGGTAAGTTGGGAAAACGCTGTAATAAAGCAAACGCCACAGTCACGTTCTACCATGTTACTACATCTCCCATGATGCCATTCTCTTCATTTCCTGCTACGCATGTAAATAGCGCAAAAGCCCCGCGAGGAGTGTCGGCCATATGAGTGCCTGTTGTTAAAAACAAGATAACACCATTTCTTTCACATTGCAGATATTTATATGCAGACTTTATTCAGACTGTTTATTATTGCTCGGCGGTGATAATTTTTATCTGTAAACGTAGCTGTTTCGTCTGGTGAACTGATAATTACTGACAGATGTAAAATACTCTGCCTCGTTACATTTGGTCCGCAGCACGGGCTTCAGTGCGTAAAACAGTTCAAAATTAACTCTAAGCGAGCTTAAAATTATTAAATTTATTAACAGACAACACTGGAGGCATGAATAAGCGAGAAGGTAAGTCCGACTTTTGAGACTCAAGTTAGACTAACGTTTTAATGAAAGGTGTATCGTTGGTTGCCATCTACATGGTTTAACTCTGCTAGCTATGTTACTAACTAGTTAGCTAACAATGGAGATATTAAAACCAACTTGCAGTATGATAGATAGAATTAAATGTAGAGAAATGACTCGTATATCAATGTTTAAACTGTCTGTTTTCCCAGCTCTTATAACAGTAACGTTAATGTAACTGAAGCTGAAGTTGGTTAGTTGACAGTGCAAGTGGTGGTCCCAGCAAAGACAGCAGACGCACTTCTCCTCGTGATACAGGTCATGCTAGACTGCAACTATCAATGATGTTCATTATTGATCAATCAGCCTGTGCGTTCTCTTGTCATTTCATCAAGCTGTTTGACTCATATTTGAGAAGCTGGAACCAGCGATTTTTTAAATTTTTTTTATTTATTTATTTATTCAAAACTTACGCAACAAATCCATTATCAAAATTGTTGCAAAACCCTTTTTTTTGTAATTTGGTTAATCGTTTAAAAATAAGTCCTCTTGTCTATTATTGCACTTCCAGTGAGTTTTTGGAATTAGAGACATATTAAAAAAAAAAAAAAATCAATCCAGTAGAGTCCAAGGTGTCCTGATTTTTAGTCCTTAGAATGGGCCAAGGCCTAAAAAATGTCAAATCCTACATTTTTCAAAGGACTCATCTATGCCACCCACCTTCCAAGATCCATATACACTGTTTGTAATACAGACTTTCCATTACATATTTTAAGCCTAATTCAAAATAACCCCTGATGACAGGGCTGATCTTCATGTGCAAAATCGTTGGATTGCCTCTTTAATTTGACGAGGCCAGTTTAGAGGAAACAACAGCAACTGAGCATACAAACAGCAGTATCACCCGACTTTCCTGCCTCATGCCAGGTGAAGGATGTCCCCGGAAGAGTGCTGATGCAGTGCAGGTTCGTGATGTGAGTGGCAACCCAACTTCGCCTGTCATCACTGTGTTCAAAGGTAACTGCATCCTCAGCTTTTTCCCAGCATTTTTCACCCACATGGTTGCTGTATTTCGTTAGTGTCCAGACGTCTGTACTCAAACTAACCTTTTTTCACCATTTTCAGTTTTTCAGCAGGAGCTCGACACCAAACACGATAAATATGAGCGTCTTGTTAAGATCAGTAGAGATGTCACCATCGAAAGCAAGAGGACCATTTTTCTTTTACACAGAGTCAACAGGTATATACTGTTTCATTGATTTACATGTTATAACAGTGGCATTAGTTTTAACTGTTCTGTTCTCAAGAGGCAGACATAAAGCTATTACTTGTGGTGTTTGTTTAAAATCACTTGAATGAAGAACACTGTGAAGAAAAAGTTAGTTCACTGTCAATGACCAACTCCAAAAAGTGAATATGTCACCAAATTAAATCTTTCTGCTTTGGTTTCCTGTTTGAGGAGACTGTTGTTTGTGTTAGTGCATTTGGTCTGCTCAAAAACATGACACAAGACACAGTGTAAAAGTTAAAGCACTTGCATTAGTAACTTTAATTCTGTGTGTTTCGTCTGGATTGGAAGTGTACCAGATGCAGAGGATATCCTTAAAGAAGCAGATGCGAAACTGGATGGAGTCAGGCAGAAAATTGGTCATATTGCTGAAGAGCTACGAGGAGATGACATCTATCAGTTTCACAGAGCTTTCACGCCAGGTGAGTTTCTGTAGAGCTTTTTTTGGGAACAACAAGCGAGTTAAGTTAGAAAGTGCCAGAAGTTTGCTTATCTGCAAAATTGCTGTATGGAAATGTAAAAATAATGTATGGCATTGGAACAACAAGTCTAATATACATGGTTCAATAGAAAGGCAGGCCCTGGCTACGCTAGATGCAGCCTCTGCACAAAAAGTTTGACATTGGCAACAGCATGAGGGGTGACTCTGGTCAGCCATGCTAAAAGGAAAAAGCATCAAGACAACCAAGCCAGCCTTGTCACATATTTCACACCTGCTGTAGCCACGTCAGATAACGTTATCACTTCTACCAGCACGCTGAGCTGAAGATAATAGACTCACATTATTCTTACAGCTTGTTCGCTAACACAGGTGGGCTTTCCAGAGCTATGTTTCCCAACAGTGGAATAGCAGCCAAATGTGGTAATGGGGAAAGGAAGTGTCCTTACCTCTCCACATTCTGGATTTGTGCTCAGACAGACTGGTTACGCTATGGCGTTCAGCAAACGCCTGAACAAAGGTCTCCAACTCAAACACATGGACCTGCACAACCTGTTATGGGATGGGTGGGCTGGTGAAAACCCTGTATGCAGGCTCAGAGCCTCATCAGCCTTCTTATCATAAACTACTTAAATAAAGTCATGGAAATGGGGCAAAATATTATGGAAAAGTTTAGAAAATTAATTGTTTCATAAGAAAGCAAAACACGGCAGTAAATGAACTCTGTGGTTGTTTCATCATTTTATAATATTGCAGTTTTGCCTGAGTCTGCTTGTAAAAATGCTCAAGTTTAAGTTTTCAGAGCTTCACAGGGATGCCATGTCATCAACAGAAAATCATTTCTTCATTTTATTTGGCTCATTCATTAATCAAAGCAGAAGGCTTTTTATTACAAATTGGATAGTTTAAATTTCCCAGATCATTGCCTGTATAGTTGCATTTTAAAATTTTATTGAATGTATCAGGGGGACTGCAAGTGTAAAGTAGTTTTTTCCCAGCGTAAAATAAGTCATAGTCCGTTAATGAGAAACTTGAATGTTCTATTATAAATACGCAGCTAGTATCTAGGATAATGTGTCATATATCACGATATCCCACTTATTGATATTGTGGTTGTATTTAGATATGATGTGCAAAATATTCTGTATGTTATTGGTGTAGATTCAGCACGAAGGCTCTCTTAAAAGAAAACCAAACTAAACAACAATAGAAATATAGATGCAAAAAAATCAGACCAGCAAAAATATATGCATCTAAGGACATACCCACAGGTAAACATATGCTCGTATACAGAAGCTTTAGACGTACATACAGTACAGATGTACCCACAGAGCTGCATATAAATATATTGTCCCCATAAATCTGCCCTTTGTTATTATATTTCTCATTTTATCTACCTTCATTTTAGTCCATTAAGAGTTCTAATTGTCCTGCAGTCCCATCCCTGTCATTATCACATCAATTCATTATGTTCATTTACTTAAAAAAACATTTGATCGCATACTGATCAACTGTATCTCATTCTGAATGAGATTTTCTCAAACGAGGCCTCCTTGCCCACCTGAATCATCCATTCATGAAAAGATTCCACTGGAGTCCAGCCCCCAAACACAATCTGCATCCCCACTGTTGTACTAGCCTGGGTCAAATCTGAAGCTCGACAGTCAGTCACAGTGAGTGGGTCATATAATTCATATAATCTGGAATTCATTTCTGCCAATATAATAATAAATTCCTCACTTCAAAAACAAGCTCCAGCAAAGGACACAAGTTAAAATCTTACTTATGCAGGAGCTTTCCTGAGGAGCTGATCTTTGCTGTGCTGGTATCAACTCAGTTGGCCTATTTATGATTTAGATATACAACCCAGATTTCAAACAAGTTGGGATGCTGCGTAAAACATACATAAAACAAAATGGGACAATGTACTAATCCTTTTTTCACATATATTTAATTGAAAACAGTACAAAGACAATATATTTAATATTTCAGCTCATCAACTTAAATGATTTTTGTAAATATCTGCTTATTCTGAATTTGATGTCAGCAACACGTTTAAAACAAGTTTGGACAGGAGCAACAAGTTGTGGAACGCTCCAAAAACACCTGTTTGGATCATTTCACAGGTAAACATGTTGATTGGTAACAGGTGATAGTATCATGATTGGATATGAAAGGATGGAGCGAGGTTCACCGCTTTGTGAACACATGATTGCGAGGATGTTACGGCATGGGCTCAGGAAGACTTGACGGTAACTGTTGACGGTAAACACAGGTTGTTTGGAAATGATTACATTCTGTTTTTATTATGTTTTAACAACTTTTTTGGACTCTGGGTTGTATTGTGAAGTTGCTGATAGTGTGAGAGCGTGACCTTGGTGCAGGCCTGGATATGATAGACACACCCTCTGATAAACTTGTTATCCCTCTAGTATCAGTATCAGTTTTTGTCAGCGTAGCCAAAATGTCTGCAGAGTTTGGAGAAAAACATTACTGGGAGTGAGGGTGAGCTGTTATCTAGCAGCTGGGGAAGTCATTTTTAGATTGTGGTCACTCAGGAATCACCGCTGCATCCTCCGCGACGTGACCAGTGGCAGTTCCCACCAATTAGACGCTTCATTTTTTTTCCATTTTTATCGTCTTTATTAGATTGAGACTGGGCTCGCTGCACGGGCTCTCCAGATAATCTTGGCTGGACGTGAAGTCTCCAGGCATGTGTAATGGGTCTGCTCTTTTTATATAAGGACCATTAGAGATATTGCAGGCTAAATCTGAACATAATTGCCACTGATAACAGGGCAGAGCGGCTCTTTGATAAGCTCTTTAGTTTGACCCAGCTCGAAGCCACGAGACAGTGCAAACACAAGTGTACTGGTGGGGCATTTCCCAGGGATCACCTGCAACTGGATGAACAGCTCTGTGGTCAAACATTAAGCTCAATTCATCTGTTAATCATCTGTAGGCATTCACACACACACACACACACACTCTCGCACTCAGCCCTTAGTTTTTCCAAATGCTGTGCCAGTAAAATCTCTAACTTCCAGCCAGTTTTTCTTTGAGTCATTGTTTAGACATCATTTACAGTAAAAAAAAAAAAAAAAAAAAGAAATCTGGGTCTCAGTGAGCAAAGGTGACTGCAGCTTCAGAGTAAATAACACGAACAGCTCCTGGCAGTAAACTCAGGAACTGAACTCCGCCTGTGTAACCTTTTCATGTCATATCCTGTCCGCCTCAGATCGTGTTGTATGCTCTCTCCGCCAGTGTCACAGCTGTGGGGCCACTGGCAATGTTTAGATGTTTGCATGGTTATTTTGTTTGTTTGATTATGAAAAATCTACCAAACAAAGGCTTGGGGCTGGGCCTAAAATATGTGACTGCTAGTACTTCCTGCATGAGTAGTAGGTGACAATGTAAGTATTAGTTTATGTGTATCTCACATTAAATTTTCATGAATAAATAAGCGAAACAATCAGCTTTAAAGTTCTGACAAAATTTAGTTTATCAGCCAAAAACTGTCATCAGACCTTGATTCAGATTCTGCAACATCCCGAGTGGTGTTCAGAAATCTGTGCCTCTACAATCATGACACTCATTTTATTCCTCTGGCATCATTATAAGCAGGACTGCTTTTATTTACAGAAAAATGCAAGTTGTAACAGTATGGGGGGGGGCTTCTTTACTGTTGGTACATAGAGCCAGCTATCACATACCTGACTCTGCTTTGCAGCGCTGTGAGCTTGATGAGCACACTCTTGTCTCAGAGCTAAAAATAGCACAGGGAAGCTGCTGATGTTAAAAAAACAGAGTCAGTTCACAACAGTTGGAAAGAAACGCAGAGCTACACAACGTTCAGAAATGTTTTTGAGGTGCCTCCAGTAATTTATAATGAGTAAACTATTAAAGTCAATTCATCTGCGCGTTCGACTGGCTGTGACCCATGTAAGTGCTGGTGCTGCTTGCGCCAAAAACCAAACAAGCGCAATGAAAGTCACCCGGAGTGAAGTGGAGATGAACCGCGTTCTCCTCCCTGTAGCACGCTGTGGTTGGCTACGTGGAGATAATAGGCCCTTTGAAGTTCAATTGCCGCTCCAAAAGTAAACTTCAGACACAAAGTCTTCCGTCCTGTGATTATTTGATTGCTGTTTACACAGGGCCCGAAAACAAATGAGGTGGTCATCTCAACCCGCCACAAAAAATGGCCACTGTTGTTCAATCAAAAGACAGCGACAGGAAACAGGTTTTATTTGAATCATTATCTTCATCTGTGATCTATACTGTGCAGACACCATGTTGTGTTTATACACACTCTACGTGCTTTGCTCGATTTGATGCATAGTTGATGTTCTTTTTAGTAATAGTTTTTTTTTTTTTTTGGTAAATCACAAGTGCAAATCAATGTAGAAGGCACCCACCATCCCATAATCCTGTTTAGATTCAGCAGTAGGAGCGATGAAATATTTCGATGGACTTCCCAGTGTCTTGTGACGATCCATTTCAATGTACTTTCATGCATCAGGGATCCAGGAGTATGTGGAGGCTGTGTCCTTCCTGCACTACATCCGTCACCGCAGTCTCATCAGCCTGGAGGAGATCAACGCCAGACTGGTGTTCATGAGGACCGAGAAGGCAGATCCTGAGGTAAGTTTGAAGAAAACTGCATGGTTAAGCTGCATGTGCTGATTGTTTTCTCCAGTGTTCAAAGAACAATTTTAACAAAAGTGAAAGGAATAGTTCGACGTTCTGGAAAATACACTTATTTGCTCATGGTGTGAGTTTGGTCTCTTAGCTTAGCCTAGCTTAGCATAACGCCTGCCTTTGTCCAAAGTCAAAATCAGTAGCTTTATATTTAGCATACAGACCTGAGTGGTGTCGATCTTCTCATCCAGCTCTCTGCAAGAAAACAATTTTGCGTATATTCCCCAAACTGTTGTTGAATGTTCATTTTCCAATTTTTTCCATATCCTCTGAAAGCATTGGTCATGGCACACAAAGGAAACAATGGGTGTTAATATGCACCACATTTCTAAACATTATGTGTCATCATAACATTTTATCCACTCTGCCTGTTATTTTCAGAGATGATGGGTGCCTGTAGATGCAGGCAAAATTGCTTGAACCCTAATATTTTGTGCTAAAAGCATCAACATGCTTAAGGAAAACATTGCTTATTTACACACTTGTTGTCACCATCAGTCTGGGGATAAGAATTTCTGTGCACAGTTTGTCCAAAAGTGTTGAAAGAATTATCCCAAAAAGTGTTCAGAATCTCTCTTTGGTTGCCATTCGTGTGATTTTTAGATTTTTTTTTTTCTCCCTGTGTGTTCACCTTAGGGCTCAGCTGAAACCCTGCCCGTGGGAGCTCAGGTCCTGACCTTCCAGGTGACGCCCTCAGACTACCTGCTCGGCGTGGCCGACCTGACTGGAGAGCTGATGCGGATGTGCATCAGCAGCGTGGGCAACGGCGACATCGACACGCCCTTCCAGCTGAGCCAGTTCCTGCGGCAGATCCACGACGGATTCTCCTACATCGGGAACACGGGCCCCTACGAGGTGTCCAAGAAGCTGCACACGCTGCGGCAGAGCCTGGGCAAAGTGGAGGATGCCTGCTACACCCTGCGAGTCCGCGGCTCAGAGATCCCCAAACACATGTTGGCCGACGTGTTCTCCAGTAGGACCACGCTCATCGACCCTGAGGAAGGAGTGGTTTAAGCCCTTCAACAGCATTATGTTCCCTCTGGTGTCATTGTCTGCTTCAGTTTTATTCCACTTTAATGTCTTTTTAATGGGATATGTTTTGCAACATGCTTTTTGCTGTTATTGTTACAATAAAACCAGATTTATAATAGACTGTTTTTTTTTTCTTTGATAAAGATCTGATGACTTCACTTGTTTTGCATGAATAAAAGTTCTGTGCCAAATATACCATGCTCTCCCTGTTTTAAGCTGCTTTGATAATGTGTGTGTGTGTTTATTTTATTTTCCTCTCTGCCCTTCCCTCTCTCTATCACACACAGATAATCTAAGGTAGAACCACTGGCTGCCTGCACTCACTGCATACTGTGTGGAGGAGGAACATGTGACCTTTGTACATTGTACGTGCCTATTCTCTGGTAGGCTCGCTGGCACACACACACACACAAACACACAAGCCCTCGCCTCCTCATTCTACCATCTTTAAACAATCCTCGCCACTGCGTTAATTCAAAGTAAGGTTTGGTATGCGCCGAGACATATTCCTGGCAGAGACCTGATATCCACTTGCTGCTTCCTCATCCCCTTGTGTCAATTCTGACCTTCCAGATGGATGTTTGAGGCAGTGAGAAAGGATTCGGCCGCATTGATGGTCGGCCACACGGTGATGTCTGACTAATCTGTAATCAGCAGCAGAGGCTCTTATTCATAGCTGAGGAAAAAGTTATGAGGTTATGAGAAATGGCCACTTGTGAGTCTGATTATTAAAACATCCAAACAAAAACAAGAAGACTGCCTCTATAGGTTTTCCAGTTTCCATCTCAGACAGCAGCTGCTGTGCTTCACAGCCAGTTATTGCTCAACTCTGACAAGGTCAAATGGAGCTTTAGGCTGAAATGCATCTCTTAATGCAAACACGTGTACGACGGTTGTTGTTTTGTTGGCTGAGAGTTTTGTGTTTATCCACAGATAAGATCATGCTTTATTTCATCCCTCTTGATATTCTGTTGACCGTGAAAGGGTTTGAATGTAATTTGAGTCTGCCATCTGGTGGCCAGTGTCAGTACTACAAATGGATGACCTGGATCCTGTCTTCAGCGAGGTGTTATTCCAATACATTTTGTAGAAATAAGATATAACTTAATGAAACACGATACTGCAAATTATTATTATTCACAGCTGTTGCTTTACACATGTTTAATTTTGTTTGGTCAGATTTTTAAGCTGTTTTTGTTTTTTATTGAGGGAGTCAGAGACAGACAGACGACTGGTCTGGTTTCTTTTGTTTGGTGTGTAAATCAGTTTAATCCAATAAACAAACATATACATTGTAGTATTATATACTGTATGTGTGTAATTATATATTATTTAGATGGGTGAAATCAACTTCTGATTAGGGTCTTTCATTTCAGTTCATGTCTTAGAAATCTCCATGTCAAGCAGCCCGAGGCAGGCCGACCTCCTGTCTGAGAAGTCCTCTCCTTGTCAAATAAATGAAATTTAAAATGCCATTCCTGATTTATTTTTCAGAACTTGAAAAACCTGACATGAAAAATAATTAATGTTTAAAGGTAAATGTGACACAAATGAGGGTGAAGCAGTGTCAGGAAGGTGCATCATCTCCCTCTGCACCATCCTCCCCATCACCTTGCTGACTGTTGCAACCAGTCATTTTGATGCCTCTCAAGTGCATCACAGAATGAAAAGATACAAATGTAAGTATAGAGAGGTAAAGATAATGTAACAAGGGCTTGAAAAATGCTTCTTGTTTGATGTATGAGTTTACAGATGAAGCAGAGAGAAGCCTCTGCTGAAAGCCACCAGTGTTAATTATGCAGCATGCGGAAACACTGAGTTGTTTCATGAGCCATGAGTTGCTGTCCAGAGACATTAAGCACTTCTAATCTTTAATACTGGCCAGGTGACCTCACTCTACAGTACATGCGTGGCAATGGATGTCATCCCTTCTGTCACACAGCTCTCTTACCCCCCATAGTGTGGCCTAATGAAGTAAAGGCTGCGCTCTGCCTTGTTGAATTGAGCTCTACGCCACTGAGTCTTGTCCATCAGCCAGCCGAGCTGAATGAAAGGACCATTTGGATGCGTGGGAAGGAGGATGAAAAGACTCTGCTCTATGTGGGGTCTCTTCTCATTCATCCCCTCACTGCACAAACAAAGGAGCACTTTTGTACTTATACCAGGATGTGTTCAGGGTGTGTAAAAACATGCAAAAATAACGTGCATTTTTGACCTATATTCAATAGCCAAAATAACACTGGCATAGCCTATATGTGTTTTTTTATGCAGTTTAGACATGTCAAACTATATTTGTCACAATCAAATAGAACAATAAAGGTTTTTGTTATGGTTCTCTTTGCAAAAAAAGAAAAAACTAACGTGAAACATAAGTAATGTGAAAGTTTACAACAGTCACAGTGAATTTTAGACTTTTCAGTTATAACTTATAATATTATTTGCGTGACTTTAACAGAGCTGAAGGAGGAAGGCTAATATTCCTCTCCTCCTCCTCCTCCCGCACAGCTGCAGTAATGCTCCTGAGATAAAGCACTCAGCAGCGATGCAGCCCGCTGATGTGTCCGCTGCAATGCTCCCAGGCTGCCTGCTGTGGCTGTGAGGCGGTCTAAAAGAGTCTGGAGTCAAATTCCTGAACACGTAGGAGCTCCTCACGTTGCTCCGGCGCGACGCGCGACGCACGACGCGGGGGCGCAGCGAATAACGGATTACTGATCATCTGATCGATGACACACAGATTTAGACCGGCTGGTACTGCTGCCATTAGATCAAACCATTGGGTGTTTTTTTATTAGCGTTTTTTCCCCCCATCAGAAGCATGACATGAAGACCGTCTCCTCTCTCCGGACCGTCTGTTCATGCGCAACTGGAGCCACTTGTGTGCCACAGAGGAGAAATGTGACAAACTGGACCACAGGCATCAATTCTTGTGTCAGGAAATGTTTCTTCTGGACGAAGGAGTGCCTATAAAAAGCCGGTTTCAGTCTGAAGCGAGTTGGAAAAAAAAACAGCAGCCCGGGTTCACTTTTCCACAACGGAAATGAGATCAGCCTCATCGCCTGGCTCCACTTCTTCTAAAACATGGTCGATGTGACTCCATGTAGAGCCGGGATCTGACATTGTTTGACTCGTGGCAACTCACAGCTCGTTGCGAATGGAAAGATGTTTGCTGGACTGATGGGGCTGGAAAGTCACGGCAACTCTCTGCTTCACCACCGCGAAGCCATGGAAGGTAGAGATCCGTGTTTTTCTGGCTGTTTCTCACATTAACCAAACACCGACCAGCAGGTCCTCTGCGTAAAGAGCCGAAGAAAGAAAGAATCAGGAGCTTCAAATTACTTTAAAATAGTGTACACGGAAATAACGGGTCAGCCGCATGTGATGGGAATAAAGTGAAGAAAACAAAACACAGCAGCAGCGGTAGAGGGTCCTTCCATGAGAGTGTGCAGTGGGACCAGAGTGGGTCTAAATATTTACTCCTGTTAACAGTGCTGGTCCAGCTCATCCTAAGCAGGACCTTAAAGTCAGCCTGCTGCTGTGGAGACTGTGGAGGATGAGGAGGGTCTGTGTGTTTGTCAGTCCTGCGCTGCTGGGTCTGTTGTATTGGCTGTCTTTGCATCAGTCAGGTCACAGAGGTCAAAGGATCCCCCACCATGAGTGATGCTAGCTGATGAGTTGCAAATGACTAAACACCTCTAAATATGTAGACACTCCCCTGTACATTATGTATCCTGCATAACTGAGCTGCATGTTCTGCACACAGGCTTGTCTGATAGGACGCCAGTAATTACTTGTCTTCATTCAGGTCTGGGCAAACTTAAACTAACCATGTTACTGCCTTAACCTGTTTGATTCATTTTAAGTTTCAAGTCTTCCTCCATATGGGGAGGCATGGTACCTTTTTCTTTTCTTTTCCTTTTCCTTTTTTTAGAGCAAAATGTTCTTATCAGGTAATTAACCAGTGTTTTATGTCATGCTCGCCAGCTCTCACTGTAAACTAAGGCAGCTGGTAAGATTACTGTGATTTATTATCTAGACTAACAGCCTATTCAGCGTGTGAGACAATTGAGTGCGTGTCAAAGAAAGGACCTGCCTGAAGCATATTGTCGTGGGAGAAGTTTGTATTTTATTGCAGCTCTTTACATGTTTACACCTACACATTGTTAAGTAGATTCATCCATATATCTCATCATCAAAACTCAAAGTCAGAGACAGCATCAGGACAGTAGGGACAAGGCCGCCTCAAGTCACATTACTCATTTGGTACAAAAGAAGTCGAAGTCATAATATTTAGCTGAACAATGTTAGCATGTAGCTGCAGAAGGAACGGAAATAGTATTATAGCTTTTTTGTTTCTCACAATGTCAGTCTCTCCCTGCTGTATCTTCACTCAGCTCAACCATATTCAGCTGGTTTATGACCCTCATGTGACCATACAGGAAGTGTGGAGTTGATTTTCTTAGAAAAGTCTCAGCAGAGGAGAGATTCTATTCAGACTGATGACAGATAGCTAGATAGATAGCTAGATAGCTAGCTAGATAGATAGATAGATAGATAGATAGATACAGATTTAGGTCATTTGTCACCACCACTTTTTAAGACTCATTGCTGACTTTCACTTCCCTCTTCTGTTGCTGTGGCCGGTCACAAGTGATGAGGTGTTACACATCTGCCGAGCAGTGCTGCTTCTCAGGAGGCTGCTGACATGCAGATCTGCTGGTGTGTGTGTGTGTGTGTGTGTGTGTGTGTGTGTGTGAGGGTGCTGATATGTTCCTCAAACGTTTGTGTTTTTATGAGATCCTCCGCATTCCTCTGCTCTTTGGCTGAAGCACTTTCAGCAACCAATGGGACGCAGTGTTTAACCTAAGGGCTCTGAGGAGGGCCTCTTTAATCTCCAAAGGTAAATAATCTGGCCTCGTCTGGCTGAGACGCTCCTCAGACTTTGTGCAGACTTTCTTTAACGTAGCGACAAGTTGCAGTGGGAACGCTGCCTTTGCTGGGGCGGGATCATTTGGTCCTCGGTGTCGGACCACTTCAGCTCTCCGTAGGCTAAGTTGCTGTTTCTGCCGGAATTCCTGGCAAACTATTTTAGCACAAAGCCTGGCACACACACACAATGAGCCCTGAAGCATTTCCTTCCCTTTTACTGGGAAGAGCTGTCTTTGTGTAATCGAAGCACGGCGAGGATACCGTAACACTTTCTATCAACAAGTCCTTCCCCTTTCAGCTCCTGAGCTCTTTGACTCTCCCTTTTGACCACACCAGATGGTGGGTGGTGAGCGGCTGTATCTGGTGCCTATGGTCAGTGTTGGGTTTCTTAAATTGGTTATGGAACAGTGGCCACGTCGGCAGTGAAACGCTAATGGAGCTGTATGTAACATGAGCTTTAGCGTGGTGGTCCCAGTGGACAGAGGGCTCTCACTGAAGACCGTCCTCTGCTCCACATCCGCAGCCGGGGTACAATGGGAACACCCTTCTCAATACAAATCCCACCAAACATCCCAGCTCTCCCTTCAGTGGTGTTCTTCTGTGTCTCTTCCTCTCCGGTCACATGGGGTGGTTTTAGGAGTGACATCACTGGAGGTCACGGAGGAGGTTGAGCGGGGAGCTGTGGTTGCTTTGTAGTGGTCATGGTTCCTTACTTGATGTACAGCAGACACGGAATTAGCGTAAAATAACTCAAAAAATAATATTCAAGATGTGTGTGATTGTAACTAGCAGTCTAAAACTGCTTGTGTTTTTGTGTAACAGGGTTTTACAATGACACTAGTATGAATGCTCCCATTGTTTTGAGTACAAATGTCTATGTGTCAGTGTGTCTTGAGTGTGTGTGTGAGTGGGAAGAGTTGAGAGGCAGAAGTGAAAGAGAGCGGCGCAGCTGTACACAAAGGAGCTGTTGATTCCCCACATATCAGCCTGCCTCCCCCTCTCAGTCCTGCACAGTCTATGTATAAATCATGTGAAGCTGCAGCAGGTGCCCAGCTCTGGACGCTAACTGGTCTTTATCATCCTGCTCCCCTCTCAGACCAAATACTGTTCACGCTGATGTTTCATCATGCCTCGTTGCCTGGGTTACCCACATCTGTCTGCTGTGGCTGCTGTGGTACACACACACATGTTTTTGTACATCTTTACATTAGTTAATACTTATGCAAATGTATGATGTGCGTGCCTGCAAAGATATCGCCACCATTTGTTTAACATGTCGGAGCCCAGCTTGTCATTTTGCTGTCTAGCTTAAATTTTAACAGCCTCGCTAACATCAGAGCAGCTTTGTTTGTTTTTTTTATGCCAACATGAATCAGGTTCAGTCAGCTTTATTCCCCCGCCACCCCTGCGATGCCCCTAGGTCCCTAGCATGGCCCGATCCACAGCTGGAGATCCTCTGGGCTAAGCCAGCATGGCTGTGTTTTCAAAGATGAACATTCAAATGTAATTTGAGGGAATATTGTTCTTGTAGCCCCCCTCCACTGAGAGGCGTGTCTTAACTCAGAATGACTGTGTGGCTTTGGTATTTCCCAACAGCTGGAGCAGAACTCTGGGAACTGTCACACAGCTGCCCAAGTTGTTTTTCATCCAGTTAGCGATTCTAGCCTGAAGGTACTGGGTGAACGTCATTTGGGTTTTGGAGTATTAACAACATGGTGTTTTGCATTCCTGTCTAATTGGCACATTTAGCGTCACTTTTTCCTGATGTACGTGATTCCACAGCTAATCCTGTGAGGTCACTCTTTATCGTCCTCACGACCGTGTTGTCCAGCTTAACGATTAATCTCTGCATCGACAGGTGGCAGAGCGTCAGGGACAGCTGGCGGCTCTGGTCGTAAGAGGCTCCACCGAAGACCAGGGTACATGAGAGGAGAGCAGTCCAGACTACAGAGCACTACTCATGCGCAGGAGGAGGAGGAGGAGGAGGAGGAAGGGAGGACCACTTGCATTAGGAACGGAAAATCTGGGCGTCACACTGACATCACTGAGGCAACCAGTGCTCTGAGGACGAGTCTAACTGCTGCTGTCAAAGTGTCTTTAATAAATCAGCAACAGCCTGAGAAGCTCACATGTAAATCCTGGAAGAGTAACAGTTTTCTCTGTTCTGTTAACCATACTCTTCCTCCTGTGAACTGTGGCGCCATTAACGGTACGTCCAGCCCCCGGGGTCCGTCCTCTCTGCCACAGAATGAACCCAGTTTGAGTCCAAGCCCAGCCCTCCAGCGCTCACCACGGGACTCCTTTAACTCCAGTTTCAGTTTCATCCAACAGTCTCTCAACGCCAGTCAGAGGACAGACACAACCACTGCCACACCATCCCGAGAACCAGAACCACTGAATAAGTCAACTAAAGCACCTAGTTCACCTCAGGCAAAACCAGCAACCTTGTCCACTGAGCACAATGTCTCAAAGCAGTCAGCTCCCGTCCAATCACTGCCCTCCTCCGCCCCGGGCAGCCAGGCAGACAGAGAGGAGCTGTCGTTAGGCGGGAGGTTTTGGCGGGAGTGTCTTTGGGATGACAGGGAGGGTACGTCCGTCCTGCCCGACTGTGACCCTGCGGACATCGAGATCACCTCTTCACTGTCTGTGGACTCCGACACTGCCTCCGCCTCTTCGGTCACCTCCGGCTATGACAGCGCCACGCCAGCCTCCGACCAGGGCTGGGACAACCTGGTGAAGAAGTTCGAGGGTGTGCTGCAAGACTGCCTCCAAAACAACCGCACACACACTAAGGTGAGCATGACAGAGTCCTGATGCAGGGCTGTAGTCACAATCACCTCTGTTGAGTTTAAGTCAATTCCAAGACCCGGTACAGGGACGAGTCAAAACAGAGATAGCTTGACATTTTGGGAAACACTTTTTCAGCTTCCTGCCAAGTGTTAGATGAGAAGATTGACACCACTCTCATGTCTGTACGGTAAAGAGCCAAGAGCTGGTTAGCTTAGCTTAGCACAAGGAAGCAGGGGACACAGCTAGTCTGACTCTGTCCAAAGGTATTACAGTCTGCCTACTAGCCAGCTAATTAACTCTAAAGCTCAACCAACAATATATCTTGGTTGTTTGATCCGTACAAAACAGTATTACTGAAGTATGTAAAGTTGTTTTGTTTGTTTTCCAGGGGTGGTTATGTGCTGAAATAAACACAGTTTTCCCCTGTTTCCAGTCTTTGTGCTAAGCTAAGCTAGCAAGCTACTGGCTCTAGCTTATTGAGTCCACAGACATGAGGGCGATGTCGATCTTCTCATCTAACTCTTGGCAAGATAGCAGATAAGCGTATTTCCCAAAATGTTAAACTGTTTCTTTAAGACCAAGAGCAAAGTAGGAAAAAAATGTGCTTGTTTTTCTGAGGATAAACATGTAGCCTACTGAGCATCTAGAAGGCACACGTAGCTCTATCTGCTAACTGCTGTCTATCTGCAGCTCTACGCAATACTGTTTGCTTCCACATTCAACATCTTAATCACAAGCGTTTGTCAAAAATTAGATAGCAAAGAGTCAGTTTTACCTTCTCAGGTTGTTTATATTTCATGTTTTTCCAGCTAAGAAATAAAGAAGAAAGACCAGTTAAAACTCCCCAGATTTCCACAAGAAACACAGCAGAGATTGGAGAAATATTGGAATATTTGAATGCATGGAGTTCATGTACTAAACGGGGGAAAACTTCCAGGATGAGATACAGTCTGAGAAGAATGCTGAATAATGATAAAGAGCTCTCAACTAGCTGACCGCTGCCACATTTGACACAGTGGTCCTTGCACTCATGCCTTTTCTGTTCAGTTTGGCCTGTGGCGACAGTTTGAAGAGCGTTGCCCTCTGGACTGTTGGGTAATCTGTTCTGTCTTCTGTCTATTGCGTCTCCCTCTCAGATCGAGTCCATGATGTTGAAGCTGCAGAGACTCCAGCAGAAAGCCATTTTGGATGACGACTATGACGCAGGTGAATTAAGACTTTCACGTGAGCCGTTGCTGTGATAAGTAGGTCATTTCAGCTTCTGCTGACGACACACTGAAGTTGCGGATGGATTGTGGAGAGCTTACTGGGAACTAACTTGAATTTGTGACTCGTGCCATGCCTTTCTTTGATTTGCAAATCAATATTTTTGATGAAATAATTTTACTCCTGCTGAAGAACATGAGGACAGAGAACAGTGAAAATAGGCTGAGTGGACAGAAAGTTAAAGCAGCTTTACACAATCCAGCAGTCTGACTCTGTGTGTCACTGATATGTTCAGTTAGTATCAGGACATTTAGTTCAGACTCAGCTTTTTATTTATTGGGAAGTCACCCAGTTACCTTTATTGGATTTCTCACTAACTGAATTAGTTATGCATCAGACTGACATACTTGATAAAGCATCGGAGGGCAGAAGGCTTCACTCCAGTTAGAGCTGAACAAATGGTTTGTTGTTTACTGACTCTGACATACATCTCACATCCAACTTCCTGGTTTTTACTGCCCAGTGATTAATATAAAGGTTTCATATTTAACAATGTGGCCTATGCATGAAATGTCAGCTTCTTGGAAGATTAGTACAAGCACTATCATTGTTCTCTGGCTTTTAGGATTACGTTAGGTATTCGTTAGTGCTCACCACATCAGATCAGTCAACCAAGTGAAACTAAAACTGGACAGGGTGGAACTACCGGAAGCATCACAGAGAGTAGGTGAACCTGGGACTTCTGGGGCTTTGTGAACACCAGTTCATGTTTAATCACTCATCATCAAAGAACCAGTGAGTCCTCAAACCTAACAAATTTAATCTGTCTCCAGAAGACACTTCATTCATTTAACACCCAGTTTGACCTGAATACTTTTACTAGCTGGCCTGGGGAAAGTTTATTTTCAAAAGAGGACCGTGTTCTGACCCATTTCTTGGACCTTGTGACAGAAATAAATGCGAACATCTGCTGTCGCGTCTTGTAGACCTTGAACTATTTAAGCGGGGTGATTATTTGGGTCAGTGTGTCTTGTCAGAATTTCTGTTTGCCTTTTGATATTGGGCATCACAAACCTTTTTTCCAGCCCTGTTGACTTCTGGTTCTGTTTTTCTGTCAGCTGCATGCCTGAAAAGCTTAAGAGCAACTTTCCATGAAACGTAAAGGAGAGTTAAGACAGTTGATAAGATTTTCTTGCCGATGGACATCTGAATGTCTACCCTTTAAATCATTTTTGAATTTAACCATGAACCCAACAGGGAGGGTTGATTCAAAAAGCAACTTGTGTTTACAGGATCAAGAACTGAAGGATTCATTAGATTTCAGTGATTCTTGGAAACAGCAAGCTGCGAATTGATCAGGATTGACACACATTTACTCTCTTTAAGTGCCTTCTAGTCAAGGGGTAATTTGGTAATTGAATAAGGAGTAATGTATGGAGTCATGTTATTTCAGTCAATGTAGGCTGTGCAGAGTAGATGTTATGATTTATGAGAGTAATCTGCTTTCTGTACAGTCATATCACAACAGTACTTCCATGGAGATCCTACATGTCTACACTCACTTGAACCTTGTGGCTAATAAGTGAGTAACCTTTTAGCGTATGTCGCTGTGTGTTATTCAGTATGTGTGCTTGTGTTTTTAGCTGAGCGTTTTGGGAAGAAGCTGGAGGAGCTGTGCAGGGAGCGAGGCGCTCTGAAGCTGGGTTTACCCTCCAGACAGCCCAGCGTGGCTCTGTTCCTTGAGCGACTCAGGCAGGTGGTGCACAGCGCCCTCCAGAGGGCAGACTGCAGTCAGTGCAGGTCAGTCACACAACAGTTGGCAACAATGATCCCACGATGCTTTAGTGTACCCACAACGCACGCTGTCGTGCTAATTTCGGAGCTAAAAACTGAGTTAAGCTTTCAGATATGATCAAAATAGTGTCACAGAAATTAAAAAAACTATTGTTCTGACACACATAAGTTTTTGTTTACTGACACAAGAAAAATCATGTTTATTAATGTTCAGATTGATGTTAATTGCTGTGAAAAATAACATGAAATGTGATCAAATTCAAGAAAATATTTCCCTGTTTTGTATTAGATTTCATTTGATGACAGCGCTAGTTTTTTTTTTGTCATTTACAAACAGAAACAGAACTGGTTATTGGAATACATGATCATTAACAATCGCATAGCCCTGCTGGGTCTGCAGTATTGAATTTGACAAGCTGTTCAGCTCTTAGGGAAATTCGTACTTTCACAGCTTTATGTGGTGAAAATGAGGTTGCAAGCTTTGTCCTGTGATCATGATCATGCTTTCTTCCATTATGATGTTGTGAGGTTGGGAAAGGATGTCAGAAATAGCTCTTGTAACAGGAAGGAAATCAGGTTGGGCCTCTCTCTCCAGAGGGTATCCTGAACAAATGTAACCTAAAGCTCACACAGCTATGTGCTAATGAGTTCCTGGTTTTTCCATACATACCTCTATTTCGGAGTGACACTTTTTAAAACGATAAAAAACAGGAAATAACAAGGTTAAGGTCTAAACTTCCCAGTACACACCTGAAAGAAAGCAACAATACTGTGAAATGTGATCATGAACTACAAGAAAATTCAGTATTTAAGATGTCAAAGCATCACAGCTGAGGCTTTTCTAGTGACTGTTTTTTTTTTTTGTCACTGGTTGCAGGGAGGATGCAGAGCCTGATGCAGGGGAGCAGTGTGACTCATTGCAGGGTCCACCACATCGAAGAGATCATCTGATCCAGGAGAAACGGCTGGTTGAGGTAAATCCAGCTCACACTGCATCATCAAGGCTTACAGAGATCACTTCTGGCATGTTGTGTCACATTTGTGTCCCTGGCCTGACTGATGTGAGCACTACCATCGCATCTTCTTCCTCACTCCTGAAAAATGAACTAAATTTCTAAAACATCCGGAGCTTTAATAGTGAAATACATTATGTCATTGTTAACACTTACAATATGACACTCATATTACTACATATTGATACTGATAAATGCTAATACTTTATAGAAGGACATACAGTCGTGCACATATTTGCAGTTCTTTTTATAAGTTAATTACAGAAGTAATGAACTTTGGTTCTATTTCAGGTTATGTTCTTGTTTGGATAATTAAAGTGCTACTATTTCATCAAATGTAACAAAATTTATTCGGATCCCAATTTGCATCATCAAAATTGGTTATTTTTCCAATCACAACCACTATAAGAACACTGTCATGGCCGACACACATGGAGAACAGAACAATAACTGAAAGTGATGAGTAACACCTGAAAAATAAACCTAAGGGTCCTGAATGATCATAGAAACTCATGAAACCTGTGCAGGAGGAGATAGCAGAGCTGCAGCAGAGGCTGACGGAGCTGAAGGACCGCAGTCGGCGCCTGGAGCAGCAGATCCAGCGCGAGGAGCAGCAGGTGGAGGCTGAGGAGCTGGAGGGCTCCGTGCTGCGGAGCTGCACCGTGGCCCAGCTCTGCGACATGAGCCGAACCCTGCAGGACCTGGTCACCTCTGAAAACCGCGCTCAGATCTCCGTCTCTCCTCCACCCTCCACGCTCAGGTCAGCAACTCGTACACACAGGATGTTTTCCAGTTTCTTCTAACAGTCTGAGTAAAGGTTAAAAGGGCTGTTGTAGATTTGCATGTGCATGTATTTAACGACAAGCTGCAGATCTTCTCTGAATAATGATATAAAGGCTCATATATTTGATATAAATGCTTTATTCCCATATACTATTATTATTATTATTGTCTCATCTCACTATTAATGAAATATTAGGCTCCTTAAAAAAGCTTTTGGTCATGAGTGAATCAACCTCACTGTTCTCTGACACAGAATTTGATCGAGAGAAATGTACTCATGTCATGTTTATGTGATTAACATAAAGAGAGTCAATCCAGATGAGTAAATGAAAGCATCCGCTGCAGGTCTTTGGACATATTACTGCTGTCCAGAGGGCTTATGTGCTTCTGCTCAACTTAGTGTATCATACTTGAGAAAATATGCAAATGTATGTGGAGAATGTCAAATTGCACCTTGGAGTGTTCTGTGAAGAAACATTTTCACGCGTTATACATTTGCATCTTACACCTTATTGTGATGGTTCTCCCGATTCGTCACTGTCAGTGAGTCAAACTCTGATTGGTTGAGCCTTGTCGAACACCATAACTGTGAAAAGAATTTGCTGACTGGTCCGTCACATGCAGAAGTGATATGATTGGCTGAAGGTTACGCTTGTAGTATAATTTAGAACGAATACATTGATTATCATAACCATTCATGCTATTTTTGTATTCATATATATTATGTGCAGTATGGATCATATGAGACACACAAAAGTAGCCTCAAACATATGCTCATAGTGTAAGTCTGGGATGTTTTCACAGCTTGTAAATGACAGGAAACTTAAAAATCATGCCATGATATTTATGAAAGCGTCAACAGTGACAACAGAAAACAGACCAACACTCCGCTCTAGCTTTTCTTCTCTCACTGCATCCTCCACATCAGCCATGATGTCCACATTTGTTTGTTGTTTGTCCTCCTTTGACTGCAGGTGTTGCTCAGAAAAATATTAAAGAGCAGCAATCCGTTAACTACCAATTTTATGCAGAAAATAAGAAATGCAGTCATATGTATGATCAATTTTAATGACCAGTTCTTTAACTTGAATGTAGATGGAGATTTTACTGTACTCAGGACAGACTTATAAAGACAGGTAATGCACAAGTACAGAGAGGTCTTGAGAGGCCTGTGAATGAGAGACATACTAGAGAGCAATTTGATATTAATATTAGAATATAAAAAATACGGAAACATTTCTCTATCTTGCACCAGGTTAAAAATACTGTTGAAAATAAAGCATCCAAGGTCTAGGTATGATTGGACGAAAACTGTGTTGAAAAGAAATGTGTTTTTAGTGAGCATTTCTGTTGCTCTGTTTTTTTAAACACATGTACTACTCTGATCCATGTATTTAATGTAAAAAAAAAACAAAAACAAAAAACAGAAAAACTCATCATGCAGTGGATCGTTCCCCTCAGTTCCTGCAGTACTGTCAGTCACCAGGTGGGGCTGCTAGAGAGCTGTGAGTGGCAGTGACACTCCAACAGTCCACAGCCCACAAATGTTTTCCCTGTATCATGTCACGTAGTTTCTTATCAATAAATTAGCTCGTTTGGAAGAAGATGTGTCGGTGCAGATCCCCTGTTTCACTGAGTCTTTGCCTCCCAGCTTCATTCACCCTCTGACAAACAAAGTGGCGTTTTAAATAAATCAGCAGGGTCGTCTTATCTTGTGCCAAAAAACTACAACTGAGTCAAAATCTCACCATCGTGTTTCAACCCAATTAACATCTCTCATAACTGCATAGAGGCGCTTGACCACTGAGGAATACAAAAAATAGCTAAAACTGCACACATGTCTGAATTTCTTTGATGACATTTAGCTCTTGCGCCTGTAAAGTCTGAATGTACTTATTGTAAGTCACATTGCCGAATGAATGAAACGTAACGCAATCATTTCTAAGACTTTACGAGGAATGATTTATTTATTTTCAGGTTCAGAGAGGATGCATCGAGCAGCCACTTGATAACTACTTTTTCTTTATTCCCTGTGCCCTCAATCCTCTTCTCTCACACCTGCTTGAGCCTGCTTTGAATTTTAATGGTTTTTCTCAGATGCAAATGATTACTTTGCATCATATCCTCTGAAGTTAATAGCTTGCGAGGGAGCACTCAGGAAAGCCTCTCTGTCTTGCCACTCGTTAGAAAGACATGTAAATTGTACTTATCGCCTTCACGGTGGCGTGACCCACCATCACTGGCATAATTTGATATCTGACATATTCTCACCCCAACTGGAACGCATTTATACCCGCTGCTGATTGAAATTGCGACCTCAGATTGGATATTCAGCCGCACATCTCGGCTCTCTTTTCGAATAACATAGGACACTTCTTTCGTATCTCAAGGTTTCCTTAGGGGTACTGGATTAAAGAAATCTATCCGGAGTAGCTGCATCCCTGAAAAGAAGGGTGCTGTAACACCGATGTTCAGAGAAAACATTTTAGTCTGGCTCACCCTGAACATCAGCTTGAATAGCATGAAAAGGGCATTCTGATTTTTGTGATATGAGACGATTGGGGCTCTCTCAAGGTGACTGTGTTGTTGATAATGGATTTCATGCTCCTTTTTTTCATCTATTAATTGATTCATAACACAAAATACTGTGACCTTAACGCTTTGTCCTGTTTGCACGTTTACATACAGTGCATAGCATTCCTAATATGATGTTTACCCTTCATATCTGAGATGCTAATTTATCCCATTGAAACTAACGGGCCAGTCAATGAAAACGTGTGAATGAATTGTGTTTTTTTATCCTGAAATTTGCTTTACAGGTTGCCATCACTGCCTACCGCCACGTATGTGACGGGTTAATTTGATTTGACTAAAGCTGTGACTAAGAAACAAATCATCTCACAGCACAGTTCAGCTCAGCTGCCTTCCCCAGATTTTTATCCACAGCTAAATCATTTTAATTAGAGCTTTTGGAAACAGCACTATCTCAGTTCCTTCGATGATATTTCGCAGTTAGAAATTAAAAGTGACAGGCAAGGTTATTACCCTGAAGAAGAGATCCAGACTAGAACAGTTACCGGGGAATGAACAACGGGCAGGACATCTCAGGGCTTAACGCAGCTGCAGGGAGGAGTAGTTCGGCATTTTGGGAAACAAGATCATTCACTTTCCTGCTGAGAGTCAGATGAGAACATCAATACCACTTTCATATCTCTCCGTTCAATACAAAACACCAGCCAGCCACCGGTAGGAAATCACTACACCCAGCCAAGAAATAGTCTGGCACATAACCTCCCAAAAACGCCAAACTGTCGTCACACTTCAGGCTTTGCATGGATTAAACAGTTGTGTTAATTAGTGAGCTTTTGGGGTGCTGGTAGACTGATTCTGCTGCCTTTGGACAGAGCCAGGCTAGTTGTTTCCAACTGTTTCCAGTCTTTATGCTAAGCTAAGCTGATTGGCTGCTGCTTTGATCTTCATATAGAACAGACAGTTATAAAAACAGTCTCAAGCTTTTCATCTAACGCATGAAAGTGATTTCCCAAAGAAATTAATTACTCTCTTAATCGATTAGTTGATCTTCAGAAAATATAGCTGCAGCAATTTTGTTAATCGATTGAACGTTTGTAATCAAATAAGCAAAAATGCCTAAAAGCTAGTTAGTTTTGGTTGCAAATGGGAAATTTGAAGCATGAATCTTCAAACTACAGACCCTATACTTTCATGTTTACACACAATATCTGTCTTAATCTACCTTTTACATCCTTCTCGACAGTATGTAAAGCTATTCTGCTTGAAGTTTATGTCCACTGCAAATGAAAAGATGTAGACTCATCAGTGAATAATTGGTGCCTACTCTTTTGCTTTTATGCATTGGACAAGATGTTTTGAGTGTATTAAAAAATCACTAACTCTCTTAGTAGTTGGTTAACCACTCTGTTCATCAGCCAGATAACTGCTGTACTTCCTCTCATCTTCCCTCTGACATCTATTGATTTCACTTGAAGCCCCCAAATGAAAGAAATTACTTTTTGTACTGCACCGTAACATTTTTATTCCCTTTTTGCAGACTACAGGAGCAGGAGCAGGCACTGAATCTGTCCATCAAGGAGGCGACTGCTAAAGTAAGACACTGCTCCTCTGACCCGATTTAGTCCATTTCAGCTCAGCCCCCCCCCAGCATGCCAGCAGTGACTGAATGTGCATGATCTAATGAGTAGCAAGTCAAAATAGAAAGTATGTGCTGTGTGCCAGGGCCTGTGTGTTAAATATTCATGCTATGTCAGTGTCTGTACTTGTGCTTATTTCTATTTGACAAAGCAGTGAACTCTCCATAGTTCAGTCGAGTCATGTTGAAGACGTTTCTCCTTCAAAACCTTCAGAAAAACACAGCTATGTGATTTTCTGTGTATTTCTGATGAGAAATAACCAACTACAGTAGTCATGTTATGAATTTGCGGATTGTAGGAGCCTTTTTTTTTACTGGCAGTGAAATTCATGGGTGTATGTGTACTATGTGAAATACCTGTTGAGCTAGCATGGCTTTGGTGAGTTTTTTTATGCGTGTCACTGGTGTATTCCTGTGCGTGAAAGGCTTTGCATGCTTCCCTCTGTATGCGCTGTCTCTCTGGAGTTTCCCCTTGCTTCTCGGGGGTTTGCTTTTCGCTCTCACTGATCTCTGTACATGGATCTCTGCAGCTGGAAAAAGCCAGAAGCATCAGAAATCTGTAAGAAGTGGTGGTTTGAGGATAGAGTGAGAGAGGCACCGCAGGGGACAGAGGGCCTCGGAAAAGACCTCTGTACTGCTACTGTGTCCTTTAGAAACCCATCATCAAATGGTTGGTTGACGCTGCAACTGCACCTCAAAGGAATGTATAGGCTTTCCACAAAGAGGCACTTTTAGCACAATCACAAGATTGTCCATTGTTGAGTTTAAATGAAGGTTTTTTCTTCCTATGTGAGATATTCACAATGTGGAAAATGGCTCACCTGCTGTGACAAAATGATTGCTGGTGTGAAAGTAACTTTCGCTTTCTCTATTGACTTTTTCAAAATTGACAAATAGCCTGATGGTTTGAAATTAAATCACCAATGTCAGAATTTCTACAGTTTTTGAAAAGCTGCGGAGCAGTTTCCAGTTCATGTAACGCGTGAAATAATATTATGCAAGCCTGTTTGAAAAAACAGGGTTTTTTTTATATTTCTGTTGGAAGAAAACTCCCTGGAGATGTTCTGCCTCAGAAATACCAACCTATTTGACAGCCCTTTCAAAGTGTTGCACAAAACTGTGTCAGATTCAAGAAGAAAATGCGTCAGAAAATCCGGCTCCACATCCCTTTGAGTGGTGAAAATAGTTCCTCAAAAGGAGGAAGCGCATCATGGGGATTGTATGTGGCTGTAACTCAAAGTGAATACATTGGAAAGAACAGAGGTTTAAAGGGCAGAGCGAGGGCAGATGGGGGCCAGTGAGGCTGTATCTGAAGCCATCAATCCCTCTGTGAATACTGCAGAGCTGAGGTGCTGCATCCCCATCAGGCCTGTGACATTCAGGGTCTTTTTCCTCTCTGACATTCTAATGGCATCTTTTATGGAGATTTCACATTTCCCTGTCCGTCCACGTGAAAGGAGATGCACTCTCTTTCTTTCTAAAGGTTACAGACGAGGTAACACATCGGCGTTGATGCTCTGCTGTGTATTCAAAGCAGGGCGAACACAGAAGGACGGAAATGAATCTGTAAGGTCTTGTAAGAATGAGTGTCAAAAAGAAAATGAAAGCGGAATTGGAAATGAGCTATGCATCCTGTGGGATCCATGTGTCTGCAAAGGTTTTGTTAGTTACCACCCTCCCCCCCTCTCTCCTCTGCTTCTTCTTCTTTTCCCCAGGTGGTCATGAGTCAGAGGCTGGGCAGCAGCCTGAGGAGGAAAGTCAGCGAGACTGAAACTCAGCTTTTGGCGCTGCATGAAGCCAAGCTGGCGGCCATCTCAGGTAAACCTCCACTCAGCCACACCCCGTTGCAACCCTTCCTTCATTTCACATCTTTTATTTACCTCATTTACCTGAATCGCCCGCCATTAGCCTCACGTAATTACGCTATTAATGATCGAGGCGCTCATTAATGGCCGGTGTAAGCTTAATGTCTTCCTGTGGCGCAGGTAATGACTTCAGCAGTGCCAAGGAGCTGAAGGCTGAGATGAAGGCGGTGTACCTGGAGCGGGACCGGCTGGAGGCTCTGGCCAAGAGGCTGCACAGCCTCAGCTCGGGGAGCAGCCAGGAGCTGACAAGGATGAAGGAGCAGCGGCAGCAGCTCAGGCAGGAGCTGGAGCTGAAGGAGGCTCAGCACGGTGAGTCACTGAGGCCAAGTTAACATCAAGTTAACATAACTGCTTTCATCCCAAAGGAGAAGCTGGGCTGCTGTGGGCAACACTAAAAACAACAAATCATCCTCATTACTGTAATAAAGACTTTCTAAGGGCAAGAAATGATTCTCACTAATGGCTACCGACAGCTTTACAGATGTTTTGTGTTAAATTTACGTAACTTAATGGAATAGTTTGACATTTTGGGAAATGCGCTTGCAGTCTTGCTTAGAGTTAGAGGAGAAGATTGATACACTCTCATATCTGTACGTCTGTACATGTAGCTACCACTAGCAGCCAGTTAGCTTAGCTATATAAAAACTCGAAACAAGGGGGAACAGCTAGCCTGGTGTTGTCCAAAGGTAACAAAATCTGCCTTGCGACACCTCTAAAGCTCACAGATTAACACGTTAAGTCATGTTTGTTTGATATTTACAAAAACTAATAAGTTTACAATGACAGTTTGTGGTTTTATGGGGTGTTACGTGCCATTATTCTTTGGCCTGGTGCAGTGATTTCCTGGAGGCAACCAGCTGAGACTTCAGGAGGCTGCTGCTCCTGGCCAAGAAATAGTCCAGTACAAAAAACTACAACACTTTAGTGTTTTTTAGATCTATTTACATGATCCGATTTACAGATCATTGCTGTTTTAACAAATGGAATTGAGATAATAACTCTTCTCAGCATATTAACCACAGTTTATCCCTTTCCCAGACCTAAATTTAATACAAATTTGGAAAACAAACATGACAAGTTATAGCTGGGTTTCTTCAGTTTTGCCTATCAGGGACCTGACAACATAGCAGTAATGGAGGCAGAACTGACTGGTGTGCTGTTGTGTATTTCACCTGCCCACAAACTGTAGATACACCTAACTCTCTAGGCATTTATGGGGTTTGAGAGTTAGTTGACAAAACTTATCTTTGTCCGTTTGAACCTGCATTAACTGATTTTTTTGTCCACTTTTTGTCCCACGGGAAGTGGAAACAAACACTGACAAATGCACCCTTTAAGTTGACACAGCGATGGCGGTGTTAACAAACAGCATATTTAAACATCCAGCTATTACAAAGTAATGTTAAAATTCGTTTGAAGTTGCGTTTCTGATCTCCTGGCGAATCTAAGCCCAGTATTCACTCTACTTTTCACAGTTTTTTTGTCTCCTGAGTGGAGTTCAAGAGCTAGTAGCTACTGTGCAGCTGTATCAGCAACTCCCTGTGGGTTCATCACTACATGCGACCCCGATCACATTACACACAGTCATCTATGCCATAAATAAATATAAACATATTGGTTATAGCAGCTTGAAATAACAGTATAAAAGATATTTGATTAAATAAATGCACCACTAGCTGAAAGGACACTTACCTGCCCGCTGAGACAAGAAAACGTTTGTTGTATTTTTGAAAGCTACCTCTCTCTCTCCCTCTCTCTTTGAATACACCTTTTAAATATCAATTCAAATGTGAAGCATGAGAGCGCTTTGAAAGTGAAGTCCTCTCTTGATGTTGTTTCACACTGGGAGGACATCAATGGACGATGACTTTTCCCCCAAATGAAGGAGAAGTGATCTGCTGTCAGTGGGGACTTGGCATCAAATGAGTTACCAGCGGGATTGGCAGTTGTTAAGAGGAGGGTGAGGGGTGATTTGGGGGGGTGCGGAGGGGAAATGAGCTTTAGATTGTGTGAAGTAGCCAATTACCTCCAAGCCACTCAGTGCAGACATGATGTATCAACGCTCGCACTCTCCAACTGGAGGAGATCTGAATGCTGCTTAAAGAAGGGGCTTTTTTTTGGGGAGGGGGGGGTAGATTGGTTTGGCCTCCTGGCACCGGCAGGAAGATAAATGGATTTTGACGGTACAACCTGCAGTGCTACCCTCTCTAGTCCATCAGTCACCGGGAGATTTCTAAAAAAGGTCACTTCACTCTCTGAGGCGCTGAGACGGCAGCGCAGAATGGGAGGGAAGTGACGAGGTCAGGGCAGGTTAGCGAAAGACCAGAGACTGGAGCTCTGGATCGGGCACCTGCTGCAACACCGAGCTGTGCAATCAGCCGTCTAACATACGCTGTGATGTAAATCATTAAGGCCTGTGGCTGCAGTGTCACCGTCAGTGTCAACCCATTGTCTCGTCTCGAATGCACCCTCTGTTGTCACTAGGGGGCACCCTTTCGTTGTTGCAGTCAGGCTTAGATGCACAGAGTTTTTATTGGGTATAAGGTAATGCATGGACTTGGTATTTTTGTTCATATAAGGACCATGATTTTGTATTACTGTAGTGGAAGCAAAGTCCTTTTGCTTGCAGAAGCAATTATGCTTCTTTTCCTTTCACCAATGGGCATGAAACTCAGTCATCTGCCTGATTTTTGTCGCTAAAATACAGTCCTGAACACCTTGACTTGCTGAACAGCCAGGGATAGCATCAATCTCCCCCCTGACAACCACCAAAGACACGTTCAAGTTCACCTCCGTATCCTAAAAACGCTGCGCGCCTCACACAGAATCCTGCAGCTCTCAGAGACACCGAGGCTGGGAAACCAGTGACACACAGCTGCTCGGGCTGAACAAAGGAACGGGAATCAGGTGAGTAACACGTCATGAATGTGGGAAGAGACGTCGAGTTAATGATTGGTTGTGCGGCTCGCTCAAATGCTCAAGTGGGCGCGCACAGTATGGCAGCAGGCGCAATTTCACAATGTGTTGCTGACACCAAGCAAGGGGCTCATTAAACTGTCATCCTATTTGGTAATAAGGGGCTGGCACACGCTAGCTGGAAACTGATAGCCCACAAACAGCACATTACCATTTCTTTAGCTGGAGGGGATTAGAGATTACAGTCTACTTCAAAGTCAAGATGGCCATCCTTTTGGTTTGTGAGGCATTTCAGGCACATGATAATGTCACTAGTGTCATCTCATAACAAGAAAACCGCACACCTGCTCTTAAAAAAGACCTATTGTTATGGCATGAGCTCGAAAGCAGAGTATAGTTGAGCACAGCTGACACCTTGAGAAAATCCATACACGTACGTTCTCGTAAACTACACAGGTTCAGCTTGTTGAGCATCTCCGCCCAGCCTACATTGTGGTGTTGGGGGGTTTTGGCCTGGGAGCCATTAAGTCTCTAATTGCTATTGGCACGAGTGCTGATGAATACCAAACCCATTATAGCCGGGGGTTTGATTCCCTGCTGAGAGCATAATTTTGTCCCCAAGAGAGATCTGGAGTGATACTAAATTTACAAATAAATAATTGAAGAGCTGAATAACATGAGTAAATGACCCCCAGGAGTGAGGACATTCAAATGGGGAGGCAGTGTCAGTGTGTGTTCCTCTTGATTTATCAAAGGATTCTGGTGGTGCTTATTTAATGCTGTTGTTAATATGCAGGCGGTATGTTCGCTGCAGTCAGGTAATTTGGCGGTCTGTGTTAACAGTAGGTTGTCCTCTCCACGTGACTCCACTGGAACATTTACAGTAATTCTTGTTTTCTTGTCTTTCTTGCGGGATCTCCACCATCGATTCTTTCTTCATGCAGCCGCCACTCCAGTGTCAGCTTTTCCTTGGCAGGATCTGGGAGCACGTCCAGGCCAAGTGTGCATACCAGCCCAGCAGCTGAATGTACATCAAAAATACTGTCACTCTGTTATTAAACAAATGCAATTTCCTCATAATGGAGTGCCAATACTAAGGGCCAGGGCATATATGATTTATTCATGACTCTGCCTCTTTCAGGGTGCTTCTGAGAACATGATGGAACGTTTGACAGCTCTTCTCCTAAAGAGCGTCTGAATGATTGAGAGCGGTGTAGTGGTTAAGTGGGCCCGAGAGAATGTTTCCTGGTTTTTGTCTCTGAACTTTTGGCAGTCTTCATTTTTCCTGTGATTCAGTAGAGGCATGTCGTTCCATTGTGAGTTTGTCAGGAGTATTATAGCGTCCATACCCATAAGAATTACTGCAAAAACAAAGGGAAGCTGATTGAGGTACCACTACAATAGCTCCCGCCACCGCATCAATCGGTGTCTTTTCTCGAAATCTATCATCGAATGGAGATTGAGTTTCATTGCGTTGGTTGTGTCAACTCGAGATGCACAGCAAACCAAGTGAAACTCAGAAATGTTGTTACAGCTGTTTGTTTTTGGCCATGCAAGCAGCATAACTCTGGGGATGGTCTGTGAGTCCACCACAAGGGTCCAGACTGAATACCTGAACAACTACTAGATGGATTACCAATTGACTTTCCATTTAGTGTCATCACCTGTAGTCCAAAACTTTGGTTTAGGACTAAATATCTGCAAAACTAATGACCTTTACCATCAGCCTCAGCAGTACTTTGTGTTTAGTGCTAATTAGCAAATGTTACAAGAAGTAATACAAATTAACAAACCAGTTTGGCTCAGGCAGGAAAGAAAAACAGGACAAGGGAACAAACAGATGACCTGACATCTGAAAGAAGGAAGACCAGCGAGGGACAGGTGAAACTGATCCGCAATCACAAGGGCGGGAAAGAGACAAAGGCAGGAAGTAAAACAAAACACATGAGGAGAAACTCTTTCAACATAAAACTGGAAAAAAACTGAAACCCAAAACCATGATAAAACTAAACTGGTAAACATTAAGTGTAATGGTTACCATAATGCTCATAATGCATAACAGTGGAATGCTACAAATGTCATGGTGAGCAAATCAGGAAAATTATATTACATCGCAGCCCAGAGCAAAATAAGTTTAGAGTCTCCACTAACAAAAATGTGAGCATGTCTAACATTTCAGTCTGAGTAATTCAGCACCCAGACCTGAAATACAGTTACACGGTTGTATATGTGTGTGTGTGTGTGTGTGTGTGTGTGTGTGTGTGTATCTACTCAAGCACACATTTTGTACACACAGCCACTTTTTTGTCTAATGATTCCTTTTGTTGTGCATTCGTGCATATCCCCACAATATGTTACACCGTGCCAGCTGCAATCTGTGCACTGCTATGCTTGGTGATCCCACAGCCTTAAAGCATCATGGGTTATTGAGTGTCTGTCTGAGATATCAGCCTGTCCCTCTTCCTTCATTAGCTATGCTGCTGGGCTGCTGTTCAGTTCACATACGCTGATACGACGTGAGCGTCTACATATGCTGACTGTTTGTGTTACCTGCAGTGTTGTTGCACTCAAACAGCCCGAGCGAGCTTAAACACATTAATCACAGTCGGCGCCTCACACTCGATTACAAAGACACACAATTTCTCTTCTGCCTTATTATGTGCATGCTTTTACAACACGCACATCGGTGGTGCAGCATTAGCACGGAGCCGCCTCTAATTTGTTCGACAACACGGAGGCCTCACAGATGTTGGGTGCTTTTATAGTTACAAGGCAATGGAGAAATGACTGCATTATTCACTTTCAATTAGAGAGCTGCTCAAATGCTCATAACACCTCGCCATCGTTAACTTCTGCAGGCTCGTTAAAGCCCGTAACTTCATCATTGGGAACTGTGCATCACTGTGTGAAATGTCTGCCGTGTCTGTCTACACCACTGACTCTAATCATCAGATTCATCATTTTTAGCAAATTAACATTTATTTAACTGAAGTGATTATTTCTTCATTAAACTCATGAATGAGTATTTTGGCCTATATGAGGCAAATGGCCTCTTTGGGACATCCAGTGACACATTCTCATCCTCTTTCAAGGGGGTCTCAGTTCAGTTTGTATTATGAATGAGTGGCCTCTTCGATTTTGGCCGGGGCCCTTGGCAGCAATCAGTGATCTTTAGCGCCCGCTGAGATCACTGGTGTGACGGGAGGCTAAGCTCATGAATTTTCCAATGCCGGCTCTGTGAACGCCTTTGTGAGGTTCCTTCAACATCAAATTTGCTGCCGCATGTATCAGGGACTAACAGAATGGCTCTCTTCTTTATGGGCTTTTTAGTGGCGATTTTATTCGCATGGCCTGCCAATGACAGCAGCCCCCCGCAGACTGACAGGAAGTGGTAATATCACCCGGTGCTCTAGTTCCACTCAGCGCAGGAGGAGGCTCTGCTGCTTGATGTCTTGTCCCATTCTATAAAGAGAAGATTATTTTCATCTGTCACGCCCGAAAAGGCTCACTAGTTTTGCCACCGGTTGGCATGGCGACAGGATGGCACACTGACTCCGCTCTGCTGTAGGGTGACTGTATCACCATGGAAAGAAATGTTAAGTTAACAGTTAATGCTCTCATGTCCTCTTCTCATGCTTCATCTGCCTTTTATATTGACTGTTTCGATTCCTCACTTTATATTATTTCTAAATCTGGCTCTTGTTCCTTTTCAAGCTTTAGCCTACTTTGTCATCTTGCATCTGTACATGCTCTGTGCCATCCGAAGTCAGGCTTAATGCCCCCCATGTATTATTCAGTGGCTATCTCCTTGCACGCTGCTTAACGGAGCCGGCATGAATGAAAGTTGACAAGGGAAACTCTGTCAGGTAGGATAGGATCTCACATAGCAATTAGAGGGGTGGTAAGTGAGCTGTCTGGTCCACGTACACCAGATCTGCTCACCAGATATGTGATAGCTACTCCCGCGGCCTCCCGCTTCCCTCTGATTGAGCAGATTTGGCCACTTTGAATGAAAATGACTCTCAGGCAAGATCTCTCTTTCTGTGACACACACATGCAATACCCATAAATAGCCTTGCTACGTATGTCCATCACATTTCTTTTACTGAGTATGGACAAAAAAATGTGTGAGTCTCTGTGTGTGTGTGTGTGTGTGTGTGTCACAGCCACTTAGCCTCAGACATTTTCCTCTACTCCCCGCTGTGCCAGCCCCAAGCTTGTCTCATCTCGGAGCCGATGCTGTCTAATAACCACCATCAAGACAATGATACAAATTATATTTCAAACTTCAGTGGGATTCAGAACACCCAATTAAGTGACTTTCTCTCTGTGTGAGCTCTAGTCAATGTGAGCAAGCTAAGTGGCAATACATTAGAGTTGTTTCCAACCATTTTTGGATTGTGCTCCCTTAAAATGAAACAGTGTCTGCTTAGAACTTTTTTTTTAATGCGATATGTACGCCACTATTAATGTCGCTATTTGACATTTTGGAAATAAGTTCCATGCTTTCTTGCTGAGAGTTAAATGATACTCTCGTGTCATGCAGTAGCCAATTAGCTCAGTTAAGCAGCATTAAGACTGGAAATAGCTAGCCTGGATTAGCTAGCCACCACCTCTAAAGCTCGTTAATGTACCTGTCTGTTCAGTATGTACAAGAACCAAAGTATGAGTTGTGTTTGCAGGTTAATTTCTTGGCTGGGCACAGTAACTATTTGGGGTCACTAGTTGGAAGTAATTGTTAATGTCCAAGAAGTAGTCGCATAACCCACGTTCAGTTTTTGTAGAAATTGAGCAAACAAGACATAGTGTATTGATTTCTGAACTTTAGAGGAGCTGGTTGGCTAATTTTGATGTTAATGTTTTCCAGGACTGAACAAATACTCACTATGCAAGAGAAGAGCAATGATCAGAGAAAGGTCTGAAAAAATATACTCAATATTGTGTAGCAGATTATGTTTTCATTCTTTCCTATCCTGTTAATCATTTCATGACCTCTCTGGTTTATCTTGACCCTTCTGGGGTTGCCGACCCCAAGCTAGGAACCGCTGCACCTGACTTTCTGACTGGTTGCCGAGTGGTACAGTTGTTGGAATGGGCAGATTTATGAGGCTAGCTTTGTGTGTGTGTGTGTTCAGTGTGGGGGAGGAGGAGGGTCGTATCGAATGTTACGGCTGGTGTGCACATATATATGCGGCACAATTTGATGTAAGTGCATCCTATTGTGTTCAAAGATCTGCTGCTGCGGGGGGCATATTCTCATGTTTCATACATGAGCTCATTAACGGCACTCAGATTGCCCTCCTCTCCATCCTGACTAAACGCTCATCCAGCCTGCGTCTGCCTCCTCAGGCACAGCTCACTGCTGGCAGAAGGGCGCAGGAAGCAACATAAGCTATCCATCCAACTTCATGCCCCACAGACAATCTTGCATGATATGAGGACCTATGCCATGATAAAATCCCCTTTTATCCTCAGGCTGTCTCCAATTTTATCCCTTCTTAGAGCAGTGGGACCGATCTTTCCTCAGTTGTATGTTGTCTTAAGAGAGCGCCAGCTGGGCCTTTGCACTGAACTGTACTGTTGCAGCTTCTCAGCACAATGACGCTCACCAACTGTGATGACTGCTTACCTTTCAGAGCCCATGTACAATATAGCTAATGACAAGCCATTTTTAATGGTATTAGAGCTGTGATTTGTTGCTAGGTTACCCCATCATGTCTAATAAGAGAAGTAAATGAAGCGCATGTAACAAGCTGTTGTTCCCTTCTCTCTCTCTCTGCTTCTCTCCATACAGAAAGCTGTCTGAAAGAGAACACTACCAAGTACATCAAGCTACTGGAGGACAGATTGCACAGGTAAGAGTGCTTTGTGCTGTCTGTCTCTCTTTTGTGCAGACACGGAGACTCAATATTCCACAGGAGTAAAACAAAACAAAGCAACAGCCTCAGAGGAATTTCCTCTCACCTCTGTCGTCCTCTAACCAGAGCGCCGTCTCCCCAATACATCACGTCACCCACCACATCAAGCCCTCACACCTTTTTATGATGCTGTTGTCTCCCAGAGCCCCTCTCTCACATTTCACTCCGTCTCTCACCTGCGCAATTTGTCTTCCTCTTCCCACCTTCTCACATATTTCCTATACTGTCATTTTTTATACCTCTACATCCGCTCAGTTTCTGCCCTCTCCCTCCTCTGTGTAAACCATTTCAGACAAAACAATATCTTTTCCTGTCTGTTTCACTCTCTCCGTCTGCATCTCGGGGCTCCTGAATCACAGAGGACAGGTCTGTTGTGTTGCGGGCGGTCGCCCCAGCCCGCCTGACGTTTACACAACAGGATTGCGATGTGCTGAGTGGCTGACTTTTTTGGGCAGAGGGTGTGGAGCCCAGTCAACTGTTGACACCATACGCCTGTTCTCGCTTCCTCATGGAGATTAGAGCTCGTCTCCTCAGCGCACAGACAGCACCGAGCAGCTGCGATGTGATCAGCTCTTATTCTGCGGCATTTTGGGAGCATTTGTGTTTTGCACATGGGTGAATAGAGCTGGTAATGGTTTCGTGTACACCAAATGAGCTGTGCTTTCCGCTCATTCCCTTTTTTTATAGCGTTCAGAGGAGGAAAGTTAGGCCACCTGGGCTTACTCTGAGCAAAGAAAAGCCTATGTTGTCAGAGACGCTGTGTGTCTGCGTGACCTGTGTCTCTGTGTGTGGTGTGTGAGAGGGGCTAGCTTTCTGTGCCGCATCCTTGGAGAGGCAGGGTCACCTTTTTGGATGGGAGCCAGGAGTCAGTCACACACTGCAGGCCTGTTTGTTATTGAAGGATGCACAGGCTGGGGCTCTGCGTGGTCAAGGAGCAACATGGCTGTGATCTCGGTGCTCAGCAGGGAAGCCTGCCTCTGGACCTTTTCTGTCAATAGGGCAGATGGCCGCTTTGTGTTCTGTTTGTTTGATTTCAAAGAGGGAATATGAGCAAGAGCTTCAGAGAAAACCTGTCTGTGCCATGTATCTAATGTGACAAGAATAAAAATGCTAGCTGGCTTACTGGAAGAGGCATTTGTCAGGATATTTTACAAACATGGGTAAAAGCACAGCCTCTCTCTCTCTCTCTCTTTCTCTAAAAAAAGTATGCATATAAAAGCAAGCCTTGAAACTTAGAAATAAAAGTGCACAACCAAAACTAACAGAAACAGCAAAAATCATCACAGTCACAACATATCAACCTAAAAACAACAACAGCATTTAAGACCTAAGTGAATATTAAAAACACAAAGCTAAAGGCCAAAATGAAAAAATGCTGAATCCTACAATTCCCAATTCAGTAGCGTAATTTGTCAGACCCTCCCTGCCTGCTAGACGCCAAGATCAAACTCAGTGCCTCCGGTTTGCCCAAGCTGAGATAAACACGATGACATCAGGGTTTTGTTTTGGTTTGTTTTTTCAGATTTTGGAAAGCTCCCCCAGAGCCACAGAAGCTACAGATACAGCTGTTTTTACAGACTGAGTTGTACTTATTGGGACGGGTAAACTGAACTTTCAATCAGTGGAGTGCCCCTTTGTCCTCCACAAAAGTCTGACAACTGGCTGCTTTATATCTCACCTTTTAATGGAGCTCCCATGTTCACTGATGGTATCTTTTAGTTTCACCACAAGTACTTTATTGCATGGATAGCTGATTATGTAGATTACATGGATCTAACCACATCACCATTGAACGACAAATCACATTAAAGGACACCCTCATGGTTACTGGGCGCTGTAAACTAATTGTCCTGCTCTCCACTGTCTGTATTAATTGATTGGCTCTCCAGCCTTGGATCAGCTTCCGTAATCAGAGGCGGTCCAGATCAAATCACAAGCACAGCTTTGGCTTGAGGCGAGGACCAGTAGCTTCCATCAGCTCCAGTTTGGCACAGTGACACATATTTGGCTAGGCAGTTGCTTCCGAATGTACACACACGCACGCACGCGCACACACATGCACATGCACACACACACACACACACACACACACACACACACACACCACATCATCCACTGTAAATTTTATCAGTCAGCTCTAATGTACATTACTGTTGATGGAGTGTGGTTGGTGATAAGAGGTGAGGAGAGGAGGAGGGGGGAGGGTAGCAGAGAGGCAGATTAGTACTGGTGAGATGTCTGGTCTCCGTGGAGACGGATGGTGTAGAAAAAACCAATTATCTCTTCCTTGCTAAAGACTAGAACAGGATGTTAGAGCAGCGCAGATGCTGTAAGTGTGTCACCAGAACAAAAAAACATTTTATTCAGATTAGCAGCACTGCACAGTTGTTTAATACATTATGTAGATGTTTCATTAGGAAGTGCCTGTCATATTTCCCCTACATTTATGCATTCTTCTGGTGAGATTTGGATGTCATTTATCATATTTAATGGATACAATGCAACTGGTGTAGAAGTCATTAAAATACTCAAACAAGACATGTTCTCTTAGTTAAAATCGAGGACATGCTGAGAGCATCTAGGCTGGGAAACTCAGGGACAAAAAAAGCCAGATTTTCACTTTTAATCTACAAAATCCTGACTGCACATAAGAGAAATTTAAAGCGTTTCGAACAAAGGGACCTTGGCTGCTCAGCTGCCTGCTGTAAAAACCTCCCCAGACATCAAGCCACCCACCTTGCAAACAGTTCAGTTCATCACACCTCATTCAATCGTCACCACCTTGTTTTTCACCATATTATTAGCACCTTTCCTCAGCTGGTGTTATTTGAGATGTTCCGGCATGATTAAGGTGAGACATTACCATCTCATTTTTTCCTGTCTAATGTGTGAATTCTCATTGTGTTTATGGCTTTTGGAGATCCTAAACATCACAGGCAACGCATGAGTCTCATTAATTTGATTTTCTTCAGGATAGCCGTTTATGGCGGAGTTGCTGCTTTCTTTTCCCAAAGTGCTTTCACAGGCTGATCTTTAGATAGCCAATAACCCCAGCTGTGACTGAGGATAGGGGCTGTTCTTCACAGTCTGTCTGTTCTTGGCTGAACATATGGCCTGATGCTGGGCAGAGTTCAGAATATTGGCCAGACAGTTTGCAAACCCCCGAGAGGTCTAGCAGAACCTACTGGTACAAGCAGGACCGGATCGCTGCTCCCTCGCCCCACAGTTTTATTTATAATCCTTCCTCCACAGCTGTCTGTGTGCGTACATAATGCCTCGAGGAGAAAGAGCAGTCCTGTCAGTCAGCAGTCCCTCAGCGGGGCTGCAAGACTGTAGAAGGACTGTGCTCGCCTGTCTCTCCGTCTTATTACCGGGCCATCAGCGGAGCAGCACACCCACACCCTGCCACTGTCAGACGGCAGGCCGAGCGGCTGCCACCAATTAACCCCCCGGACGAGGAGTTCATACCAATGGGCACCATCACAGGGATGTTTAGGAGCTGACGTGTCGTCTGGATTTTCAGAACCATGATGCTGATGCCAGTTGTTAGTAATGACTTGTGGTTGTCACTGAAGCTTTTGTGATAGATGAGGGCAGCTTTGACATTTTTAGGCGCTTATAATTGTACAACGCTGAATCCCCACAGAGAATGATTTATGGGTATGTGTGTGTGTAAGTTAACACGTGCGCCCACCCTTATCTGTCTGCGTGTGCGTGAGTGTGTGTCCCTCTCCACTTCAGAAGAGACAAATAACAATGGCATGGCTCACTGGGTGCGTCCCCACCATAGCAGAATTGAGAGGCAGCGGCGTCGAGTAGCGAATTGGCGAGGGCAGGGGGGCTGGGCCGAGCAATTTTTCTATTGTCTGTGTGCCAAACGAAGGTTAGAGAACGGCTGAGAGGCGTGCGCTGGCAGGGTACAGAGGTTGGCAGCCTTTTCAGGCAGGAGATGGGCTGGAAAACAAGTGGCATTCAATTTTCAGGGGGCCTCATCACCGAGAGAGAGAGAGAGAGAGAGACAGAGAGACAGAGAGAGAGGAACAGAGGGAGAGATTAAACAATATTGTCTGGCTGCGTTTTGCCTCTGAGTTTGTTTATGTGTGATGGAGAATGAGCAATTGCTCAAATCTAACGGCACAGCATGGAGGCACTCCCTAAATGAAAATACTGAATATATTATAAAGGCTTATATGTAAGTATATTTGTGTTTAGACTATAAAGTTGATGTGTTTTTATCATTCTGAGTCAGTCGACGTGAGAATTAGTGTTTGTGACAGAGAATATCCTCCTGGGTTGGAAATCGGCACATACAGAGAGATCGAGGACATTTATTCCTTAAAGATGTTTGATGCATCTCATACTGTACGTATAAAATCCACATCTTTGACCCGCATCCTGTCAGCTTTAGTTTGTTATTTTTACACAAGATGGATTCCTAGGAACAAGGTTGTTACTGAGGAGTAAAGCAGATTTTGTTTCTTACTTTGAAATATTCATGCTCTTTAGTGGCGTTTTTTTTTTTTTCGTGTGTCTATTAAACCATATTAAAGGTAGAATTTCTAACAAGATCGATGGATTTGGTTCTTAAAATGTCACCTGGGACCGCAATTATTTGGGAATGACTTGTTGTGTAAAGGTCACTGAAAGAAAGAGATGAATAAATATGAATATCTTAAAGGACAAAGGTCTCGAACGTGACTCAATGGAAAAGTATTTCATTTAAAGGAAAATGGAAAGCCAAAAAGACCTGATACCACAAAGCGCTTGTGTTACTGTGAAACACAGATGTTCACACAGTTACCAGCTTAACCTAAATAATGGAACAATGAACCAAAACCTCCACAGGTCATTGACCACACTGCTTATTTTCTGCATAATATATTCAATCGCATGTAGCTGCGTTAATTGTTCTCTTCTGTTTTAACGCTGGGGTGTCACCAAGGTCAGGGCGAGGGAGAGTGAAGAAGGATGATTGATCGTAACTCAATGAGTAGATAAACAAAAAGCAATCTTCCTGTCCTCCCCCTGAACTCCTGCTCAGTGACCCCAGCAGAGATGAACACAGCCAGGCTCGCTTTTCTCGCTCTGCTGTGGCTCTTTGAAGAAAAGGGCAGCCTCGGAGGACAATCACCCTCATTACATTTTGTCAATGGAATTACAATCTTTCGCTGCTTCATTTCTCCCGTGTCACTCTTTTGTCAGTGTTTTATTACAGAGATATTATTAGAGATGTCCTTTACTGTGCCTGTACAGCTGCTGTGCTCAGTTATCTTGCAGCAATTCACAGTACTGACGTGCATACTGTACCTCAATGCCTTTTTAGTTTTTTAAATAATTTTCTATATGTGCTGGTGTGCTGATATTAGTGTGATTGTGATCTCTCCATTCTATTACAGCATACATACAACATATATTTGAATGTGAACTAAATGTACATTTGCACAACATGCTGAAGCATTTTTTTAAGTGCATATATAAATAATTACTGATAAAAATGTTTACAGATACTTTCAATAGATAGTTTGGCATTCTAGCTTAGCAAAAACTGCATGCAATGTTCAAAAATCCACCTATCAGCACCTTTAAAGGTCACAAATGAGCACATTATACATGTTGTTTAAGTTGTGGTTATATAAGGCATTAAGTGCTGTACCGTATTATTAATTTGCTGTATTGTCCCACATTATTGCATGACATCACGTTGTATCCTACAGCATTGTGTTGTGCCATGGTTTTTCCTATTGTTATATCAGATAGTTTATACATCGTCTCTTCTGTGGTATGGTACTGTATGGCATAACATACTGGTCTGTTCCTCTCTGTAGCTGTGGCTGTCCCGGCCTGGAGCGAATCTGGGAAGCCGACCTGGAAGCATGTCACCTGTTCTTGCGGGGCCTCCAGCTGCGGACTCCCAGCTGCAGTGGAGCAGACATCGAAGACCTCCCCACTGCGCCACTTTATCCTCCAACCCAGCCGTGCACCAAAGAAGAAGAAGACTGCGCTATGCTGACTGCGTTAGGAGGGCGCTGGTGTCCCGAGGCCAACTTACAGAACTCAGAATTCACCAAGGTAACACAACAGTGTCTTGTTAACAACACACAATGTATTATTCATCTAAATGTCGATGCATTCATACCGCAGTGCGTGAGAGGCTGATGTGTGCAAACTGAGAGTATCGTGAAAATAAAAGATGCCCTTTCCATAGCTGAAGTCTTACATATTTTAAAACCGTCTTTGGCAATTTTTTAGATTCACTTTTTTTAAAAATGTTACTGAAGTGTGAAACGTGACCTCAAATAATGTGTCCCTGCTCAGTCAGTCCTACCACTTGACTGGAGCGGACATTTTCACTCAGTACATTCAGCCGTTGTCACAGAGTAAAAGTCTGTCGAATGCAGTTAGATGAGCAGCAGTCTATTAGCCTGTTTGCTCTGAGGTATTTCTAAACGAGGAAAATGTGGGTGTGAGGGAGGCAACCGCTTGGAAATATTTTGGCTTCCTTGAAGAGTTTCATTCTACAGAGTGCAGATTTGAGAGTCTGTTTCTGCACGATTACATGCATTTAATGGAAATGCATGTCTGTGGTGTGTGAGTGTGTGTGTGTGTGTGTGTGTGTGTGTGTGTGTGTGTGTTTCTGTGAGCGCTCTGTGCTGGTCTATCCCACAGTGAGTTGAGGTCCACCGCCTCAGGGCAGAGTCCAACTCATTCTCTCCTCTCCTCACACTTTTCTACACCCACGTAGTCTGACAGACTCGTCTGAGATAGGAACAAAGCCAACAGAGGCAGCATTAATAAAAAACAGCACACTTGCCAAACGTGTTTTTGTGAGACTATATTTTGTTAGACTGGCTCACCCATTGTGATTTAACATTTTTTTTGTTTTTCAGTAGTAGTTGATAGCTTGAAATTACTTATTTGCATTGCCAGTATGGACTTACTGGACTGTAGTGGTCTTCACCGGCATGTATTAAAACTGGAAGCTGTGATTTTCATTGTCATGTTTAATAACTCCTGCCGTTGTGCCCTCTTTACCTTCTCTCACAGCCTTGCTCTATGCATCCATAAATATGCACTTTGCATTGATGTCCTCTTTTCCTGCCCTGCCTGACCGCATTTTATACACTGCATGGATCTATTTTCTGCTTTCCCTTTTGTTTCCTCTCTGCTTCTCTTTCTCCTCCTAAAGCCTGGCCCCTCCTAACATTTCTCCAAGAACTAAAAGGTGAGACAGCCAACCATTTCTCTCTTTTTTCCCCCGTCCTGTGCACTCTATTTTCTGTGTCCTCTAAGGCAGAGACACTGGAGCTCAGTGAAGCAAAATGTTCTCTGAATTCACACCAGACTGCAAAAAAATGCATTTTATAGACTTAAGATTTTTGCGTGAATCTTTGAATGTTTCAGATCATCAGTGCAAACCTTCTCATTTTACAACATTTTTTTGGAGATGAGTTACGATTTTGCTTTGAATTTGTTTGCACAGTATACAATTAAAACAGTCTATGGTGTTCATGGCCAGGGAAGCATTTAACACATTGATGTCCCAAACTAACCAGCTAACAAGTTTTTCAAGAGAACAAGCACCTTATAATCTAATCGAAGAGAATAGATGAATTGCAACATATTAAATAGACAAATTTGGCCTGCAGATCCGGCTTTTCTCTTGGAAAGCAAACATAAAAAAAACATAAGACATCCTCCACTGTTATTCTTATATTTCAGAGATTTAAACCCTCCTACA